>NC_090929.1:1595426671-1595734297 GCF_040938575.1 Ambystoma mexicanum | reverse complement strand
TGACGCCCTGCCCTCTCCTTCTCCCTTCCTGCACTTTCCACCTTTCTGTCTCTGCGCCTATACTCCGTTCCCTTAACCCCTTAAGTGCCAAGGGCGAGGTATCTCGTCCTCGGGATTACCTCCCTGTTGCCAAGGACGAGATATCTCGTCCTTGGCATTTAAGGGGTTAATCTTCTGCATCTTCGAACATATGCCAGAGATCTAAAATTTATTTTCTCTTCTGTAGCTGCTTCCCCTTATACTTATCTAATAAAAATTAGGATATGTGTTTCAAGATGCTCGTGTTGTGTGAGCCCTGCCCTGGCCACGTGCAGGGCATCCCTCCCCCTGTCTCCACAATCTACTGCTTATGATATTTCAGTGGCAGGGCCTTATACATGTGTTCTATTGATGTTCCTCCCCACATGGTAGTGATATCTATCTCTTATTGACCCCACAAAGTCCTGCTACCGTGCCACGCACGCCGCTGTTTGCTTGTAACAGGAAAGGAAAATCAACCCCAACCCATTTCTGTCCCCCTTTCTTGCACACATACCCACTCCATCAAACCATCCACTACCACACCACACAGTGACGCACACAGTTACTGCTCTTCTAGTGCCTGTTCTTTATCCAATAAAACACGAATATAACGCAATAAGAAAACAAGCTAAAACAATAACCACTACTTATTCCAGATCGAATATGAGACAACTAGTTTTATTTGTATATTCCTCCTTTAAATAATGGGTTTATGGTCATTGCATCGAATTCCTTGCATCTGAATGCATTTGCATCACATTTTATCCATCTAAAAAATTTGCATCAAATGCATTTTCTTCTTTTTTTGAGGGGGTACCCCTCTGTTTTTTAGCCTTGAAAATCCACCTGAACAAAAATTAACCCTTTACCCCGCAAAAATATGCATTCGATGGTAAAAAATATGATGGAATGGCATTAGATGCAATGACCAGATACTGCTCCATGCTTTACCTTTGCTTTACCTTATAGTGCCTTACTGAAATATTCTCTTACTAGTACAGATTTTAACAACAAATAATCCTAACCTCACCCACGTCACATCAACAACCTCACTCTCCACATGCTCACATCTCTCATACTTCCCCATGCATCTGTCCCCTACTTGTTATCACTTACAAGAGTCTACTCACAAGTGCATGCTCACCCGAACTCCTCGGTCACAGGGTTCCAACACCGACCTGCACTCTCCTCGAAGCCACGCCCTGCTTCAAAGAGTAGAGAGGACTTCTCTGAAAATGGTTCCTGTTAAACCACTTGTGTTTTTTCAGGACCGATTGCTGTAGGTGGGCGTAGCTCCTTCTGGAGAAGCGACCTGGAAGCCCCCGCAAATACGGGGGGTCGTGGGATCACATTGGGGTCACCAATTGAAGGCAAGTCCCTCAACGCTCACACCAGAGAGAATACAACCCTCTGGGGAAGAAAGGCACAAGTTGATCTTGTAAGGATAACACGTTTTAATCTCACACACGAATGAGAGCAACAGCAAAGAACTCTGCTGCGAAGAACGTTCTGCCAAAATGTAGTAAAAGCAGAATCTTATTGAGAAAAATATTGTCATACATGATGCAATACATAGGGTAAAATCCTGCACGGCTGCTTTGTGTGCGGTTATACAGGATCTGCCTACCACATCAGGGATGCCAGGACATTAGTTCCTTCCCAATCCGTCCGTCTTCTGTCATGTGGGTGCTGCAGTAATCATGTTCTTCTCACATCGAAGGTCAGAAAACAAATTAATTATACTCCTACCCTACGACTACTTTATCACTTATACTGTGCACTTAACAGGCCTTAAGACGGGCACAAAGGAGGGTCTGGGGCTCTCTAACCTTCACACACACATTTCACTCACTCCCTTCTGTGCCATCCGGCTCCAAGGTCTCCACCCTTGTTTTGAACTATAATGTATCCCTCCCAGCTCCTCGCAATACAAACCACATGATTGTCGCTTCAACGATGTGCCCTGTCCGTCCTCTTTGAAAATCTCAGGTCTCTTTGGGGTTGGTGGTCAAAGGGCACTGTGTGCCATGGAATTCAGGGGTCTTAAGTTTTAGTCAGTTATATGGCTATAACTTGGGGTCACCTGGGGAAGGGCCGGGTCATGCTTTGGCCAGTGTGAGATAACATGCACACCAGGCGCTGGTCTGTGATCACAGCCTTGTAGGGCACATTCCACCCGAACATCTTTGCAACACTGTTAGAACAATGAATAGGCGTTGTGGCGGTTGGGGTTGTGGGCTGTCCTCATGGGAGCTCGGGCATGGCTGATGTTTTCCCTTGTCTCGCGATTTGGGACTAGTGCATGCAATACCACATTTACTGTGCATGCCTTCCCTTCTATCTATGGTTTACTAATATCTATGCAAAATAGCAAAGCTGCTCGCTCCCTATGCTATACTATGTGGGTTGATTATATTTCTTTGTATTGGAGTGAGGCCTTTTGGGATTGGGAGGTGGTCCTATCATCGTCGCCTGTACCCCCTGGCCCATCATAGTTCTTTAAATGCATCTCGCCTCACTCTAAAGTGCCTAGGGGGGTGGGGTGGGGCTGCCCCCTTCCCACCAACATTCAGGATCACCATAGAATGCGGCCAAAGCATTGCTGAAAGAGGATCCAGGTGCAGCTTTTTCAGCCAAAAAAATTGTGAGATTTTAAGAACTCAGTGACACCAACTGTACTAGGTATAGTGGTTTTTTGTTATGGGTACGTCTATTAAAGAAAACAGACTTTGAGCATCATTACGACTTTGCCAGTGTGGAAATAACGTGCCAGCATTACTGTATACTGGCACGTTTCTGCACCAGCAAAGTACAAGTTTGCCAGAGCGGTACCTGATTTACCTCCAGCTAAGTCAGACACCTTACCGGGACAAATCACTGGTATTACGGTCAAATCCCCCCATGGAGTCCAATTGTCCCCTATAGTCCATTACCCTAACGATCACACATTATCTAAAACCCATTCCCCTAAAGGCATGACCTACTACATCATCACTACGAAACTCAGGAATTGTTTGAAAACCAGGTACATTGTTGCCACAATACATTGCTTTAATGAGTAAGTATTCCTCGGCATGACGTAATGCGCAACCCTCTGTCGAAGCCTGATCAAAGTGTGAATAGCGAGGTCAACTCTGCTTGGATAATGCAATGGCCCTCCTCATTATACCACACACAGTAAGCTCCCGGCCCTTGTAGATACGTGTATTGCAGTCACCTGTGCTCATCCCATCCCAAATCACGGTACAGCCCTAGCACATCTCCCCCCTTATATCTCTGGGGATCCAGGTGCCCATGAGTGATGTGATCGGGGCACCACTCTTGAATTTCACGTATTTAATGATCATTAGAGTGCAGCGCCTGCAGTTCAACTAGGATTACTGCTCTTCTGGTGAGGGCAGTAATGCTCAAAATCTTCACAAGGCCTCATTGGCATCACAGAACCCCATGTCCTGCTCACACGAATTCAACCTTCAAAAAGTGCAACCCACCCTACCTCCCTGGACCTAATATTACTTTCCGAGCTCCTCCGAGCTCTGCAGCTGCAATCAATTAGCTGTTATCGGCACAGCACAAAATCCTGTGGCCTTGGCAGCATAGCTTTTCACTGGGTGATGGAAAGGGGACTTATCACTGGATCAACTGGACAGAGCCGTAGCTCCATGTTAGGCCTGTTTCCCGTACTTTCACAAGCGCATCCTGTAATATGCCCTGAAATCCAAAATGGTGGAACTCCTGCGATCTTAGACCCTGGAACTCACCGTTACAGCAACACTTCTCTGACTCCATCTCACATGCCTGCTTACGTCAGCTACCTACTAGTGCATCTCTTAAAACATAACATTGTACACTCTCTCTAAATACAATAATATATTATCCTGTCTTTAAACTCTGCAACTGCAACGTGAATGCATTGTTGCTCTTTCTGTATTGCTATATGGTGCTTCTAATATGTGTCAAAGCTAACTACAAATGGATATATGCACATTCTGCCGCACCCAACGAGACCTGTAGGCACTGGACTGCCTGCTAGCACGTTTTGTGCAGCCTAAATCTGTTTGCCTGCCTGGGATGTTGCACTTGCATCCCAACAACACCATAAATGATGGATCTCATTCTGCGATACAAAAACCAATGGCCAGAAAACTGAACTTCAAAAAGAGAGGCAGTGGACGAGCTACTCAATGCACCAGATGCTTTCAGCCCAGGAACAAATTGGGGACGCACTGGACTTCCCCTTTAATTCCCCCAAACTCCAGGAAATGCAAAAGGCAAATGAAGGGTTCCTTTGCTGACCAACAGACGAAATGACAACTTCCTGGCCCATCATTGTGACACCCCCATTGGCAGCATACTTTCCCTCCACCTCAGAGGCTGGGAAAGGTTCTCACTGGACCTTTGGATTACCTCTGTGTGTCAAGGGTGTGTGTCAAGGCAGGTTTCAGACATCTCCTTCTTCTCTTTGCCCCCTCATTCCTCAAAAATGCAAAACCATGCAAGGAGCCAATCAATGGGCTTTAAATTTGGGGCATTAAATACAAGTTTGGAGGTAACTAAAAAAACATGCCATTTATTCTTCAGTTCAAGTTCATAACGAGGCAGGCCCTCAATCTGATCACTGAGCATCACAGTAAACTACAGGAAATCACAGCTGACCCTGACATAAAGGATTCTGTACACTGGCATCATATGGGAAATCCCCTTGGGCCTTCCCTCGCCAGAATTGGAATCAGGATATAGGGCAAGTCTGAGCTCAGATGTGCAAACCCTCTCATATTCAAAAGATCATTTTTCAAAGGATGCTGGGTCCTGCAAGTATCTTTTGCCAGACTCCACATGAGGGAGACAGAGGTGCAACTGGAGATCCGTCATCACAGGAGACATAGCCGCAGTCATCTCCTGCACCTGTTTCAGGCAGAGTCCAGCAGGACCAACAATGGTTGATGAACCATAAAGTCCTGTCCAGTGGGAGCCCTTATTTGTACCAGATTTTCTCTGGCCAAAACCACCTTTGGCATTGGAAGTGCCCTTGGGGAACCTGCTGATTCACAACCAGTGTGGCACCCGGCTCGAGGATACACACATCAATGTGGCTTTCGACCTTTTCTTAGGTAGCAGGGAGGCACCATGTACCCTGTCTTGTACCATCAGGTCATCGAAATCTAGAAGTAGTGCATTGGTCACAAGATTCCTGAAGTGGCTTGACACCTTGCAGGGGAACTCAGAAGGGCTAGAACAGCTGGGGGGGGAGAACCAAGCTCCCCAGAGGTGGGATCTCTCACCTACTGTTCTCTAACGGGTATTTCAGAAATAGGGATTCTCCTAGTAGGTTCTTTGCAAGAAATGACCCTTATGTATGTGTCATTGAGGAGTGAAGGGACGTGCTACCTAGGAGATTCATTTCTTCTCCCTTACGACGTGCAGTTTTTCTCTAGAGTCACCCATTTACTTTTGCTGAATAAACGGTGCAAATGTTGCGACTCAGTGCCAGGTGACTCTCATCAGGATAGCTCCCCAGTGTCTTAACAGGAAATACTACTCAGACTTATTGCAACTATCACCGAAACCACATCCTGTTGTCTTCTGTACAATCATCACTCGACTGACAGAGGCAGGCATTGCATTGGACTCGTGCAGGGCAGACTTGTCAGTCACCACAGCCTCCCTTAACTTAGCTTCTGCAGTATTCCCTTAAAATCTCACATGTTAAAGGACGCTTCAATAAGCATTTGCAGTGGCACCCTTGGCCTTTCTAGGATCTGAGTATTGTACTTTTTCCTTTGATGCCCTCAGATCCAATGGCATCAGCTAATATTAGCCAAGTTTCTTGGAAGACAGCCTTCTTGGTTGGAAACACACCAGCTGAAAGGGTCAGTGAACCTCGGGCCCTCTGTTCCTCTGAGCCCTTTTTTGAAGTTGTACAGGGTCTGTTAGTGTTGCACATACTTCCCTCTTCTGTGCTTTCCGAATTCATGTTAATCGAGCAATTGTGCTGCCTGCATTCTTTCCAGATCCTCAATGAAGATCTTTAGAGGACTCTGCACATCCTGGCCATTCATTTCTAGGGCACTTTAGTTATATTTAGAGCACACACAGGATTGCAGGTCATCAGATCATCTTTGTTCTTACATGGTGTGGTTCTTCCACTGGCCCCAAAGGTTCTCCGTCCATTACAGCTTGGTGGATTGTGTCATGTTTCCGCAAATGCTTCCAGTTAAGTAGGTTACCCTCCCACCAGAGTGCATGCATCTGATGAGGGCAAGAGTGGCTTCTGTTGCTTACCAAAGACATGTTCTTCGGGAGGACATTTTCAAAGCGGGCCCCTTGGGCCACTCTGAATGCATTTTGCAAGCATTATTCATTCTGTGCTAGTTCTAGAGGCCAGTGCCCACTTCAGATAAGTAGTCCTTCGAAATGTGTATTAGCAATGTTTTGATGGAATCTTATTTAGGTTTTTTTTTGTTCTAGGTGCCCTTGTGGTTCAGAGTGCTTGTTAATCCTCCATAAGTATGGATGAAATGGGATGAGATGGAGGAGTAAATACATGTTGGTAACCATAGTGACCTTTTACTTGTGGTGCATAGTACCCTTTCCTCCTTAAGGCCACCCCTTTTTCCCCTCAAATAGGAGTGTAGGATTTCACCCTCTTAAAGGAGCTGGCGATTGGGATTGGGAGGATGCAATGGGAGGCTCCAGGTGCTGTGTGTGTGTTTGTGAATGAGCCTCACTTTCATTTTAAAATCTGAAATTCTGGGGGGCGCTGTTGCGCTCGGCGAAGATGGCCGCCTGATTCACTGCTCCGTCCCGTGTGGCACTTTCTATCTGTAAAATCTCCTGTTTGCCCCGACACTGCGTATAGCCGATCCGCGACGTGGGTTACTGACAGGACTGGGAGTCTACCACGCGAGTTATGCCCGCTGGGCGCCCCCTGCTGCGGAGTTACAGCCCACTGTGGGAAGTGCAGAGGCGGACGCCCTCCGGCCTCCGCGCTCGGCTCCAGGAGTTCCCGCCCGAGTTCTGCGGCTTGCGGCCTACTGTGTCGGGGAGGGGCGCTCCACTCGCCCTGCGCGGCTCGCTCCGGCGTGGGCCGTACTGCACCGCGACCTCTTCCTCCTCACCACACTGGATTCCAGAGCGACCCGCTTCGCTGCCCCGTCCTGGGCGGTGTGCTGACCGAGGGTCGAGTGCGCATCGATCCGACTCCAGGTGGTGAGTGGCCCTGGCCCGATCTCCTCCGCGCCTGCCACACAACAGCGGACCCTGCCCTCCTCCTTGATTTCGGAAGCTTGCTCCCGCTTCCCTCCTTGAGCCATCTGGCTGTGGCAGTCGGTTTGACTACCTTCGATACTGTCACGGAGACAACCGAACCACCCGGCTGTTGGGCCTACTACTACGATTGTTCCAGGACCTCGGTCCCCTTCACTTGCTTTCAACGAACTGCACCGAGCGCCACCCGTCTTACTGCCTCATACTGGGTTGCTCCCCTGCACTACTTCAACACCTACGACCCCGGCTTCTTGTACCTCTCCGGCTGTTCATTGCTTCTTGGGTCCGGACCCCCTGCGGAATTTCTTGAAAACTTCCTGGGCCCTCCTTCTGTTAACTTGCTCCTGCTTGGATTGACCGTCCCGGCTGGCCCCCATCGGAGACGCCATATTCCTTCCGTCCTGGTGCTCGGCTCGGCCTCCACTCATACGCCGCCTGCTCGATCCTGGTACCTTCCCCGGTGGCCATATCCACTCTCCTGTTTGGTCTCCGGGACTTAAGTTTATTCCCCCTCCGGCAACATGTCGACACGAACCGGCAAGAAGCAATCCTCTATCAATATTTTCACTAAACCCTCGGTGGGCCCCGGGGCGGAGGCATCTACACAGGAACCTTCCCCCTCACTCGCGCTGGAACCATCCGACTCCCAGAAGATGATGGAGTTTATCCGAGGGGGGTTCACCACAATTCATAGCAAGCTGGATGACATGAATGGCACGATATCCTCTATTAAAGCACATGTGGAGAGAACTGATGGTCGAGTGGCCGAGATTGAGGAGCGTGTGAGCACCGCCGAAGACGGCCTAGGTTCCCTCCATGCGGAGGTCTCCACACTATCCGCCCGTGTTACCGAGGTGGAGAAGAAGAACGAGGACCTTGAATCTTGCTCGAGGCGCAACAACCTTCGTATTGTCGGGGTGCCGGAGGACGGTATACAAGAACCCATGGAGGATTATGTGGAGGGTATGTTACTCCAGCTCCTTGACTCCCCAAAACTCTCACGGCGAAACCCAAACCTGGTGCACCTCCACGCCCGATCATAGCCAGGGTTTTAAATTTTCGCGACCGTGATGCCCTCCTCAGGGCGGCGAGGGCCAAGGGGGACCTTCTCTTAGGCGCAGCCAGGATCCACCTATATCCAGACTTTTCGGTGGCTGTTCAGCGGGAACGCAAGACCTTTCTGGCGGTAAAGAGGAGACTACGCGACCTCCAGGTTAAATATGCCATGTTATACCCCGCCAAACTGCGTATCGAGCATGCAAACCGCGTTTACTTCTTCACGCTGCCTGAGGAGGCCTCCAGGTTCATAGATGAACACTTTCCCGGCTGAAATGTTCTCGTAACAGGCACCACTACTGGCTCGCCACAGCTTAAGATATCTGTTGAACGAATGCCGTTATATCCTGCCTCAGAACTTATCTGGTCTTCTGGCATTCTGACATTACCTAATGTGGTTCCCATGAGACCACTTGGTCGCACCTGTAACAAATAATGTTGTTATCTTTGCTGTTTTTTCACTACTGTTATTGCTCCCTGACTCATTGTCCTAACGCAATGCGGCCGGGCTAATCCAGTTAAATTGGTTCATTATATGTTTACCATGCCTGCCCCTTCCCCCACGGGACCTCCCCTGGATGGGAATTGATATTAGTGTCGGACATTATGTTTATCCTAATATTGCCTCATGGTTCGGAGCTTCGCCGCCAGGCCACTTCACAGGCCCCCCAGGCGTCGATGCCATTGTGTTGGTTTTGGTTGTTGGGCTATAGGGTGATCATCCCTCTGTTTGGGGGAGGGATGTGAGAGGGGGAGGAGGGAATGGGGTTATATGTTAAAAAAGGCTTGGTATTCACAGAGAAGGTTGAGTCCGAAGCACCACGGTCCCGTCGGCCATACAGATCTGTCTGCACTGGGCGCCGTCCATGGGGGGCACATTTCCATCCACCTGTATTCCTCTATGGCTACCCCTGGAGGGTTGAGTGAGGAAACCTTGACATTTATGAGCTGGAACGTACGGGGGCTGGGTAATTACAAGGAAATGAGGCTATTCCAACTTCAGGCCAAGCGTCACGGGGCTAAAATCCTGTTCCTTCAGGAGACGCATGCATGCACAGAGTATTGTGAAAAATTTGCTAAAACATGGGGTCCACAAAGGTACTTCATCACCTACTCTACCCAGAGCCGCGGGGTTATGACCCTTATTCACAGGAGCCTTAGATTTATCCCCGCTGCTACGATAATTGATCCCCTGGGCAGATACGTGCTACTTCATGGTACCCTACAGAATAGGGAAGTTGTCCTGCTAAATATATATGGTTCCAATATTGACGATCCCGACTTTTACACACACCTTATAACTCTCTTAGATGGCTTCCCTCTGATACCGATTCTCTGGGGAGGCGATTTCAACACGATATTCGACGGGATCTTGATAGATCTGGCTCCAGACCCCGTCAACTCTCCAGAGCTGCATATACCACACTTTCCTCCCTTCCCCGCTTAGCCCTGTTTGACGCTTGGAGATTCCTCTATCGCAACTCCCGCTCTTATTCCTTTTACTCCTCGGTTCGCGATTCCTTTTCCCGGATTGACAGATGGTTGTTATCCGACGGTCTGATAAAGACCGTGTCTGGTATGGCAATCCTCCTTAGGACCCTATCTGACCACTCCCCAGTGACTGTCACCCTATGTTGGGGTCCAGACGGGACCAAACCAGACACTGGAGAATGAAGCCACTTTCTCTCCTCGATCCGGTCTTTAGCTCAGAGATGGAGTCGGCGATCGAGGAGTTCTTCGAGATCAACACCAAATCCGTGTCTTCACAGGCCACTCTATGGGAGTCCTTTAAGGTCTATATCAGAGGCATTGCCCTGTCCAAGGAAAATGGTATCCTCAAAACTATTCGTAGGGAAAACGCCGAAAGCGAGGCCACATTATCTGCGCTGGAGACCCAGTACACTCTAGACCCAACCCCTGAAATCCTTGCGTTAATTGGCACGGAATTGGACACCTTTCGCTCGCTTGCAGACCGCGAGCTGAGGTTTCTCGATAATCCCGGGCGGGCAAGGAGGTATGGTGAGGGTGAACGTCCTAGCCGTCTCCTAGCTAGACTTCTCCGCCGCGAGTTTGGTGCCCCACCCATTCCCGGAATTGAGAGACCTGAGGGATCCCTGGCCACCTCCCCTGGAGATGTCAATACCAAATTCCTTTCCTTCTATCAATCCCTATATGCACACTCGGACAACGCCACTACGGCAGAAATTGATGCTTAACTTGATAAACTTCCCCTCTCAGTCCTTTCTCCCGATACCATCGGATCCCTTGAGAATCCATTCACCCCTGAGGAGTTCTCGGAGGCTATAGACTCCCTATCTTCAGGCAAATCCCCAGGATCGGATGGTATACCTGTTGAGTTTTATAAGCACTTCAAATCACTCCTACTCCCTCGTCTGGCTGCACTCTGGGAGGAGTCGGTGGAGGTAGGTCAGTTCCCCCCCTCACTCCGCGAAGCCACCATAACAGTCCTACTAAAACCCAATAAATCCCCTACTCAATGTGACTCTTAACGCCCGCTCTCATTGATCAATTGTGATGTCAAGATCTATGCAAAATTACTCGCTCTACGTCTTATCCCCTTCATGCCACATATCATTCACCCAGACCAGGCAGGATTCATCCCGGGCCGTTCCACCTCCTTGAATTTGAGACGCCTTTTCAACATTATAAGTAGAGTTAGCTCGGGTGTGCCCGCGGTGGCCGCGACTCTTGATATGCAAAAAGGTTTTCATTCGGTCTCGTGGAGCTATCTCTGGCGGGTACTTGACAAATGCAAATTTGGCCCCACCTTTGTCTCCTGGGTCAGGCTACTGTACTCCAACCCCGTGGCCAGAGTCCGTACCGAGGACCGTTGTTCCCCCCTCTTCCATTTAGCTAGGGGCACTAGACAGGGTTGCCCCTTCTCACCCTTAATCTTCGCTGTGGCAATGGAGCCATTTGCTGACATGCTTCGCCAAAACCATGTGCATAGGGGTCTACGTACAGCTGGTTCCTCAGATATAGTCTCTCTATATGCTGACGATGCTCTCCTCTATATTCGCTCCCCCGAAATTAATCTGGCCCCAATACTGGAAGATATTGCTCTATTTGGACGTATCTCTGGTCTCACGGTGAACTGTTCTAAATCAATTCCGCTCACTCCCAGTACACTCCCACCTCCCGATACCATGGGATTCGCATGGGCTCAATCTAAATTTACTTATTTGGGCGTAGTGGTGTCCCGTCACACCGAACGGGTCCTGGAGGAAAATTATCAGTCATACCTTGCAAACCTCATAATAAAAATACAGGGCTGGAACAAACTTCCGATCTCACTGGCGGGTAGGATAGGGGTACTGAAGATGGTGGTACTTCCCCAACTCCTGTATAGATTTGCTAATATTCCGCAGTGGCCGGGAACTGACTTTTTCGGGCATTGACACGCACCCTTAACACCGTCCTCTGGCACTCTGGGCAGTCCGCCTTAAATTCAAGACCCTTTCCGCCCCAATGGAAGCTGGTGGCTTTGGGGCACCAGACTTCCTTAAGTACTGGTTGGCGGCACAACTCCAACATACTGCGCACTGGTTCAATATATCGGACCCCCCTCCCCATGTCAGACTAGAAAGGCTATCAGTCAGTGACCGTGACATTCTATTTCTCGTGATCACACCTATGCCAATGGTATCGGACTCACTGGATCCAGCGACATGCACATCCTTGGCCTTATCCAAATCTTGGCAAATACTGGGCACCGCCCATCCCTTCCACGGTAACTTCCCAATTTGGAATTTCCTTCCGGAGGTCCCACGAGTCCCTCCCTCTGTAGTTCGTACTTGGGCCGAGGCGGGTTATGAATCGCTGCGTGACATATTCGAGCAGGATAATTTCATAGAATGGCCTGACCTCCCGGCTCCCCTCAGACGGAGACCCTCCGTTTGGCTCCAATATTCGTCCCTCCGTAGAGTACTCAAGCACAAGTACACGTGTTTTCCAGCACTGCCACCCGATGAACCTGCAATCACCAAACTATCCTCACCTGTCCCCCTGAGGGGCAAAATCTCCAGACTATATACTCTGCTTCAAACCAGATCGCCCCCCACATTCCCCAAACTACGGCTCTCCTGGGAGACAGATCTCGGCCTCGAGATGTCCGATGAGCGTTGGACCCATATGTGTGCACGTATCCAAGGTGCCTCCTTCAACTCCCGATTCAAATTAATTCAATTTAAGGTGCTCCACAGGTACCACTACACCCCGACCAGGCTACATCGCATCTCGGGCGACTCCTCCCCTAGGTGCCCTAGGTGTGGCTATGGTGATGCTGATTATATCCACATGATCTGGTCTTGTCCCCGACTCGCTCAATTCTGGACCTCAGTGTGTTCTACTATGTCGTCTATCCTTGAATCCCCCATCTCCCCATCCCCAATGAAATGCCTGTTTCACGATTTCCCCGAGCTCCACCGTGACTCCAGAAAACTGGCTGGCCTCTGTATGCTACTAGCTGTGCGCACAATTCTACTTCGCTGGCTTCGGCCTACCACCCCTACTCATGCACAGTGGCTCAGGGCAGTTACGTGGGCCTCCGACACCGAAGAGTCCTGGGCGATACAACAGCCCGCCCATTCCAGACCTAGAGATGTCTGGCTGAAGTTCCGCTCATTCATGTCTTCCACTGACTCCAACTCAGATCCTGCATCCCCAACTCCCTAGCCAAGTTCATCCTTAGGTGGTCCCTGAATTATTTTCCATCTGCCTATGTTCCGACCTTCCAAGTGTCCCCCCATGTGCATATGTTGATTCTTTTTCCTTTATGTGCTTCGTTTATACGAACTATATGTATTTGTGCCGATTGCACTGTTTTGATTCCATATGCCTTATTGCTACTCACCTGTATCTGTGTTGCCGAGCTGAATAAATAAAAGTTTTTTTTAAAAAATCCCAAAAAAAATCTGAAATTCTGCTGCACATCATGCTCCTCCTGACCCCTTACTGGGGATGACAGCCCATAAACATGGAGGAAAGGGGACTAGGGCCTAGAAATACACCAGTCCCTGTGGTCAGTAAATTATACTTTTCCGCCTCATCTAATCTTTGCCACTCACAATATAAGCTACTGCACCCCACATTCCTATCCCAAGCAACCCCAAAGCTTCATGTGGAATGGCTTTCCATGCAGCACTGGCTCTCCTCCTTGTGTCGAAATACATTTATGGGGTTCCCCTCTGCCCCACCATGGCCTACTCTGTCTCTCTTTATTTCCCACATATCCTCCTGAAATTGCTAGCTCAGCTCATCTGTCTGTTTCCCACCGCCCTCTGTGCTGCCCCCTGGTTCAGCTCCTTCACGTGTCTTGCTCCCTAGCAGTGGTGATCCCTAACCCCCGATATCAAGGACATTGCCAAAACAGGCTGCCCGTAAAAACATGTCCTATGCAGATTAGGGGCACCAGAGACCTACAGGGGTGTCATCTGAAGTCCTCTCCTCCTCATGCACTCTTGACACACAAATGTGCATGAGAGACGTGGACATATCACTCTTTTTTCTTATTCGAAACAACAATGTAATGAACCCACCTCACCACCACTGTGTCCCCAGAATGCCCCTGACATGAAGCACACACAGCCGCCTGAGGCCCTGTCTGGCGTTCCGGCTCTTGGTGTCTCTGTGTCATTCAGAGGGTGTCATCACGCCTACCCCTGCGTGCTCTGTACACAATGCGCAGGCGCCTTTAGGCCAGGCACATGGCATTGCCAGGTAGTGGGCCAGCAGGTACCACACACGACGTGGAAGCGGAAGGGGCTGTGCACTTGATGATCCGAGCCAATTCTCTCATATTATACAACACCCAACACCCACACTGTGTTCTGCCAACAGTACCAATATCAAGGCTTGGTGAGTCCCATGGGCTTTTTCGGTACGTCCAAATTACTTTTGGGGAAATTATTGGCCAATATTTTCTTTGCACTCTGTGACCTCAGTAATGGGTTTATAATTGGGAAATCAGGAGTACTGCCTGCTGCTGGACAAGTCTCTCCGGAATGGAATGGGGCATCTTGACATGTATGTGCATGTACAGTGTAAAACCTAGCCTAAGGTAATGGGAGGCCATTTATACTGGATCTAGTGGAGTAACTCGACCAATCAATTGATTCTCTTTCAATCCCCTGCGGTTGGGAATTGCGCTTCCAGGTGTTTCCTCTGCCTGTGCCACGACAGTGCCCATCGAAGAGCTGGATAATCATGGCCACATTCAGACCTGAATCGCACAGACTTATGGCGAGTGATCTAAGATAGCTCAGCAGTTTAACACTCTAAGCTGTCATTCGGGTGTGATCTGCAGGTCGCAGGTTCGAATCCTGGAAACGCCAACTAAGTCTTTCATTCTTCCGATGTTGAAAAAGGAGTACCAATTTCGACGGGGTAATAATAGTAATGTATGTAAATATGTCCGATGCAAAGCGCTATAGATTAAAGCGCTGTATAAAAAAAACGTAGTTACTAAAAAACATGCCCATTGTAGTATTCCTTGCAGCGCTTTCTGATAACCTTCCCTTTAGAGGCGATCTCCCCTATTGTAATGTATGCTTTGCAACCTGTGTTTAGTACTCAATTACCTGTCTCGACATTGCAAATAATGTCTAGTTGCAAACTTGCTTAATCTTGTAAGAGGCACCTTTTTTTTCAGCCAGGCAGAAAATGTATGCTGGGACTTGTAGTTCTCCTGTGCTCATTGTAAATTACTATAAGAGTCCCAGCGTTCAAATTGCTGCTGGTTAAAAAACCCGGAGTGGATGAAGGTGACTTTCATGACAGCTGGCACCCATGCACAAGGCCATCAGGCCACATGTCCTAATCCCGCTCTACCCTGTGTGACTAAGAGGCCCCTGTTGAAGCCAGGATTTAGGTAATCATTGGTATTATCCCGCCTTTGCTCTCCTCCGCAGCCTGCTCTCTCTCCTGTGAACGATTAACCCAGAAAACTACCGGGGACACAATCGCATTCATTAAAAACCCCGTGCACCCTGCACACGCCGAGGGAGGCTCTTCGGGGATACGAAGGCTGTTTCCGAGTGCTTTCGTTCCCAGTTCCCTGAGTGAGGTGGGGTGCTGCGTGTACACTAACGCCGCGCAGTGTGCGATGGATTTGTATAGGAACAACTGTACTTGGGCGAAGCGGCTCAGGTCCGCAAGAGGGAGGGCTGTGTGTGGCACGAGAAGATACTGATAGGAGTTTCACAGGTCCACGCTCTTCCTGCCGGGCTGTTTACATTGTATCAGGTGGCGGATATTTAGTACTATTGTGCCAAAAAGAGCCATTGTTTCCGCCAAAATGACTACTACAGCCTGGAACAGCAATTAACTCCTTAATTGCCAGGCTATTATGCAAGTCTATGCAAAAGCGAGGGCCTAGCTCGAGGGTGGCAGAGCGCTGCACGGGGTGGGTAGCCGGCCTTTGGGTTGGCATCTTTTAACAGTAGTGCATAGGGCATCTTTTGACAGTAGCTCATAGTACATAGTGCTGCATTCGTGCTGAGCAGGGGTGGGCTGGCCTATCCGGAACTCTGGAGATGTCCCGGTAGGCCTCTTCACCCCGGGCCCCTTTTGTGTGGTATTTCCACATTTTCCCAGGGGAAAAGGGCTGTGCTGGCTGAAAATGTATACTGTGGGGCCACTTTGAACAGGGCCTCTTTTGGTTCCCAGTCCACCCCTGGTGCTGAGGTGCAGTAACATTCAAGAAACAAAGTGCTGCGCTTAAGGATGGGCAGATGACAGAACACCTTTCAACGCAAGGTCCTAAAATGTCATCTACTTAAAAATGTAAACAACAAAAAATGGCTACCAAATGATAGTGGTTCAATAAATGAAGTCAGAGCGAACATGTATAATGTTTTCAACGAATACGATCGCCCTGCCTGGATGGGAGGGTTGAGGTGTGCAGGGTTTCTATTTGTGTGTGTGTGTGGGGGGGGGGGTGGATAGAAGTAGGTGGCGAGGGGGCGAATGATTGATTTATTTATTTATATAGCGCTTTACACCAAGGCGCTGACAGTGACTGGGTGGCTTTGAGGTTCATCAGGGGTTATTCTCTGTGGTCGGTGTTTATTGGTCCACAGTGTATGCTGCGTGGCGAAAGAAGGCATGAGGAATATCTTATGTTTTATACCTGATAACTCTACAGCCAGCTTAAAAAAAAAAAGCCTCCAAAAAGCAGGGACGTCATTTAACCAAAATGCCAGGGGTTGTGGGAGTGACGTCACGCAACCCTTGACCTCTGATGACATCACAGGAAGTGATGTCATATGACCCCACCCCAACGTGACATCACAGGAAGTGATGAAACACAACCTTTCAGCCCTTGACGAAACAGGAAGTGTCATCACATAACATTGTTCCTAAGTACACTACGCAAAATATGGTTACTATATCACTAATGTGATATACATTTCAAGCAGAAATGGACCACCATATGTATTGTTAATATCAGTGTATATAGGCCCATATTACCAAATTACTGTCAATGCAAACAGACGTCCAAGGCCAAAAGAAGATGATATGTTACTAAAAAACACTTACACTTAAGTGCTTTATATAGAAAAATATACATACAATATCACCCAACCTGTGTTGGTTTTCATTTATCAATTTAAAAAGGATGAAAGGCGGAGTTGGCCTTGCTGGGATTCGAACCTGCAGACCACACACCCATTGCAACATCAAGCGCTGAACCCACTGGGCTATCTTACCAGCTATATTAAAATGAGCAATTACAAGTCTGAATGTTCTCTAAGTAAGTCAGAAAGCAAATTATACTCTGTAGCGGATACCTTTAAAGTGGTAACTGAGCTGTAACAGCAGGCCAGCTCGTCTGCAGGTCTGGTGCAAAGTTGGCCGCATGTTAAGCCTGCGTGGATCTACTTTTCAGACTTCAGAGTTTGGCAAAATAGGGAAAGCAGCTCACTCACATGAAATCCCATACTGTGGGCACTCGTTACCTCACACACGCAAACAAACAACCTGAACAGCATGCCAGGGAGATGGGAAAGATAGACACATTACAACAAAACATTAATTGTGGCACAATGAAATCAATGGCCACTTGATGTGCTACGGTCAAATATTTCTACACTGTAAACAAGCTTTTAGACACAAGGATTTTGTCAAGTGACCGAGGACACCGAGATGGAATGTCTTGTGATGATCATAACAGAGACGACGGCAGAAAAAACATGCTATAACTGCAGATTACGAAAAAGCAAAATACAGGGTCTGAAATGGATGCTTATTCTTCTCTAAATGCTTTTTGGACGTTTTTGTCTACATTGTGAATTTGAGGTGTTTAAGAACACACTAAATCAGTGACTCACCCCCTGAAGTGTGCCTGAAATAAACCTTCAATGAGTCTAGCAATTATTGTATAGAATTCCAGAAATTATTTGTTATTCCTATTCTTTCTTATTTGGGGTCACTGCTCAGAGAACCTCGTGTTTTTAAGAGGCCTGAACAAGAATGCCAGCCACTCCAGAAACAAAGAGCCACGTGGTGCTGGCCACATCCGAGGCGCTTCCATTAAAAAATATATATATATTTTTTTAGGGGTACCAAGGGAGACCACAGGGGTAGCAAGGGAGGTCTCAGGGGTCACAGTTACGACCCCTGGCAATCCCCAAATGACATCCCTGCCAAAATGTAACTCGAGCCACAGAGGCCCGATTCTGAGGTGCTTCCAATAATAGAAATGTGTTGTTCCATAAAGGAGCAACATTTTTCTTAAAAGCACCAAATTCTGTTAAACTAATAATGTAGGGGCATCAAAGCCTCATCTTTCGCATGTGCCTGATTTACGGCCTGCAAAGCCCTGGAGTTAAAATATGGGACCTGCGAGATTGTAATGAGTACTCAGTCAAATTCCCTGTATCAGACATATTCCAACATGGCCGCCCCTGAATGTGGCCATATCACTGTCAACAGACTAGTCATTCTTTCCCAGGATGCAATGCAGGACGCTGAGGTCACTTACTTGCCGGCATATCAACAGAGAATCCCTGGATATCACTGCGTTGCTACTCTCATAGGAGTATAGAAACGCTACGTGAGTATAGGATTCATCTAACTACTTATTTACTCTGTATACTTCAACGCTTCTTAGCTATTCTCTCTGTATCCTCTCTGTCTCATTCTTTACTGTTGAATATCCCCAGGACACGCAACACAGAACAACCAAACTCGAAAGGATCAAGCCACGGCCCTTTTTTGCGCTGCTGCATTTAGCTTCATTCAGGGACTACTGTACAGGTCGGGTACTCGCTTATACCGCATTATCCCCAATCCGCTCATTACTTTCTTTCTCTTTGTATCTTAAGGAAGACTATTTCCTTTCACTTTTAGTGCTGCTCCTCACTCTCGTGCACGCGCTCGGAAAGAAAGCTCTCGGCAATAAGCCGTATCTCTGCATTCAACAGTCAAGCACTAGCATGTAAGTGTCTGGCTGATAGGTCTCTGCTAGCTCTGAATACTCCTCAAGTATTGTCCTCCTCTTGTGTCTGTTCTTTACTCTACTCTGATTTTCCCTCAGTTGTCTTGATTCCACATGGACACGTTTTCCAGCATCTAGGCGATTCTGACTCTCAACTTCCTGTGTTAACCCCAAGACCTTTAACTATATATAATTAACTGAGTTCATGCTAGAACCTTCTACTTAACCCTTTTCCTTTTCTCATATGATACTTAGACCCTGATCAGTTCAGATAGGACCATAGCTTAGTGACGGACCTTCATTTCACCCCCGGTCGGTTCACTGAGACAATGCAGCCCAGCAGCTCTTCGCAGGGTTTTATTCCCCATAAGGGTTTCCCTGTGAGTCTCCTGGCGGCCAAGCCTTTGTGCTGGGCCCCAGAGGGGTTTACAGGGGGATTTCTTAAATCAGCTGGGAAGCAGCAACCGAGTCCATTGGCTCAATTAAATCTACACTTCAAACATCCTCTGGAGCAAAAACCTACCTCTCTCCCATTTAAGGTAGGTGATTCTTTGCTTCTGCTTTCCTTGGTTTGGGGCTATTAGTGTAACAAGATAATTTGACACCTGAACCTAACAGAGATGTTGTTAACCTCTACTGCACACAGTTCTCTTTTATAATGACTTGAATACTAACTTGAATGTTAGCGTGGGGGGCGTGGCTAGGCAGCCATGGAGTAGGCTGCTTCGCTTCAGAGCTCCGTGATCCATCTAATGATTTGTAGAAGCGCACGGTGCCAGAGTGCACAATTCAACAGTAAAAGACTATTACTGAACCATGTATGAGCCGGGATCTGAAGACATGCGTCTGGTGGTGGATTGATACAAAGTAGCAGAAGAACGGCTATTTTTAAGTTTGGGACGCGAGCAGCGACGTTGGATACAAAATGGCGGCGACCTGAACATAGGGACCCTTTGATCAGCACCGAGATTGGAGAAACGAGCTGCCAAGCGTGTGCGGGTTAATGAGCTGCCGTGGGGAGCCCGACAGCAGATGAAGGGTATGTGCAGGCGGGGAAGCGGCGTGTAAAGATTTGCAGGAGCAGCTGGGAGCTTTGGCGGAAGACAACGAACTAGCGAGTGACTGCAGGCTCCCCTGCCGTGAGCGCCGTGACAACGCGCTGCAGACGGAGAGCGGCTTGGGGAGCAGAGCAACTGCATTAGCCTTGAGACTGAGATGGGCTGCGTGCGGCTGAGCGGCTGGCAGCCCCAGGGGGATCCTTTCATATAAGCGCGTGAGCGCAGGAATTAAGTAAAAAGCATGCAGGAAAATTGGGCAGTATGGATAAATGGCCCTGGTAAGGCAAATGAACTAGTACAGTGAACGCTAGGAGGCCTCACTGCACAGCATTCCCCACGGCGCATGAGGAGCTTGCTTATACAGGACTAATAAAGGTCAGGCTATAATACGCATGATGGAAGGCACAAGCGCTCCCTGCTGCACACAAATGAAGGTCTACACGAATAAACAGGGCAAGTGCCACATGTAGCAAGCCCTGACATAGCAGAGAGGTCCAACAGGCAGGGACCCCATAGACGAGCACATGGGCAGTACACCCCAGTGGGACAAGGAGATCCCAGAAGGCCACAGGAACAAAGCATAAGCCTTGTGGAAGCAAATCACAGGTCGAGGAACAGCAGGAATGTCGATAACGACAACAAGCAGCAAAACTGCGACAGGGGAGCGGCCCCGCCCACTACTACGATACTCCAGCTCTGAGACTGACCAGCCCCCACAAGGAGCAGGCAGGTGGTGGACTACCGGTCACATATATCCCAATACCATGGCCGCGACCCCAAAACAGAGGAGCCCCTGAGAGTGCCTAAAACAAGAAGGACAAGGTAAACGGCCACCCGATACTGAGAGGCCACTGAAGAGATAAGTGCTACGCAGACCAAAGGGCACAGTACATAAACAGCACAAAAGGGCACTGACTACCCTTGAGAGCAAGAGGTGCCGCCCCCACGAAGCGGAATTGGACAAGGCGCAAGAACCAAATAGGCTTGGCAGTGCTGCAGCAAGCTGCAACCAGGCAGAAGGAGGAACGGGGAGACAGGACTCGCATGCTACAGAAAATTTGGACCCCGGTATATAGACAGGGCTGCACAATGTCGGTAAGAGGACGCAAGGGCAAGAGCAAGCAGCCCACAATGGACATTTTTGCTAAGTCGCAACAGACCCCCACCACCCCGACACAGGGTGCGGCAGTTGCGCCTGCAGAAGTATTCCCGGCAAAAGAGGATCATTTGATCCTAACAGCCATCACAGAGTTAAAAGCCTCGTGGGGAACAGCGATGACAGACCTAAAAACCGCTTTGGAAACCAAAATAGACGCAGTGGGAATAGAGGTCAACCTGCTGCGACAAGATGTGAGAGCGCTGGCGGAAAGAACAAGCGGCCTAGAGAGCGTGGTGAAAACCAATACAGAAACCAGCACAAGCAATGCAAAGGAAGTTCATATACTGAAGCAACAGGTAGCCAACCTAGAGAACCGAGCGGAAGAGGCTGAAGGGAGAGCGAGACGTAACAACATACGTGCAGTCGGCCCGCCGGAGGGGGAGGAAGGCCAAGACCCCACGGACTACATGGAAACTATGATCCTGCAAGAAATAGCAGCTGACAAGCTTTAACAGGGATTTTCTGTTGAATGAGCGCACCGGGCCTTAATGAGGAAACCACGACCTGGAGCTCCCCCTTGAGCAATAATAGCAAAGATCCTGAACTACAAAGATAGAGAGAAGATCTTGGAGTACTTTCGCAAAGGTGGAACGATAAAAAGGGCGCCTGCAACCATCACAGCATATCCTGATTACACCATGCTGGTGCAGAGACAGCGTTATAGCTATGTGGCGATCAAGAGGCGACTGTGCACAGCTGGAATCAAGTATATGCTCTTGTATCCCGCAAGGCTCAAAGTCCTGCACAAAAGCAAGGCATATTTTTTTGACACCCCAGAAGAGGCGGCGGCATGGATGGATACGCAGGGCTGTCCGGAACAAGACGAGGAGCAAGACCGCGAGGATCACTATAAGTGATGGGGTACATTATGTATGATAAAGGATGGGGCGGAGGGGGCCTGGAAACAGACTGAAGTACAGATAACAGGGGCGGACTGTCAGTCTAGGAAAATAGATATCAAACAATTAATGGCAATGTATCATATTGGCCGAAGACCAACCGTCTCATGTACTGAATGGCAGAAATACAGACTCATAAATTTGAACAATGTGCGGCCGTTTTTGATGTAACTAGAATCGCCATTTTGTTCTCTAACGTTTGCTCATTGCTTTTTGTTCAAAACTGCTTAGCCGAAAGCTTATTCTGCTTATTCTGCTTAATCTGCTTCACTGATTACTTTGTTGTTCAAAGCAAAAGAGCAAGGCCGCGAGGCCGGGAGTTATTCGTTGAAACATAACGTAGGCAGCCCCAGAGAGGAATGCCCAATCCCCTCCCACATGTAGCCTTGGAAGAGCACCACAGCATTTAATCATTTCACTGATGCCAGCTAGTCTCGTTTGTATGGTAGAAATGCTAGAAAGAAACAGCTTAAGGCTTGAATTATGCTTTTCTTACGGCCCCCCCTTTCCTAAGCCCAGCAGAGCGTGCTGACTCCCAGGACACAAATAGAAAATAGGAGATAGCAAGGCCTGGATGCGACTCTTCCCCCGTAAGCAGCTTGTTCGCAAGAACAGAAGCGCTGTGTTCTGTTCAACAAAGAAATATATCTCCAGACTCGCAATGTTGCATATTGTTGATAAAATAGATATTCGAAGGTGTCATATTCGTCGAAATTGTCAATCATCAGACCCAGTTCAAAGAAACTGTACAATGGGCGTAATGAACATGTCATGATTGATTGCAGGATGTACATTTTGTATATATGTAACTGATGTACATTATTTGCTCTCTTGCATCCCTTGAGGTCTGGAGACACACGTCGCGAGGCGTGAGACCGAGTTGGCCAACTGAGACTATTTGCTTTGCAATAAACCCTAGCTTTTGGGAATACAACCTTGTGTCTGGCGTATCAGTTCGTGTGTGGTGATTTGCCTTGTTTCCACTACGCGAGGGTCCCCTAGGGGCCCCTTCAAGATGGTGCCCGAATAGGGACCCTCCCCCACTTGTTCCATCGTGTACGTTGTAAAATAAGAAAGACGGAGAGAACGGCGAGTACGGGACGATGGAGCGAGGATCAAAAGGTGTCTGGGGCGCGCTGTATAAGTGATGAGAGACTCCTTTGCAGATCTGCACACATCTGATCCCCGATCGACGTGCCCGGCCAGAGAACAAGGAGGCGAGGGTCCCGAAACGAGGCAGAGCCAAGATACGCAGACACAAGGTCATTGGTTGCGTCAGGATACGGACGAATTGTGTCTTGGAAGACAATTTGACTTATCAGGTGAGTCGTACCCCGATTCGAAATAGCCCTGATATTGGTTGAGAGTTGACTTTGCAAAATCAAACGCCCAGGTTGATTAGCCGACGGTAAGGTTAAAACATGCCTGGGGTATTGTCCACCCTAGCGGGGTTTTCCGCTGTGGTAGACAATCTTTGGAAATTGGCAAAGTTGCGCCACCTGGGGGAACGCCAGCGTATGAGATGTATGTGAAGTATGGTGTGGGTGCGATAATGTTCTGTGAGATTTGGCATAAGCACACCAGAAACCAAGAAGATTTTCAGTGGCCGATCAATGGGAGTTTTGAGATTGAGAGAATAGATAACTTGGAAAATGTATTGATAAGAAAGAAAGCACGTCCCGCAGAATTTGATATCCTTAGGGACTAGAGAAGGGAAGCTATGCTTCCTTGGAGAAGTAGAGAGAAACATGCGTGCAGGCATAAATCAAAAACTAAAATAGCGGAAGAAAAGGAGGAGGAGGAGTGGACTGAGAGTCTGAGAAGGACAGGTAGACGCGAACAGTTGAACATAGAAAGAATATACCCACAACGAGAATTGCATATGGCAGATGATTTAATAGAAAAAATGTTGACCGATACAAAGCGGGGTCCAAGACCAGAAAGTAAAACAAGCGCATCAGGAACCACTGTCCAGCCCCCTCCTGTTGCTCAAACCCTTGCGCCCCTCCCAATTGTTCAAATCCTAGTACAGCCGCAGACTGCACACTTAGCACCTCCTATTAGCCAGCCAGTATCGCAACAGTCACTTCCCGTTCCTGTTATCCCATCTGCACCTCTGTCATGATCTCTGCTTCCAAAAGGTCAGGGTTTTCCCAACTCCCTTGGAAGCAGATCCATAACCCAGGTTCCGAGTGCCAACCAGTCCCAATTGGGACCTTTTGGACCCAGTCCTGGCGCCAGTGGCACCAGGCTCATAAATATGCCCAGTCCCAGCGTTGGAAGCGCCAGGCTCATAATGCTTGGGTGGACTTACCTGCAGCAGACCATGCTGCTTACTTGCCTGCCAGTAGAGCCTCTGATCCTCTTCTGTTTGGAACTACTTTTCCTGTTGGGTGGGGCTGGAGCCACTCCCTAGATTCAGAACACTGGAACTCTTCTGGAAGGCAGGAACTCTTTTCTTACCAGGAACTCTTTTCTTACTTAGGCGTGGCTGTGGAAGGAGACACCTAAGCACTACAGGAGGCTATTTAAACCACACCCGGTGGATGAATCTTGCTTTGCGTTATTCTGCACCCTCTGCAGCAGAACGCTCATCGTGTCTTCTGCATCCGGTCCTGGGCCTAAGGAAAAAGGCTTACCATCCTGAATCCAGTCTTCAGCAACACCTATAAAGACAAGAAAGAACAGGTTAGCATTCCGGCATCTGAAAGGCAAAGGCTTACCTACTCTTTGTGCGCTCCGGAGGTCTTCACACTGCATTCCGGCATCTGAAAGACAAAAGCTTACCAACTCTTCGCACGCTCCGGAGGCCGTCAGCGCTGCATCCCGCATCTGAAAGACAAAACAAGGTGCGTTTAAAGACATTGGGGAACTTTAATACTCACGTGCCATTACTCCTTTCCACATCTAACCCAGTGGGTATTCCTGCACCCTGCAGCCGCTCCGAACTTGTACCTGCAAAATAAAAAGACAGTTAGAGCGCATCGTGAAGCTGGCAACAAGCGCTTACTTACGTGCTTCCAGGCGCTTCTATTCATCACACGGGCTCCATCTTCAACTCACTTCAGCCCGTCATCCGCCATCACTGGAACCCTGCAAAACAAGAGACATCATTATTAAAGACTTTAAAGACATTTGAGTTACTGGAAACTTACCGTTCGTGCAGTAAACGACGGACAGCAGTCCTCTGGAGTCAAGAGGCCTGCGCTACCTACCCAGTGAAGAAACTGGTTACAGCACCCTGCCCCGAGGCAGATGGAGAGCTCGGCATTCATTTACCTAAGGTGAGAGCGTTAACCTGTGGGGGTCTACAGGAGAGGAGAAGAGGAAAGAGATAGGGACACCCCAATAACCCCAGTTCATTAACCCCGTATTTTCTATCTGCAGACATCTTACTCTGCAAGTCAGGCATACAGGGCACAGAGGTCCAGCCCAAAGAGCCAACCGGGTGCTGCACATCACCTTTGAAGATACGGTAGTCGCCCAGTCAAGACCGGCGCCTCTGCGAGAATCAGGTGAGCGTTACAGAACGCAAAGCCTACCGCAAAACTCTCGCCCAGACGCTATGGAAACCTCGGATACTGACCACCTAGCCCGGTTACTTGGGGAACTAAGGGCAGAAGTGCATGCAGCTTGTCAGGAAACGAACGCTCTAAGAAGGGAACTAATTATTTCCAAGGAGAGAACAGATGATCTTGCTAGACAATTGCTACAGTCACAAGCCGGACAGACCCCGCTACCCGCATCAGGGGCAAATCTTCCTTCAACATCCTCTATGAATCCAGTGCAGATCAACCTACCTGGGAATGTACCTCTGGCTCCGCCCGAACGATTTTCTGGTGACCCAAAGAGGTTTGCGGTATTTATCAATCAGTGCCGGTTACACTTCTTATGCCGGCCAGCAGCCTTTCCAACTGATCAAGCTAAAGTAGCTTTTGTACTTTCGTACCTTAGTGGCAATGCGGCAGACTGGTCGATCCCTCTAGTTAATCAAGATGATCTGGTTCTCCATGATTTTCAAGCCTTTCAGTTTAGTATGGAAAAACTGTTCGCAAGACATGCACAGGGGCAGGCCTTGGACAATGAGCTTCTTTCGTTGCGACAGGGTAATCAAGACCTTTTGGCTTATATTGCATCTTTCAATAGACTAATAGTGGAAACTCAATGGCCTGAGGACAAAAGGATTACGCTGTTTTATAGAGGTCTACGTGGAGAGCTCAAAGACGTTTTAGCCCAAGTAGTGAATCCCCCACAAGACTGTTCGGATTATATAGACTTGGTCATTCAAATAGATCACAGACTGCAGAACAGGAAGGCCGATCGTTCCAAGTTTGATGCCCGAGTATTTTCCAAACCGCCAACTCCTTCCAAAGGAGTAGACTCCGGGGAACCCATGCAAATAGGGGGTCTGAAAGGTCCTCTAACACAAAGGGAGCGGGAAAGGAGAAAACAGTTGCAATTATGCCTATATTGCGGAAACTCAGGGCACTTTCTTCGAGACTGTCCGGTGAAACCTGCCAAGAAGGCAGTAGGAGCTGCAGTTACCACAGTTACAAACTCTGAGCAGGGAAAGGACCTCGCCCGACAAGAATAGAGGTCCTCTTGCCGAGCGTGAAAACCAGTTCCGTGACCTCGCATTTCGTGATACCTATGGTCCTCATTAGCCCTGATAATCCGGATCGATTACATGCAATTGAAGCTTACGTCGACAGCGGTGCCATCGGCAATTATGTGGATCATGAAATGGTTTTGAGGATGAATCTAACTCTCTGTCCCAAGGCTGTAAAGGACGTCATTACTACGGTGGATGGTACGGAGATAGCCTCCGGGCCAGTAACGCATACCACTCAAGAGGTGACGCTAGTGAGTCAAGATGGACACCATGAGAAGATCGTGTTCGATGTGATCAAGGCCCCTCAGTTCCAGATTATTCTAGGAATACCTTGGTTAGAGAAACACAATCCTCTGATCGATTGGCGAGCAAGAACGGTCCAGTTTCCAGAATGTGTCTCTACTTGTCACCCTCCACCTGGTGTTGCACTGGCAGCAATTTCTTCAGAGACTCCCCAGTTACCTCCCGAATACCTAGAATACCAAGATGTTTTCCGGAAGGAGCAGGCTAACTCTCTACCTCCTCATAGGTCTTATGACTGCCAGATAGACCTGATACCTGGATCTACTCCTCCTTGTAGTAGAATTTATGCCCTCACCGAGCCTGAGAAACTTCACCTTCGACAATACCTGGATCAATACCTGGCAAATGGGTTTATTCGTCCTTCCAAGTCCCCTGCCTCTTCAGCTTTGTTCTTCGTTCCAAAAAAGGAAGGAGACCTTAGGACTTGTATCGATTATCTCTCCCTGAACCAGATCACCGTTAAGAATAGATCCCTGAACTCCTGGACCAAGTCAGAAAAGCATGCATATACACAAAGCTGGATCTTAGAGGAGCTTACCACTTGGTACGAGTAAAAGAGGGCGATGAATGGAAGACGGCCTTCCGCACCAAGTATGGGCTATTTGAATATCAGGTCATGCCCTTCGGACTTTGCAATGCCCCGGCCGCCTTTCAATATTTTATGAACGATGTCCTCAGAGAGCTCATAGATGTGTGTGTTGTTGTTTACATCGACGACATTCTTGTTTATTCTTCATCGGAATCTGAACATCGGAAACACGTGAAAATGGTCCTCGAAAGATTGCGTCAACACAAACTTTTCGCTAAGTTGGAAAAATGTGTTTTCAACGTGACTGAAGTTGAATTCTTGGGATTCATATTATCACCTGGCGGAGTGCGTATGGATTCAAAGAAGGTCGATGCAGTTCTCAAATGGCCATCACCATCCTCCGTAAAAGGTGTGCAAAGCATGTTAGGCTTCGCTAACTTTTACCGCAGGTTTATCCCCGAGTTCTCTCGAATAGTCCAGCCCATCACTGCCTTGTTAAAGAAAAACAAACGTTTTGAATGGTCTACCGAGGCGGAACAAGCTTTCCAGGATTTGAAGACTAAATTTATCTCTGCACCAATCTTAAAACACCCTCGCCCCGAACTCCCCTACATCGTGGAAACTGATGCCTCAAGCCTTGCCATGGGGGCAGTTCTATCACAAAAGGACCTGGTAACCAATCAGTTGCATCCCGTGGCATTTTGGTCCCGCAAATTCTCGCCTCCTGAAGTCAATTACACGATTACTGACAAGGAACTTCTGGCTATCAAGTCTGCCTTTAAGGCTTGGCGGCATTATCTGCTGGGGGCCCGACACACCGTTACTGTGATTACGGATCACCGAAACCTGCAATATTTGAAAACCGCAAAAGCCCAATCCTCTAGACAACTCCGTTGGGCATTATTCTTTGCCGAGTTTGACTTCATAATTACCTATCGACCTGGTACAAAGAACGGTAAAGCCGATGCCCTTTCTCGGATGGGAGTGGAAGAACACTTGATCAACCCTAAACCTGTACCAATCATTCCCGAACAAAGAATTCTGGGTGTAATCGCCACAGAATCCATAGAGGAAGTTAAGGATAAAGCCAGGCAACTTGTAACTCCAGCAGACATACAGAATTGGCATCTGCAGGGAAAGGACTTTGCAGTAAAGGACAACTTATTGTATTTCCAAGAACGATTATACCTACCCAGCACAGATTTACAGAAAAAAGTAATCTCTTGTTATCACGACTCTTTAATGGAAGGTCATCCCGGTATAGCCAAGACCTCAGAAAAGATCAAGCGCTACTTCTGGTGGCCGTCTTGGAAAAAAGATATCAGAGACTTTATAATGTCCTGTGGAGTATGCGCCCAAAACAAGAGTCAAAAGGAAAGACCAGCAGGCCTCTTACGCCCTATTGACATCCCACCTCGCCCTTGGCATACGCTTTCTATGGACTTCATCACCGATCTACCTCCATGCTCCGGATACAATACGATTCTAGTAATCGTGGACTTATTCTCCAAGATGGCGCATTTCATTCCGCTCAAAGGCTTGCCAACAGCAGCAACTCTGGCCCGAGAATTTCTCGAAAACATCGTCCGACTGCACGGTTTTCCTTCGGTTCTAATTTCGGATCGAGGTAGTCAATTTATTTCTCATTTTTGGCGAAGTTGCTGTCGGTCGGCTCAAATTGATGTGAGGCTATCGACCAGTCACCACCCTCAGACCGACGGACAAACCGAGAGGACCAATCAAACTCTGGAACAGTATTTACGCTGCATGCTGCAACAAACTGAAAAAACTTGGAAAGATATCCTTTGGATAGCCGAGTATGCCTACAATAACTCTGTCCATTCGGGAACTGGGAAAACCCCGTTTTTTCTTTTGTACGGCAGTCACCCTCGAACCTCGGAGTTGGATCCCCTCCAAGATCTTGAAACACCAGCAGTAGACTACCTGCATTCTACAATCACCCAAGCCTTTAAGGAAGCTGTTTCTCACCTTCAAAGGGCTAAAGAACAATACAAGAAAGGAGCAGATCAACATCGGAAGGAAGCCCCTCACTATCAAGTAAGGGATCAAGTCTGGTTATCCACCAAATATCTATCTCTAAAAGGGCCACGCACATTCAACCCAAGATACCTTGGTCCCTATTCCATCACTACCATAGTAAACCCAGTAGCGGTCAATTTGGACTTGCCCCCGCACATGAAGATACATCCGGTCTTCCACGTCTCTCTATTAAAACCCGTGCAACCTCAAACCCGACTAACCAAATCTCCAAAACCTATCCTAGTTGATGGAGAACTCGAGTTTGAAGTCAAAAGCATTCTGGACTCCAAGATCTCCAAATCTAAACTATTCTACCTAATTGACTGGAAAGGCTACGGCCCCCAAGAGAGATCCTGGGAACCTGCTGAATATGTCCACGCTCCTCGCCTAATCAAAAGATTTCACCGAACATTTCCTGACAAGCCAAAACCCCCGGAGAAGCCCGGTTTGGGAGGGGCCTTGTGGGGGGGTACTGTCATGATCTCTGCTTCCAAAAGGTCAGGGTTTTCCCAACTCCCTTGGAAGCAGATCCATAACCCAGGTTCTGAGTGCCAACCAGTCCCAATTGGGACCTTTTGGACCCAGTCCTGGCGCCAGTGGCACCAGGCTCATAAATATGCCCAGTCCCAGCGCTGGAAGCGCCGGGCTCATAATGCTTGGGTGGACTTACCTGCAGCAGACCATGCTGCTTACTTGCCTGCCAGTTGAGCCTCTGATCCTCTTCTGTTTGGAACTACTTTTCCTGTTGGGTGGGGCTGGAGCCACTCCCTAGATTCAGAACACTGGAACTCTTCTAGAAGGCAGGAACTCTTTTCTTACCAGGAACTCTTTTCTTACTTAGGCGTGGCTGTGGAAGGAGACACCTAAGCACTACAGGAGGCTATTTAAACCACACCCGGTGGATGAATCTTGCTTTGCGTTATTCTGCACCCTCTGCAGCAGAACGCTCATCGTGTCTTCTGCATCCGGTCCTGGGCCTAAGGAAAAAGGCTTACCATCCTGAATCCAGTCTTCAGCAACACCTATAAAGACAAGAAAGAACAGGTTAGCATTCCGGCATCTGAAAGGCAAAGGCTTACCTACTCTTTGTGCGCTCCGGAGGTCTTCACACTGCATTCCGGCATCTGAAAGACAAAAGCTTACCAACTCTTCGCACGCTCCGGAGGCCGTCAGCGCTGCATCCCGCATCTGAAAGACAAAACAAGGTGCGTTTAAAGACATTGGGGAACTTTAATACTCACGTGCCATTACTCCTTTCCACATCTAACCCAGTGGGTATTCCTGCACCCTGCAGCCGCTCCGAACTTGTACCTGCAAAATAAAAAGACAGTTAGAGCGCATCGTGAAGCTGGCAACAAGCGCTTACTTACGTGCTTCCAGGCGCTTCTATTCATCACACGGGCTCCATCTTCAACTCACTTCAGCCCGTCATCCGCCATCACTGGAACCCTGCAAAACAAGAGACATCATTATTAAAGACTTTAAAGACATTTGAGTTACTGGAAACTTACCGTTCGTGCAGTAAACGACGGACAGCAGTCCTCTGGAGTCAAGAGGCCTGCGCTACCTACCCAGTGAAGAAACTGGTTACAGCACCCTGCCCCGAGGCAGATGGAGAGCTCGGCATTCATTTACCTAAGGTGAGAGCGTTAACCTGTGGGGGTCTACAGGAGAGGAGAAGAGGAAAGAGATAGGGACACCCCAATAACCCCAGTTCATTAACCCCGTATTTTCTATCTGCAGACATCTTACTCTGCAAGTCAGGCATACAGGGCACAGAGGTCCAGCCCAAAGAGCCAACCGGGTGCTGCACATCACCTTTGAAGATACGGTAGTCGCCCAGTCAAGACCGGCGCCTCTGCGAGAATCAGGTGAGCGTTACACCTCCCGCCCTAGAAACAGACACAGCCTCGTCCGTCCCACCCGTGATTGAAATCGAAACTATGGGGGCGAGAGATGGGACTGCACAAAGTGGATGCACAATAGTGACCCGTAGTGCGATCAGCAAGGAAAGAAAGCGGGAGTTGCAAGTACAAGCAGAGATGTATATAGAAGGGAACGATGGGACGCTATCATTGGACTCGATATATGATTTCCGAAGAAGCAATGAAAGACAGGTAGTGTTGGAATGCATGGGTGAATATTTAGTAGGAAGATGGAAACAGTTCATTGGGAAATTACTCCCACAACGATTGTTAGATTTAAATGCATTAGCACGTTGTAGAGAAAGAGATGAAGAAATAAAGGAACATGTATATGGACTTTTTGCGCTTAAAAATGAACTTGATAATGAATATGCTGAAATGTTTTCCACACCTGGGTATAGAAGCAAGGAGGTTGGGAAAGGAAGGACGCAAAAGGCGATTGTTGATGAATTATTATTGTTAAAACAGGTGCGGGAGGATTTGAGAGCATGCTTATTGAAGACAAGAGTGCTACTTCAGCAAGTAGCGGGACAGAATAGAGGGAGAGGGAACGCACAAGGAAGGAGTAATTCAAATATGCATGGAGGGCCGTTGGGGCAGAATCAGTGTGCATATTGAAAAGAGGAAGGACACTGGAGAGCGCAATGCCCACATTTGCAAAATAGAAATGGGGGTGGTCAGAGAAGACAGCACCAGGGGCCCCCAGGAGCAAATGGACCGAATAGGAATAATATGCAGCAGCACCAAAGTAACCAAGGAGGTCAATATCAATCTTACCATCAGAACACTACCAACCAGAATCAGGGCCAGGGTAACCAACAACATGGGAGTACCCAGAATGGGGGGGCTAGAGGAAGGGATGGGAACATTTTGGATATGCAACAAAATGCATATTACAGTAATAGCAGTGATTACACATCGGACAATGTGTTATTCCCTCAATAGGACAGCCCAAGACAGGGGTCGGAACCAGTGTCTATTCCCGTGAATCAGAGAGGACCCTATGTAGAGATGAGAGTCGGGGATAAAGAGCACCGTTTTCTTGTAGATACAGGAGCGCAAAAGTGTTCAATAGACCATCACTTGGTTCCAGATATACCACTGTCAGGGCAAAAGAATGTTTCTGTAGGGTTCGCAGGTACACCAGTAATTAATCCAGTGTCCCAATCAATCCCAGTAACGATAGGTCCATTCACTGAGCATTGTCCGTTTCTCTTAACAGAAAATTGTGGGGAAAACCTCATGGGATTGAATTTATTGAAAAAACTAGGTGCAGTTATTCATTGCACTCCCGATGGTGTGTATTTGACAATTTGGCCACAGAATGCACCGGTATCTGAATTCTTGTCTAAACCCTTGCCAGGAGAGTTGAGTAAGGTGCCAACCTGTATATGGGCAATAAATGACAATGATGTGGGATGTTTAAAGATAGAGCCAGTAAAAATAATTTTGAGAAAAGGGGTCACGTTGCCGCATATTCCATAGTATAAAATTTCAGCTGACGGAGAGAAAGGATTGAAAAGTATTGTTTCAGATTTGGTAAGATTGGGAGTAATTGAGGAAATTACAGGTGGTATATTTAACAGCCCCATTCTTCCGGTATATAAGAAAGAACATAATGAGGTACCCTATCGTTTCATAATTGATCTGCGCGCGTTAAACAAGGTAGTTGACCCTCAATTTCCCTTAGTGCCAGACGTCACTACGATTTTGACAATGATATCTGCATCGGCAGAATATATTAGGGTGATTGACTTGAAGAATGCTTTCTTTAGCATTCCAGTGAACAGGGACAGTAGATACTTGTTCGCGTTCACTTTAGGAGGACGGTCATTCACATTCACGTGCATTCCACAAGGATACACGGAAAGTCCTAGTATTTATAGTAGGGCATTAAAGGAACAACTAGATATGCTAGAGCTGCCAACAGGTTGTGTATTGCTACAATATATAGACGATCTGTTGGTTGCTGCAGACACAGAGGAGATTTGTAAAGAAAGTACCATTTTACTATTAACACACTTAGCAGCGCATGGCCACAAAGCCAGCTTGAAAAAATGTCAGTATTGTCGAAAGGAAGTGGCTTATTTGGGTTACTTACTTTCGAAAGAAGGGAGAAGACTAACACCAGAGTGAATAGAGAGCATTTCTGGTATACCTATTCCAAAAACAAAGAAAGGAGTCAGAGCCATAATAGACATGGCTTCTTATAGCCGGCAGTGGATTGGAAACTTTGCGTTAATTGTGAAACCATTGGTGGCATTGACGAAAAAGGATGCTGTGATGCCTTTGCAGTGGAATGAAGAATGTCAGAGAGCATTTGAGTTGTTGAAAACTGCATTATGTTCTGCTCCAGTTTTGGGCACACCAAATTATGAGAAGATTTTTAGACTGTTTGTATGCGAAAGTGAAGGATGTGCATTGGCTATTTTGACACAGGAACAAGGTGGAAGAAATAGGCCAGGCAGCTATTTTTCTTCCGCGCTGGACCCTGTAGCGCGCGCACTGCCACAATGTTATGGAGCTTTTGCAGTGGCTGCTGCGTCAGTGAAACAAACGGAAGGGATGGTAGTGGGGCACACTTTAATTTTGATGGTGCCACATGCCATAGACGATCTATTAAATAGAACACAGACGCAACACCTCACCTCTGATAGACTGACTAGATATGAAATCATCCTATTCGCGCCCCATATCCAAATTATGAGGTGTAGCGCCTTGAATCCTGCAGAATTAATGCCACTACCCATGGAAGAACTTGGTGACAACGAATCACCTCCCCATGATTGTTTAATGGTTACTGAGGAAGAAATGAAGAGAAGAGTTGATTTAAGTGACACCCTACAGAAAGAGCCAGATGGAGAGTTATTTTGTGACGGTTCTTGTTTTAAATTAGCTGATGGCACATCAACTGTCGCCTACGCTATCACTACTCTAGAGAGCATTGTGGAAAGCAAAAGAGTCCCCTACAACTCGGCGCAAGTCGCAGAAATAATAGCCTTGACCAGAGCCTGTGAGATTTCTGAGAATTTGAACGTGAACATATATACTGATAGCCAGTACGCCTTCGGCGTGGTTTATAACTTTGGCCGACTCTGGGCTGAGAGGGGTTTCTTGACATCACATGGGGCCAGAATTCAACATGGCCCTTTGATTGTACGATTGCTGTCTGCACTCACTTTTCCAAAGCACCTAGCAATAGTGAAATGCGAGGCGCATAAAAAGGTGGCATGTAAAGTGGGAGAGGGAAACGCATTTGCAGACAGGATAGCGAAACAAACTGCCACTGATTTAAATACCAAAATGATGACAGTACAGTCTGAGGAAGTGCCTTGCATGATAGAAGATGGGATTGCCACTGTCAAAGAAATGCAGGCCGAAGCTACTGCTGATGAGCTACAAGGGTGGGCTGAGGGCTCTGCTGAATTAGATTTGGAGGGCTGTTGGATAGACAAGGGAACTAAAAACTGGATATTGCCAAATTCCTATGTAATTGTAATGGTCACAATGGCTCACAGCCCTACCCACATTTGTGCCAAGAAAATAATCTAGCACCTAGCTACGCTATGGGAGAATGTAAACATAAAAAAGAATGCAGAAAGGTTGGTCCAGAACTGCATCACGTGCTTACAACACAATGCAGGAAAGGGAACAGTGACTCCAACCGGAAGTTCTGGCCCTCCCTCTATGCCTTTTGAGGTAATCCATTTTGATTTCATAGAGATGGAGAGATACCAAACCTTGAAATATGTCCTAGTGGTAATATGTGCATTCAGCAAATGGGTGGAAGCAAAGCCCTTAAAAGACTGCACTGCCATGAGCACGGCAAAAGTAATGTTAAAGGAGTACTTTTCCCGTTTTGATCGGTGATGAAGTCCATAGAAAGCGTATGCCAAGGGCGAGGTGGGATGTCAATAGGGCGTAAGAGGCCTGCTGGTCTTTCCTTTTGACTCTTGTTTTGGGTGCATACTCCACAGGACATTATAAAGTCTCTGATATCTTTTTTCCAAGACGGCCACCAGAAGTAGCGCTTGATCTTTTCTGAGGTCTTGGCCATACCGGGATGTCCTTCCATTAAAGAATCGTGATAACAAGAGATTACTTTTTTCTGTAAATCTGTGCCGGGTAGGTATAATCGTTCTTGGGAATACAATAAGTTGTCCTTTACTGCAAAGTCCTTTCCCTGCAGATGCCAATTCTGTATGTCTGCTGGAGTTACAAGTTGCCTGGCTTTATCCTTAACTTCCTCTATGGATTCTGTGGCGATTACACCCAGAATTCTTTGTTCGGGAATGATTGGTACAGGTTTAGGGTTGATCAAGTGTTCTTCCACTCCCATCCGAGAAAGGGCATCAGCTTTACCGTTCTTTGTACCAGGTCGATAGGTAATTATGAAGTCAAACTCGGCAAAGAATAATGCCCAACGGAGTTGTCTAGAGGATTGGGCTTTTGCGGTTTTCAAATATTGCAGGTTTCGGTGATCCGTAATCACAGTAACGGTGTGTCGGGCCCCCAGCAGATAATGCCGCCAAGCCTTAAAGGCAGACTTGATAGCCAGAAGTTCCTTGTCAGTAATCGTGTGATTGATTTCAGGAGGCGAGAATTTGCGGGACCAAAATGCCACGGGATGCAACTGATTGGTTACCGGGTCCTTTTGTGATAGAACTGCCCCCATGGCAAGGCTTGAAGCATCAGTTTCCACGATGTAGGGGAGTTCGGGGCAAGGGTGTTTTAAGATTGGTGCAGAGATAAATTTAGTCTTCAAATCCTGGAAAGCTTGTTCCGTCTCGGTAGACCATTCAAAACGTTTGTTTTTCTTTAACAAGGCAGTGATGGGCTGGACTATTCGAGAGAATTCGGGGATAAACCTGCGGTAAAAGTTAGCGAAGCCTAACATGCTTTGCACACCTTTTACGGAGGATGGTGATGGCCATTTGAGAACTGCATCGACCTTCTTTGAATCCATACGCACTCCGCCAGGTGATAATATGAATCCCAAGAATTCAACTTCAGTCACGTTGAAAAACACATTTTTCCAACTTAGCGAAAAGTTTGTGTTGATGCAATCTTTCGAGGACCATTTTCACGTGTTTCCGATGTTCAGATTCCGATGAAGAATAAACGAGGATGTCGTCAATGTAAACAACAACACACACATCTATGAGCTCTCTGAGGACATCGTTCATAAAATATTGAAAGGCGGCCGGGGCATTGCAAAGTCCGAAGGGCATGACCTGATATTCAAATAGCCCATACTTGGTGCGGAAGGCCGTCTTCCATTCATCGCCCTCTTTTACTCGTACCAAGTGGTAAGCAACTCTAAGATCCAGCTTTGTATATATGCATGCTTTTCTGACTTGGTCCAGGAGTTCAGGGATCAAAGGTAACGGATATCTATTCTTAACGGTGATCTGGTTCAGGGAGTGATAATCTATACACATCTTTGAGCTCTCCACGTAGACCTCTATAAAACAGCGTAATCCTTTTGTCCTCAGGCCATTGAGTTTCCACTATCAGTCTGTTGAAAGACGCAATATAAGCCAAAAGGTCTTGATTACCTTGTCGCAACGAAAGAAGCTCATTGTCCAAGGCCTGCCCCTGTGAATGTCTTGCGAACAGTTTTTCCATACTGAGCTGAAAAGCTTGAAAATCATGGAGGACCGGATCATCTTGATTTACTAGAGGGATCGACCATTCTGCCGCATTGCCACTAAGGTACGAAAGCACAAAAGCTACTTTAGCTTGATCAGTTGGAAAGGCTGCTGGCCGGCATAAGAAATGCAACCGGCACTGATTGATAAATACTGCAAACCTCTTTGGGTCACCAGAAAATCGTTCGGGCGGAGCCAGAGGTACATTCCCAGGTAGGTTGATCTGCACTGGATTCATAGAGGATGTAGAAGGAAGATTTCCCCCAGATGCGGGTAACGGGGTCTGTCCGGCTTGTGACTGTAGCAATTGTCTAGCGAGATCATCTGTTCGCTCCTTGGAAATAATCAGTTCCCTTCTTAGAGCGTTCGTTTCCTGACGGGCTGCATGCACTTCTGCCCTTAGTTCCCCAAGTAACTGGGCTAGCTGGTCGGTATCCGAGGTTTCCATAGCGCCTGGACGGGAGTTTTGTGGTAGGCTTTGCGTTCTGTAACGCTCACCTGATTCCCGTAGAGGCGCCGGTCTTGACTGGGCGTATACCGTATCTTCAAAGGTGATGTGTAACACACGGCTGGCTCTTTGGGCTGGACCTCTGTGCACTGTATGTCTGACTCGAAGGGTAAGATGTCTGCAGATAGAAAATATGGGATTAAAGAACTGGGTTATTGAATGTCTCTCTCTTCTTCCCTTTCTCTTCTCCTGTAGAACCCCAAAGGTTAACGCTCTCACCTTAGGTAAGTGAACGCCGTGCTCTCCATCTGCCTCGGGGCAGGGTGCTGTAACCAGTTTCTTCACTGGATAAGGGGAGCAGGCCTCTTGACTTCAGAGGACTGCTGTCCGTCGTGTACTGCACGAACGGTAAGTTTCGAGTAATTCTAATGTCTTTAAAGTCTTTAGTAATGATGTTTCTTGTTTTGCAGGGTTCCAGCGATGGCGGATGACGGGCTGAAGTGAGTTGAAGATGGAGCCCGTGTGATGAATAGAAGCGCCTGGAAGCACGTAAGTAAGCGCTTGTTGCCTGCTTCACGATGCGCTCTAACTGTCTTTTTATTTTGCAGGTACAAGTTCGGAGCGGCTGCAGGGTGCCGGAATACCCACTGGGTTAGATGTGGAAAGGAGTAATGGCACGTGAGTATTAAAGTTCCCCAATGTCTTTAAACGCACCTTGTTTTGTCTTTCAGATGCGGGATGCAGCGCCGAAGGCCTCCGGAGCGTGCGAAGAGTTGGTAAGCTTTTGTCTTTCAGATGCCGGAATGCAGTGTGAAGACCTCCGGAGCGCACAAAGAGTAGGTAAGCCTTTGTCTTTCAGATGCCGGAATGCAGCGCGAGGCGTTGGTGACAGCCGATGGACCAGGTAAGTGAAGAGCTGTCACTGAAGACCGTAATGCTAAACTGTTCTTTCTTGTCTTTATAGGTGTTGCTGAAGACTGGATTCAGGATGGTAAGCCTTTTTCCTTAGGCCCAGGATCAGATGCAGAAGACACGATGAGCGTTCTGCTGCAGAGGATGCAGAATAACGCAAAGCAAGATTCATCCATCAGGTGTGGTTTAAATAGCCTCCTGTAGTGCTTAGGTGTCTCCTTCCACAGCCACGCCTAGGTAAGAAAAGAGTTCCTGCTTTCCAGAAGAGTTCCAGTGTTCTGAATCTAGGGAGTGGCTCCTGCCCCACCCAACAGGAAAAGTAGTTCCAAACAGAAGAGGATCAGAGGCTCAACGGGCAGGCAAGTAAGCAGCATGGTCTGCTGCAGGTAAGTCCACCCAAGCTTTATGAGCCCGGCGCTTCCAGTGCTGGCACTGGGCATATTTATGAGCCTGGTGCCACTGGCGCCAGGACTGGGTCCAAAAGGTCCCAATTGGGACTGGTTGGCACTCGGAACCTGGGTTATGGATCTGCTTCCAAGGGAGTTGGGAAAACCCTGACCTTTTGGAAGCAGAGATCATGACATTCTATACTCCATAAAGCACGAATGATAATCCAAAACCCTATGTCAAAACCTGCACAACGAGATAGATTGTCTCCACCATCCAAAACATCAGTAATCATGTTCCGTGTAAGAACAGAAGAAAATAAAGATGCAATGCCCCATTCCTATACAGTGAATTATAGCCCACGAACTGTCCCTTTTTGCCTAAAGAAGAAAGGCTCGTATTCAGTAGGAACATTTACTAGATGTATGAATACAGCGGTTCTCAAAAGAGAAATATAACCAGTGTATGTAGGTGATCCTGTTTATTGTATATGCAGAGAAAAAGCGTATCCCTGGTTACCCAGAAACTGGGGAGGCACATGTTATTTGGGTCTACTGTTCCCGGGAGTGTTCCTCTTAGAGGCAGCAGAAGTAGCCACGTTATCCAGACCCAGGCTACAAAGAAGCACAGAAGATGCTTTAAGAACAGAAGATTTAGCAAAATCATTTGTACCATTTTTGGCCCAAGCCATAAATTCCTATAACATAAAGAAACTATCCTGACTGTTAGAGAGTACAATAAACATAACAACTGATATACTATACAACATGATGCTGGAAGAGAAAGGAATAAGATTAATGACGCTGCAAAATAGAATGGCTCTTGATGTAATCCTGGCTGATCATGGGGGAGTTTGCAAAATCGTGGGATCAGCGTGCTGCGTATTCGTAAATGACTCCTCCCCTACGATTTTTGAAGCGATAAAAAAGTTACACGTCCTAAGCTCCGAACTCCATACCATAAATGGGAATTGGGAGGCAGGGTCCTGGTTCTGAGGGATATTACGTGCTTGGGGATGGAAGTTGGTTGCAATACTATTGCTCGGAATGTTTATGACTTGCTGTTGCTGCATACACTGTCTGCCCCTAGTTTGCACTGAGATAAGTGAAGAGTGTATGTATATGGTAACCCAAAAACAAACATATGGCCAAAATGATAAAGATATGCATGAAATGAAAACGAGAAAAGATTTCATGGCCATAAATATTGGTGGGAATGAAGATGCATATAGTAGTATGCAAGATTCAGGTTCAAATTCAAATTCAGATATGTCAGACACTTCATCAGAGGAGGGTGCAATGTATGGATGAGGCGTTTGGCAATCGGCCAAAAGGAGGGTTTGTCAGTCTAGGAAAATAGATACCACACGAATAATGGCAATGTATCATATTGGCCGAAGACCAACCATCTCATGTACTGAATGTCAGAAATACAGACTCATAAGTTTGAACAATGTGCGGCCATTTTTGATGTAACTAGAATCGCCATTTTGTTCTCTAACGTTTGCTCATTGCTTTTTGTTCAAAACTGCTTAGCCGAAAGCTTATTCTGCTTATTCTGCTTCACTGATTACTTTGTTGTTCAAAGCGAAAGAGCAAGGCCACGAGGCCGGTAGTTATTCGTTGTAGGCAGCCCCAGAGAGGAATGCCCAATCCCCTCCCGCATGTAGCCTTGGAAGAGCACCACGGCATTTAATCATTTCACTGATGCCATCTAGTCTCGTTAATATGGTAGAAATGCTAGAAAGAAACAGCTAAAGGCTTGAATTATGCTTTTCTTACGGCCCCCCCTTTCCTAAACCCAGCCGAGCGTGCTGACTCCCAGGACACGAATAGCAAATAGGAGATAGCAAGGCCTGGAATGAGACTCTTCCCCCGTAAGCAGCTTGCTCGCAAGAACAGAAGCGCTGTGTTCTGTTCAACAAAGAAATATGTCTCCAGACTCGCAATGTTGCATATTGTTGATAAAATAGATGTTCGAACGTGTCATATTCACCGAAATTGTCAATCATCAGACCCAGTTCAAAGAAACTGTACAATGGGCGTAATGAACATGTCATGACTGATTGCAGGATGTCCATTTTGTATATATGTAACTGATGTATGTTATTTGCTCTCTTGCGTCCCTCGAGGTCTGGAGACACACGTCGCGGGGCGTGAGACCGAGTTGGCCAACTGAGACTATTTGCTTTGCAATAAACCCTAGCTTTTGGGAATACAACCTTGTGTCTGGTGTATCAGTTTGTGTGTGGTGATTTGCCTTGTTTCCACTATGTGAGGGTCCCCTAGGGGCCTCTTCAGGACGACGACAGATAATATTGAAAATTGTAACATTGGACGCTTGGACTTGTTGGACTAGAATATAAAATGTAAAAGTAAATTGGGTAGCACTAAGCGCGTCTAATTTTAAGCAAACAGGAGCAACAAGATGAAGACAACCTACCCCCGGGAGTTAGAGTAGGAAGACCGCCATTAGGGTGATTTTCCCCTGCTGAGCCGTGAGTACAGGCTATTGCCAGAAAGGGGCTAGATGCTGGGGTGCCTGAGATCCAGGGATGGAGCTGGGCAACCATTGGCAAGGGTGTTCGGGTGGGAGGGAATGGAGGGGAGTGAGTTGGTGCGGGGTAGGGAGGGGGGAGGGAGGGAAGTTGGGAAATTTTAAGTGTTTTTAGTTTGGGGAAGTTTAAGTTGGGAAATGAGCCTACACAGAGAGGAAATATATTTGGTCATGGACTACACTTGTGGTGGGAGGAGCGGGACCCTTACGTGCCATGGGAGGTCTTAGAATAATTACTTGGAACGTCAGAGGGCTCAACAGCTATCTAAAGAGGAATAAGGTCATGCTGTATCTACGCAGAAAATAGATATAGCCCTGCTGCAGGAGACTCACCTTACGCAGGATAACATGGAGATGATCCGGAAGAAATGGAGGGGGACCGTAGTGGGCGCATCATATTCGGCCTATGCCAAGGGGGTGATCATCTGGGTGGCGCCGCATGTCCCGTTTCAGCTGTTACAGTCTACATTTGAGGCAGATGGGAGGATGGTCATAATGAGAGGGCTGGTGGAAAATAGAGAGATAAGCATCATAAACATGTACGCTCTGAACCAAAACGCGGCGGCATATTTTAGAACCTTATGTAACAAACTCAGCACGTGCCTGGGAGGGGCGGTGATCTGGGGAGGAGACTTTAATTGTGTGTTAAACCCTAGGGTAGATAGATCAGATGGTAAAATGGATAGACCCACCCCAGCCGCTAGAGCACTGCAGACACTTCTGGAGGATTTCGGGTTTGAGGATGTTTGGAGGTCACACGACCCCCGGGAGAGACAATATTCTCACTATTCAGCTCCACAAAATCTACATACTGGGTTGGACTATATGTTTGCTACGCAAGAGTTAATCATTGAGATATTGCAGATGGAATATAAAGCGAGGGTCCTCTCAGACCACTCGCCAATAACCCTTGTGTGGCAATATCGACTCCCGAGAGCAAAGATTCCGACATGGTGCCTCAGAGCTGAGGCGCTGAAAGACACCATTTTTAGGGAGGATATGAGGGAGGAAATAATAAACTACTTTGAGATTAATACTGGCAGTGTAGAGACAGCAGGTATGCTTTCGGAGGCCTTTAAAGTGGTAATGAGGGGGGTAGCTATAGCAAAGTCCAAGGGGCTATAAGGAGGGATCCTGGCTGAACTGCAAGGTGTGGAGAGGGAGTTAGAAAGAGCGTTAAGTAGGCGAGGTGATGGGGTGTGGCTAGCGAACCATGGCATAGGACGTGCCTTAAAGAAGCTGCTCCTGATGATCTGTCGTTGATCCGTTTATGCACACTGAAAAGTGACCCACGAACTCTGTAAATGGTCGTATGGACGTTGGAAGAGGTGCTCTACTACAACTGAAGGAGGCATGGTTATGGGACGAGGCAGACCGGAGAATTATGACTTGTGGACCTTTGGAGCTGCGGGAGCGAGGGTTCACAAAATGGCGGACAACAAAGGACCGAAGCCGAGGTCATAGAAGCGATCGAGCCGCACTGGGGAGATTGAAAGGGAAGACTGGCCTCTGACAGTCGCGCTGGGCCACTCCCTGGTGCCTGATCAGTTTCATCATTTACAGAAACGTGTGCTCGGGGAACCCGCCGCCGAGTTACATTGTTGAAATATAACACTAGGCGCGGGGGACCGAACAGTGCGGCAGACACAGTAGCCGTGTTTGGAAACTTTTTTGCACAACGGATGAAGAGCCTCCAGACACGAGAAGCTCTGGGCGGCTGCATAACGGAATGGAATGACACAGTGCCGTTTCACTTTAACAACAATGGAGGGGCCGCGCTGCGTGTGGAGTCAGCGTGACTTGCTGTACATAAGCCTGCCAACAAACACACACGGAGTCGGAGGCAAGGTACAGAAGGACACTGCTCCCGGCCAGTGCACACGAAAGCGATCCGTGTAGTGACCTGTGAACGGACGCAGAGGTTGAGTCAAAGGAAATTGTAGCCAGATTAAATAGAAAGCCGGCAGACACAGGTGGCATGCCCAAGACGATCGCAGAGAGGATGTGAGAAACACAGTGATTCTGCATGCAAAAGGCAGCGTAGGAGCCGCGCTGAGGGAGAAGAGCCAGCGCGGCCCATTGGATACATTTTCGCCCATAATTACGTATGGGACCTGTGGCGAGACACTGATTGTGGTGGCTTCCAGCCATTGGGTTTGCCAAGTGAGCACCCCATACAAACTGAACCCTACTATTGTGCCTAGAAAACAAAAGTGCTAGATGCCAGGGGAAAAGAAAGGGCCTTCCTGCTCTGCCTGAGACATATGCCTAAGCAGCTTCCCTGCCACATGAACTCTGAGGCGTCAGAAAAAAGCAAATGGCCCCGAAGAGTGCATTAGCTGGACATTGAGTGTTACTACTGGAGAGCACGGGGTACAGGGCTGAGCCAAGTTGCTGATGGCACGGGAACGGCCTCAAAGGGACACAGACAGTAGTGCGCAGAATATAATGAGCACAAGAGACAGGTGGTCCAACTGGAAACCAGTAGCGATCTACAAGAAGCAGTAAGGACAATTAGAAACGTGGGAGGACATAACCCACCCGAAGACATAGCTCAATGCATACGAATCCATACAGGGCTCTTCAAGGATAACATCCCAGGCCTGGAGTGACTCACTAGTGTCACGGCAAGACAGAGAAACAGAATTGCCGCACCACGGACAAAGTAACCTCAGATACTTAATTAAGATCGCAAGATGACAGGGAGAGGAGTCAAGAGCAAAAGCAAACAATCCACGATGAAAGCATTTGCTAGGACACCGCAGTCTCCAGCGGCGTTGACGCACAGTGGCGCAAATGTACCCACGGAGAGTTCCTTGGGGACTTAAAACCACCAGATACTAACGGCTATAACGGAGCTAAGAGACTCATGGGGGATAGCAATGGCGGACCTGCGAACTTCTTGGAGGCTAAAATAGACGCAGTGGGAATTGAGGTCATCCTGCTGCAACAAGACGTCAGGGTGCTGGCAGACAGAACGAGCAGTCTGGAGAGTGCATTCAAACTAACACGGACACCAGCACTAATAACGCAAAGGAGGTCCACATACTAAAGCAGCAAGTGGCTAACCTGGAGAACCATGCGGAGGAAGCTGAAGGAAGGATGAGACGGAATAACATCCGCGTGGATGGCCTGCTGGAGGGAGAAGAAGGCCAGGACCCTACGGATTATGTGGAGAACATGATCCTGCAGGAAATAGGGGCCGACAAACTCTCGCAAGGATTCACAGTGGAGCGAGCGCATAGAGCCCTCATGAGGAAACCGAAGCCTGCGGCCCCTCCCCGCGAAATAATTGCCAAGATACTGAACTGTAAAGATTGTGAGAAGATTTTGGAGTACTTTTGTAAAGGGAGAATGATCGAAAGAGCTTCGGCTACTATTACAGCGTATCCTGATTATACAATGCTGGTCCAGAGGCAGCGGTATAGCTATGTGGCAGTTAAGAGGAGGCTACGTACGGCCGGCATCAAATATATGCTTCTGTCCCCTGCAAGAATGAAAGCATTGCACAAAAGTAGAATGTTCTTTTTTGACACCCCAGAGGAAGCAGCGACATGGCTGGACCTACAGGGCTGCACGGAACGAGATGCGGAGCAGGCCCAAGAAGAGCACGATAAGTGATTGGGATGTTACATGTATACTGAGTTGTCACATAGCGGGGTATCCCAGTAGGGACTATGATAAAGACATTGATAGACGGTACGGATGGGTAGTGCTGAAACCGGGCTATGATATCCTTGATTTTGTTGAAACGTGACGGACTGGAATATAGAGTATTGAACAGATGAGTAAATTGAATAGCAATGCGTGGTTGAATTGAAGCAGATAGGAGCGGCAGGACAAAGGCACCCTACCCCCCGAGTAGTAGTACTAGTAGCAGGATAGCCATTAGGGCGACCTCACCCTGCTGAGCTTCGAGTACAGGCTATCGCCAGAAAGAGCTAGATGGGGGGGTGCCTGAGATCCAGTGATGGAGCTGGGCAACACTTGGGGGGGCTAATGTTGGGGATGGGAAGGGAGGTGGGAGGTTAGGGGGACTGGGGTGTTTTGGGTGTTTGTAATTAAGGAGAGTTTAAATTGGGAAACAAGCCTATATAGACTGAGATGGAATTTAGATCTGGACTGCATCAGCGGGGGGCGCGGGGGATAATTACCTGGAATGTCAGGGGGCTTAATAGCTATTTAAAGAGGAACAAGGTCATGTTGTACCTACATAGACAAAAGATAGACATTGCACTGTTGCAGGAGACTCACCTGACACGGGAGAAGATGGAGATGGTTGCTAAGAAATGGAAAGGGGTTGTGGCAGGCTCATCATATTCTGCTTATGCTAGGGGAGTGCTTATTTGGGTGGCGCCGCATGTCCCGTTTCAGCTGTTGCAGGAGATAGCAGAGATGGATGGGAGGATGGTTATAATGAGGGGATTGGTGGAAAATAGGGAGATAAGCATTGTAAATACGTACGCCCCGAATCAAAATACAGTGGCATACTTCAGAACAGTGTGTACTAACCTTAGCATGTGTATGGGGAGCGCAGTGATCTGGGGAGGGGACTTTAACTGTGTATTAAACCCTATGGTGGATAGATCAGATGGATGACTTTGGTCTGGGAGATGTGTGGAGGACGAGACACCCCCAAGAAAGGCAATACTCGCATTATTCTGCCCCGCAGCAGTTACATACGAGGCCGGACTATGTCTTTGCCACATCAGAGGTAATAACAGAGATTACACAAGCGGAATATAAAGCAAGGGTCCTTTCAGACCACTCACCCCTGGTCCTCGTATGGCAATACTGCCCCCCGAGAGCGAGGATTCAGACATGGCGTCTCCGAGCAGAGGCACTAAGAGATCCCTTTATTAGGGAGGATATGAAGGAGGAGATTATACTACTACTTTGATATGAATACTGGTAGTGTGGACTCGGCGGGCATATTATGGGAAGCCTTCAAGGTTGTGATGAGAGGGGTAGCCATAGAAAAATCTAAAGGTCTGCAAGGTGGGACCCTGGCTGACCTACAAGAAACAGAAAGGGAAGTGGAAAAGGCATTGAGGGGAGGAAGTAATACAAAGGAAGACATGAAACTGATACTCAAACTGCAGCATAAATGCACGGGGCACTGGGAAAGACTGTGTAACCTCAACTATAAAAAATATATATAGAGACAGCATGCGGGAGGGGATAAAACAGGAAGGCTCTTGGCATGGTTATATAAGAGCGAAACCCCCAGACCCACGATTAGAACAATAACGAGGGAAGACGGTAGTGTAGCTGACACCCAAGAGGGAGTCAATCAGGAGTTTGCGGATTATTATAGGCTACTATATGGGGATGAGGGGGGAAGTAGTCGCGCAACGATACAGAAACACTGGAGGATATATAAGTGCTGAGGAAAGAGAGGAGCTGGATGCACCGATTACTTTGGAGGATTTAGAAGAGGTGGTGAGGCAGTTGCCCACTAGTAAGACTCCGGGGGCTGATGGACTCCCAAGTGAATTTTATAAAGTATATAAAGAAGAGGTGCTCCCCCCATTGTTAGAAATGTTAAATGAAGCGTTTGAGGTGGGAAGATTGCCAGAATCACTTAGAGAAGCGATTATAATACCGCTTCCCAAACCCAACAAGCCTGGGCATAGCTGTGGTTCCTACAGACCTTTGTCGATGTTGAATCAAGACAGCAAGATACTGACGGCTGTTTTGGCAAACAGACTGAGGAGAGTTATTGGTAAACTAATACACCCCGATCAGACAGGCTATGTCCCGAATAGGAATATAACTAATAATCATAGACCACTACAACGGGTTATTGAGTTTGGGAGCGGGAACGAGGGTGAAATGGCAATTGTGTCTTTGGATGCAATAAAGGCCTTCGACTCGGTCAAGCGGCCATGGCTGCTGGCTGCCCTGGCGGGCTATGGGATGGGGCCTGGATATATACGGTGGGCGAAAATGCTATATAGTGAACCGCTGGCCAGAGTTAGAACAGGAACAGTGATATCGGAAAGATGGCAACTCCGCAGAGGCACCAGACAGGGATGGCCATGGTCTCCAATGCTCTATATATTAGCCCTGGAACCCCTAGCAATATACTTGAGACAACAATATGATATCATAGGCATTGCTGTGGGAGGGGAACGGCATTTGATCTCCCTATATACGGATGACATGCTGCTGTACTTGCGGCACCCGGAAGAAAATCTCCAATACATTTTAGAAGTGATGGAGAGATATGCGGGGTTGTCTGGTATAGCCGTGAATCCTCAGGAATCTAGCATTTTCCCATTAGGCGGATATAAGGGGATTCCAGTGGAACAGTTACCGGTGTTACAGATACCATGGGCGGTTAGCACTTTTTGTTATCTTGGGATAGACATGTACCACACAGTGGAAGAGGAGCATAGGCACAACACGGAGGTAGCCATTAAGAAAATCGGAAATTGCATGAGATTCTGGGTGAAGCTGCCCTTAGTAATGATGGGATGTGGGGCAACGATAAAGATGGTGGTCCTACCTAGGCTCCTGTACTATTTTGGGAATATACCCCACCTGATACCCAAGAAGTTCTTCATTAAACTGAACAGTATGTGCAGGGATTTCTTGTGGCATGTCACGTGAAACAGAGTGGCACAATGGAAACTACAGAACTTTTATGAAAAAGGGGGGATAAAACTGCCTAATTATGAGGTCTATTATGTAGCGAGCCAACTGCAGTATATCGCCAAATGGTTCTCAGATGAAATGACCTCCGAATCCAGGTTGTTTGGACAAGACTGTGCCCCATTTTACTTGAGAGAGATGATCTTGTTGCCCAAGACGGAAATGGAAGGGCACCCCAAGATGATGATGCTTGGGTGGAAGATGTGGTGCAGGGCATGCCAGATGATGGAGAGCCCATTCCCATGTTCCCTGCAGTTACCACTAGTTGCACTGGCAGAGGGAGAAAAGCAGCTAAGGATGATAATCAGGAATCACTGGGAACCGGTTGGGACACCCCAGAGGATATCTAGGTTTGAAAATGCAGGACGGCAAGCATGTCCTAAATGTGATGAAGAGAAGGCGGGCATGGTACATATGTTTTGGTCATGCCCGGTTATTGAGCGCTTCTGGAGTGAAGTAGCACAGAAACTAGCAGAGAAGGGGGTCAAGATTGTGGTGGATACAGTGTGGGCCTGTTTGTTGGGGGGGGTCCCCAGATCACAGAAACTCAAGCATGTGAGTAAATTGAAAGATCTGGCATATGTGCTTGCAAAAAGGAGAATTGCCATGGGGTGTAAGACAAGCCACAGACCGCGAGTGGAGGTGTGGTGGAAAGAGTTGCAGAAATGGGTGGATGCAGAAACCATGGTATGGCAAGAAGCGAGCAGTGCCGGGGGAGAGGAGGAGGCAGGGACCCTGATGGCCTGGAAATTATTAATAGCGGAACTGTTTGGGTCAATACAAGATCTGACAGAACCCACGGTAAGGGAGACCCTACCAAGTGATGCAGAAACGGAGTGTGGGAAGAAATAGGCTCATAATGGGGGGTGGGATAAGGGAAGCAGTGACCGGAATTAAGCAATGTACAATTGAGCTGTTGATATATGCACTGCATGTTTGGTTTGTATTTTTGTTTGTTTGAAGAAACCAATAAAATTGTTTAAAAAAAAAAAGTAGCGGAGGTGATACCAAGGAAGATAATGAAGTAATGCTTAGGCTGCAGCAGAAATGTGCGGGGCATTGGGAGAGGCTGTGCAATCTTAACTATAAAATGTATATGGAGAGACAGCATGCAGGGGGGGACAAACCAGGGAGGGTCTTAGCATGGCTATACAAGAGCCAGACCCCCAGGCCCACAATCAGAACAATAGCGAGGGACGATGGGAGCATAGTGGACACCCAGGAACGAGTTAACCAGGAATTTGCAGAGTATTACAGACTCCTGTATGGAGATGATGAGGAAGGAGATCGTAAAGAAATAGTAGAAACACTGGAGGACATGGGACTGCCGCAGATTAGTGCTGAAGAACGAGAGGAGCTGGACGCTCTGATTACTTTAGAGGAACTGGAAGAGGTAGTGAGGCAGCTGCCCACCAATAAGACTCCGGGGACCGACGGACTCCCCAGCGGATATTATGAAACATATAAGGACGAGGTGCTCCCCCCGCTTTTAGAGATGCTGCATGAAGCATATGAAGTTGGAAGGCTACCAGAGTCCCTCAGAGAAGCGATAATTATACTGCATCCCAAAACTAATAAGCCTGTCACAACTGCGGCTCATACAGACCCTTTTCAATGCTAAATCAGGATAGTAAAATATTGACAGCAGTTTTGGCAAACAGAATGAGGAGGTTTATCAGTAAACTAATACATCCCGACCAGACTGGCTATGTCCCAAACAGGAACATATCCAACAATCTTAGGCGACTCCATGGAGTCGTTGAGCACGCAAATGAGGACGAAGGTGAATTGGCAATTGTATCGTTAGACGCAATAAAAGCCTTTGACTCGGTCAAATGGCCGTGGCTGATGGCGGCGCTAGCTGGCTATGGGATAGTGCCCGGGTACATACAGTGGGCTAAAATGTTATATAGAGCGCCGCTGGCTAGAGTGAAAACGGGAGCAGGGATATCAGAGAGGTGGCAACTTGATAGAGGCACTAGGCAGGGATGCCCGTGGTCTCCTATGCTGTATTTTCTAGCCCTAGAACCCCTGGCGATATACCTGAGGTAACAATACGACACAATAGGCATCGCCGTAGGAGGGGAACTGCAGTTAATCTCTTTGTATGCGGATGACATGTTGCTGTATTTACGGCACCCGGAGGAAAACTTCCAGTACATTCTGGAGGTTATGGCGAGATATGCTAGGCTGTCTGGTATAGCTGTGAACCCCCAAAAATCCAGTATATTTCCACTGGGCAGGTACAAAGGGATCCCGTTAGAACAGCTACCGGTGCTACAGATACCATGGGAGGTCAGCACGTTTCGATATCTTGGGATAGATATATACCTTACGGTGGAAGAGGAGCACGAGTATAATACAGAGGAAGCGATCAAGAAAATTGAAAATAGCATGAAGTTCTGGGTGAAGCTACCCCTGGCGATGATGAGGCGAGGGGCAATGTTGAAAATGGTAGTCCTACCAAGACTCTTGCACTATTTTGGGAACATCCCATACCTGATAACAAGGAGGTTCTTTGCTAGGTTAGATGGCATGTGCAGGGATTTCCTTTGGCATGGAACAAGGAATAGAGTGGCCCTTTGGAAGCTACAAAACTCACATGAGAAGGGGGGTATAAAGCTGCCAAACTATGAAATGTATTACATAGCAAGCCAGCTGCAATATGTAGCTAAATGGCTCTCTGAAGAGTCAACCTTGGAGTCTAGGTTGTTCCGACAGGACTGTGCTCCATTCTACTTAAAGGAAATTATGTGCCTGCCAAAGGCAGATATGGAAGGGCGTCCAAAGATGATGATACTTGGGTGGAGGATGTGGCGTAGGGCATGCCAGTTGATGGAGAACCCATTCCCGTGTTCCCCGCAGGTACCATTAGTGGCGCTGGCGAGTAAAGAAAAGCAACTAAGGATGATGATTAGGAAACAATGGGAACCGGTGGGGATAGCGACCACGGGCGATTTATGGCAGGAGGGGAATATAAGAGACTTTGAAGTGTTGGGCCAGTATATCACGTATCATAGAGTGGTGCGGAGAATCAAGGAGACATGGTCTGAAGTAGTACTAGAAGAAGAACCAGACACCACCATAGATGCAATATATGACATAGCAGAGGGGGGACATGAGATATCTAGAATATATGAATTGATGATGTCCAAAGTGGGGAAGGAAGCGACACAACTGAGACAGGACTGGGAAGAAGAAGAGGCAGCCCCAATGAGTGATAGGATGTGGGAGCGAGCCCAAGGGTACCACAAAAAAGTGTCAAGGAATGCAAGACTACAACAGATACAATTATACATAACACACAGAGCGTATATGACACCCCAGAGAATAGCCAAATTCAAAAACGCAGGACGACAAGCATGTCCCAAATGTGATGAGGAAAATGCTGGAATGGTGCATGTTCTGGTCTTGCCCAGTTATTGAGCGATTTTGGGGTGAAGTTGTACACAGGCTAGCGGAAAAAGGAATCAAGATTGTGGTGGACACAGTGTGGGCCTGCCTGATAGGAGGGTTTCCTAGACCATGTAAACTCAAGCAATTAAGTAAATTAAAAGACCTAGCGTATGCACTTGCAAAGAGGAGAATTGCTATGGGGTGGAAGGCATGCCATAGACCACGAATAGAAGTATGGTGGAAAGACCTACAGAAATGGGCTGAAGCAGGAACTAGGGTATGGCAAGAAGCAAGTAATGCCGGGGGGGTGGGGGGAGGAGGCTGAGACCCTGATAGCCTGGAAACAACTGATAGCAGAGTTATTTGGGCTAATGCAAGACCTGACGGAAACCAGAGAAGAGGGATCCCTATCACAAGGCGCAGAAATAGAACATGAAAGGGAGCAGGCTAGAAAGGGGGGGGGGAAGCAGTGGAGATGACGAAGCGATGTATATTTAAAATGTCACTATATGCACTGCAAGTTTTGTTGTATTGTTTGTTGAAATAAAATTAATAAAAGTATTTTTTTTTTAAAACTTGAATGTTAGCATGTGCCATGCTTAGAATTGAGAACATCAACCTGTGCCGTATCTAGATAGGATTGTGAATGTTAGCATCTGCCACACCTGGATGGAACTTGAATGTTAACATGTGCCACACTTAGAATTGAGAACATCAGCCTGCACCGTATCTGTATAATTATTGTGAAGGTTAGCGAGTGCCACACTTAGACGGAATTATGTAGATCAGCAAGTACTACACAATGTTAGCATGTTAAATGTCATATGACCCACTAACAAATATAAACTCAAACTCTCTGCATAGTTATCTCACTCGAAAACCTCACACAATCATCTCTCGCACAACAAGCTGCATGCCCTTCACCACACCACAACAACACATAAGCCACACCAACCGCACACGCGGACTGACACCGATCTAATAATCGCACCAAAGCTCAGCACCCGGTGCCTTACCGAGTTGAAGTTACCAACAGTACACCACTGCTCTCACTATCCTATTCCCTCTTCACCTTACTAACCCATCCCACTTTCTCGTTTACAGATCCCCCAGAGCGCCTGGGGACCAATTCCGTTGGTGACGGTGAACCATATAAGTACCTTTAACATAACATAATCAAGGCACTTCCCAGATATCAGCACCACTTTTCTGATTTAATGAAGGCTTAAGGACAGTTTCCTGAATTAGAAAAGTGGCAGACTTTTTTTGAATGCTTGCAGCGACGATGGAGCACACACAGCCCCCACAAAGTGAGATTTTGCCAGCTTTTGCTTCTGTAAAGTATGACATCTCCCCCGCCCCCGGTCCTTCCTCCCACCTCATCATGGTGGTGTTGGAAACAAGAGAGGAGAATGTCTCCCAAGCTCAGAATCGAGTAGAGGGTTGTGGTAATGGCTGGCTGGGCAGACAAAACAACACATTGCCAATACCAGTGCCACATAGACGGCTTGGGGGCTTGAAACCCTTCTGCGAACTGCTCGGTTCAACATGATGGCAGGGGTGGACTGGGAACCAAAAGAGGCCCTGGAAATAATTTTCAAAGTGGCCACAAATTACATTTTCAGCAAGCCCAACCCTTTTCCTTTGAGAAAATGTGGAAATCCAACACATTACCATAAAGAAGAGGCCCAGGGTGCAGAGGCCTAGTGGGCAATCTCAAGAGTTCCCTATAGGCCACTCCTCCCCTTCCAGCAGGCTGTAGGTAATTCCCCACTCCCATCCGGTTTCTTTTAAGCCACCTATTTGGCATCCTTTTAAGCTGGTCAGATAGCACAGTGAGCCAAGCGCTCACCCTTGATATTTGTGTGCATCCTGCTGTGGCAGGTTCGAATCCCGGCAGGATCAACTCAGCCTTTCATCCTTCCAAGGTCAATGAGTTAAGTACCACTCTGTGGGATAATAATGTCTTCTGGTATTTCAGCGCTCCGAGAGCTATGGGTGTGTAGCCCTATATAAGCAATGCGTTACTGTTATCAGGTCAGGTGCACGTGTGTAATGATGAGTGGGAACAGTCCATTTCTCTGGCACTTTACAGCTCACTCGGAAGGGCCCGTTACAGCATAAAACTTGCTTTTAAACTTATCAATAGAATAGTCTGCACTGTGTGCGATTGGTTGCCATAAAAACAACGTGTTCACCTTTGTTGCACGACTGCACTTTTTATTCACGTCCTGCCTAACTGGGAAGATCGCTTGGGAGCAAGGCGCTCACCTTTGGAAAGGGATGATTTTGTACAACATAGGTTTGAGCGCTTAGATGCTAGGAGAAGCGTTACATAAATTACTAATAATATTAAAAAACAAGATAGATTGCAGTATTAAACAATGACTAAAAGACTTTTCTTGTGAGGTTTGAAATAATCAGCCAGTCTTGGCTGTTAGGCTAACATCACATGCATTCTGGTCATTGTAGGCACAACTTTATAATGTCGAAAACTAGAAATATACAGGAAGTCTAAATGGCACACACTCAAGAACATAGGATTTAAGAGCGATAACAGTATGTCAGGTGTGAAAAGTGTGTCACGCTTTATCTACGCTACTAGTTTAAGAGGGCTTTCCCATTTGTAGTTTGGACAATCGGGTGTTGCTTGCGCCACCTATAAGTCGAAACTATTGGATTGGAGTACAGCTAGGGAGGAATGACTTAATTGGAGCAGTAAACATGCTGCTGGTGTAATAGAAATGTCTTACCAGGCCTGCCTTCAGCCACTCGATTTATAAGCACTCTGGTTTGAAGCTTTTGCCAGGCACTGCTATTAGATGCCCAGGTGCTCGAGCCATTTTGCACCTGCTACCAACAAAGGGTCGTTAATACCACTACAGCGGTGCCTGGCAAGGGCCTTTCCCATGCCGACACAAAAGGCCAAACTGTTGGCATTGCCAATGCTTCCTTAAAAGGTTGCTGGAAAGACCCTCTTTACACCGTTGCTAATGCCCCTGGAGTATTTCTTGCTCAGAAGTTGTGGTGTAGAGACAGCATATCGGCACAGAGGTCAGCTTCCATTGAAAGGAATAGGCAGGAATGTGTCCTGTCTGGGATTCCTTTTCCTGAGAAAGAAGGACTGTTGGAGGCTAAGTGGTGGCAATCTGCATCCTCAAGCATATGGGTGGTGAATGGACTTTCCTGGCTCCTTGCTTTTGGATATAAGAGGGGGCAAAATGAGTATCAAACAGGGAAAAGGAGTGCTTTCACAAATGTACATGGGTGCTGCTTTACACTGACAGTGGTTTTCCACGCTGGCAGCTTGGCACTGGGCATGGGCGTCCGGTTTCATGGCACAGTACCCTACACTACATAGAGCCACCTGGCCAGTGCTTCACAGCATCAGGCTGCCCCTCCCCTTGCTGCAGTGATGCCCCAGACAGACAATGGCAGGCCACATTAGGAGCATTATGATTGAAACTCCTCTGAGATCACCAAGTACACCGGACTACCTGCTCCCGTTCCCAAACCCTGACTTTACCAGCCATCCATGGACAGATGTCTCGCCTGCCGTCTGCCCTTCTTGTTTTATGATGGAGAAAATAAAGCTACAATCACACTTCCTTTGCTTGACATGTTTTTATAATGTTATGTATTTTAGAAGGTTGGTCTGTTATGTGATTTGTGTATTTTTTTAATGTAAAAAGAAATATATAATGTTAGGCCTGGGAAGACACTGCTTTAAAACAGATAAGTATTCACTGGAGATGGTTAGAGATGTGCTTAAGAGCCTAAATTGCGGACTCAGAACAAATCCCGGCTTCACCACTTACCCAAAGTGCCTGAGCCTGGGATTGTAGTGCTGGGTTTGCAGTATGGGGCATGTTCTAGAGTTTCACCCTTAGTGCTAAATTATCTGCAAACTACCTTGGAAAGAGCATACATAATGAGTGAGGTGGGGAGTGTTCTATTTAAGTAATAATGCTGCATACTGATGTTTGTACCGAGTGGTAATGGCCAGAAGAAAAGGGCATAATAGTTATTAGCATCACATGCTAAACGCCCCGGGTGGTACGGGTGGAGTAATAGATGGAACAAATGGGACTCTGCAAGCTTGCAACCGGTGGGTCCTGTTTATGTGAAAACATGGAAAGTAGGCCACCATGCATTTGGGAGCCAAGGTCCCAAGCAGATTCCCTCTTCCATTTCCATGGCGGAGCGAGGGGGCGTAGGGGGGATTGGGAAGGGGCGGGTATGGGATGGAAGAGTCCACGTCAGAGCCCCTTTCGGGGTGGCCACAGTGGAGGGAAAGCCAATTTGGAACCTCCCATTCGGCGAGAGGGTGATTTAGGCGCAGCTGCTGATATTTATCGCACTTGCACCAAATGGTCGCATAACTCTGACATATATAACAAGCATTGGCAATGCCAACAGTATGGGCTTTTTTGTCAGCAAGGGCACTTGTCAGGCACACCTGTGGTGGTATTAATTGATGGTAACAGGTGCAAAATGGTGCAAGTACCTGGGCATCTAACAGCAGTGCCAGGCAAATGACTAATATTTATTCACAAACCAAAACTGCTGACTTTGCTAATGTTTGTTTTGAGTGAAAAGTTAGATGGTAAGGTTTCCACGAAGCAAGCTCAAAGAGTTTCCTGTTATGCCCAAACCTTGCCCGTAAATCCCATAGCTTGAGTCTTTCATTTTAGGAATTTCAGAAGCACTACATTATAAACCGCTGATGGGTTCCTCTCAGGTGTAAGCACTTGGTATTTGTGGTATAGCTCTGCACACATTGCAAACAAAACCACCTTTTTTTTAAAAATAAACCAGCATCTTTACAGATCGTGTGCACAAGTTCCAGCACACGTCTCTCCCACCAGATTATGTTCACACAGTCCCACTCACAACCATCACTCTCTGGCACGTTAGGCAGAAAACCAGTCAGGACGGGTGCTCTACAAATCCCCTAGGGGTAACATAACATGATTGTTTAAACCACTGGCTATGTGCAATGCTGTAGCATCGAAGCACCCTTAGGTTGAAGTTACGCTCAACCAGCATACGCTATGTGCGCACAAAACCTGTGTCTGGGTGCTTCCTCTGCTAATCATCTTTGATTTGCAGAGCACACAGTGCAGATTGTAAACCCTCCTGCCGCCCGAGAGCCTACACTTCTCAGAAAAAAACAATACATCTGACATAAATAATTATTGAGACCTTAGGGCCAGTGCGGTGAGTACCTTGCACTCACAGAAGTATAATGACATTTATAAATACTATGATTATATAAATGGAGAGTGCCCCACATCAGGCAGTTCTGCACATTTCAGGCAACCACGCTTCGCATTCTGGAACTTGTAGTTTTGTTTATCACCATTATATTTACAAAACAAGCGTTAGTGAACCCGAGTTAGAAAAACAATATTGTAATTTGTTGTCGCTGAATATGCTTATGGGCAGGCCCCGCTGTGTGTGCATCCGCAAGCGTGCATGGTATCCTACATGCACGCAGCATTGAGAAGGGCATGTGGGCAGTGGGGTTGAGTTGCGAGGAAGGGAACCATTGAGTTGAATGTCTTCCTTCAAGACCACTCATCCATTCTCTTGTGATGCTACATTCTGGCGCTGGCGAATGAGCATACCACCACACACTGTAGCCTTTTCATACCTAATGTGTCCCGCAATAAAACAGCACAACATGAGTGCTGCTGTACCAACATCAGCGTTTTCCCATGTTCAGGAGTACAAATGCTTTTCCCGTTAGTAACGAAAACCCTAAGAATGCCAGTTAGGCCCATTCAGGCTGACAATGAAGGCTGGCATGCTGTCACTCGGCCCCGTTTGTGAACCCACCTGCTGATGGGAGCTAATTAATATAGTGACTACGGGAACTTAACAGAGGGACAGGCCAGGGGAGTTATTTACTCGAGGAACGACTCGAGCAAATGATCACACAATCTCGAGATAAAGTTCCTTCAATTGCGACGTTCAGCGTCTTGCTTACCTGACACAGTTAATCGACATCGATCTGTGGCTTGCCAAGGCCTCATGCAGCCCGGGCCAGCTGCCTGCAGCCTGCCCTGCTGACCTGCCTGGCCTGCGCTGCCAATGGGCTGCAGCAGGGCATGTGCGATTCCAATCCGGTGCCCAGCCCACGAGGCCCTGCGCAGGGCGGGCCCAGCCGCTGGGAAGAAAAAAAAAATGATGGTGCCTCTGCAGTGCACGTGCGGTTAAAATCTGGTGCCCAGCCCAGGGGGCACTGCGCAGGTGCGGGCCCAGCCCAGCTGCTGGGAAGAAAAAAAAATGACGGTGCCTCTGCCTCGGTCAGTGGTGGCAGCCAATTCAAGGCAAACCACCCAGACGGAGCCGATGAAAATCACGCGATGTGTAACACATGTATCCTTCCACTCAAAAAGAGGCCCTACAGGCCAGAGGCCTAGCGGGGGATGTCCCGGTGTCCCGGTGGGGCAGTCCAGCCCTGCATGATGGTCCCTGTGCCTGCAGGAATCCTCCTGGTTAGAGCGTTTCATCTTCTGTTAGCGGCGTGCAGAACCCGCGCTTCCTTTCCCTGTGATCCTGGCTCAGACTGTGTATGGAGTCACAATGATCACTATTTTGGAATGGGGCAGTCTGAGCATAGACACATGATTTTATTCCATTCATCCCAAGTGGCAATGTTGATGTTTCACACTCAATACTCTGTTACTTTGCTCAATATCTGGGTCATTCATCCGTGGCTCTTAATATTTCCTCTCTCATTGTTGCTGGGACTTAAAAGAGTTCTTTGTGGACTCAACAAATTACTCAGAGCTTGTTTACATTTAATTACCCCAATGCTACCATGATCCTCTACAAATCCACTGCATCAACATTGTGGCCGGCAGGTCCGGCCATAGCTCTGGTAGCGCCCCAGGCGAAACAAGATGGGGCGCTACATGATTTGCTGCATCCCATCATAAGATCTTAAGAATTAATTAATTAATTCACGCGAGCAAGGTGCCCGGCTGCTTCTACATCTGTTTACTACAGATTATCAAGAACAGAAGCAAGCTGCACAAAGGGCATATAACAAAATATAAACAAGCATGTTTGAGTGAAGCAGAGTTCGATAATTCTCCAATAAGGAATTGAATACAAACAGGCCTAAGATTAGAAGCATCGTTTAATACAGTCCCTGATGAAGGTCTAGTTCAGACCGAAATGCATTGGACAATATAATGCTTGCTAAAGGCCTCAGACAAATGCACATTTCTAAATAAAAGATTTTTTGGTTACAACTATTTGAACTTATTATTATTTTTGAAGAATTCTTGGAAAATTTTGAACACTTACTTAAAGCAAATTAGTGAGATATCCACAAAGGTCCTTCCAGCAGACTGGTGCAATTTAACCAGTCAACAGTGTAATATTATTTCATACCTCCCTTTGCAACGGGGAGGAATCTGGCGACAGGACCAAATACTTTACTAAGTTTAAATTACTGAATTAACTTACAACGTAGTGCCCACTCTATTCTTTCTTTGGACACTTAAGAATTAAAGGCCCACAATCAAGGCTCGTGACGATTTCCCCTGTCTGGCGCTGTCAGGCCGTGCAAGGGCAGAAACAAAGGTATGTTTCTACCCGCCGCATCAAATGTAATGACTCCATGGCGAAAAGTCTCCTGTGTGACTCGTTGGTCCACCCGTCTCTTTCCCTCCTTTCTGGTGCATGATCCCACCATTCACCTATGTGTGCACAGTCATTGTGCCCACAGCAGCCTAAGCTATTACGCGGGTTCTCACTGCTCCCTGTCTCTGTAGCTCTAGCCGTGCCCGCCTCTCTGCATATAACAGTCAGTCCTGGCCTTTGCCAGGCTGCACACCATCTCCTACGGCATGCAAGAAGTGCCTCAGAGCGCACACACACCTAGCGTTTGTGCCTCGTGCAGCTAAGACCTCCCCTGCATTGAACCGCCCTGCTAACACGAGATCCCAACCTTTGTCAAAGGCTTCTCCAGGCCTTCGTGATAATATAACAAGGGCATGCATCAGCCCACCTTTTCCATTGCCAAATGCCACCTTATCTCCTCAGGCTCACAACAAACGTTGTGCAGTCTTTTCATAGAAAAAACATCCATAGACTCTTTTTCAATCTAAATTTATTGATTGAAATACCTTTCCATCGAAATGAATATTAATTGAATTTTTTTTCATTGAATTTCGATGGAAAAGCTTTTCAATAAATACATTTCGAACATACCTTAAAAATGCTTTTTTCAAACAATTTAAAATTTAAAATATAACTCAAAAAATAGAGTGCCGTTTTGAAAACGTGGGTTTGGGGGGGTTTGGGCGGGGACCCCCAACCACCCCCCAGTTAAAAAATAAACACCACACAAGTTAGAGGGAGTTGTCCAGTTCTGAAATACATTGTAACTGTATTGAATCGATTTCAGCACTGGACAGCTCCCAGGACTGTGGACTTATATTTTATTGGGGGGTTTGTGGGGGAGACCCCCCATTAAAAATAAAATAAAAGTGTCAAATGCATTAGTTGGCACTACACAAGTTAGAGGGAGCTGTCCAGTGCTGGATTAGATTGGTACTTTTTGTACTCGACTTCAGTGCTGAACAGCTCCCTGTAACATTATATTTCAACGACTTTCCATGCAAAAAATGTAAAGTGTTTATATAACAAAACTCTATTCGATGAAAGGGCTTCGATGCATAAACACTTTACACTTTATATCTCCTTCCTTAAGAAACAAGCGCCTGAGAGTGTGTACCCACCCCAATGGCTCTACCCTATTGGTGATCCAGATTCCCACATTGTGCCATGCCTCGCCTTGCTTCCTGCCTATCAACAATAATCCTACCCTACCTAATCAGCAATCACCAATGCCTCACGAATGTCCAAGTGCCTACATCTTGACAAATCCAAGTGCTATCTTCTCAGCCAATTCCAGCTGTATGACCCAACTAGCTCAGACCTAAACTGGGCTACCAGTCATGCTATAACTATGGACCCACCCCAAAATCATGACAAAGTACTATATAACGATCCACGAGGCAAACAACTGCCGGAACTACCATCCCTTGATCAGAAATCCCCTTCCAATAGCACCCTCCTTAAAAACACACACAACTCGCAACAAAAACTGCCCTAATCCTACAGAAACTACTCCAAAGGAAGCCCTACAGGGAGCCCTGGTAAATGCTAGATCCATTGCAGCACACACTACGGCTTGATCATATCTAATGACACCAACTTGCTAGCCATTTCTGAATCATGGCTGCATGTAGCCTCAGGCCCAGAACTCTCGTTAGTGGTTCCCTCTAGGTCCACCATCTACCGTAAAAATAGAGTACACTCTAGAGCTGCGGTCAGGGGGTTGCCATCATAGTCAAAGACTCCCTTCCTCTGAGGGAAATTAGCAATGCCACTTACCAGTCTGGAGAAATTGTGTCTGTTAAGCTCACCTGCTCCCACACCATCACGATAACCATTCACGTAGTTTATCGTCCATCTGGGCCTCCACTCTCCTTTGAAGATGAGATTGTATAACTTCTGTCTGTCAATGCCCCACCATCGTAAAAAATCATCTTCATAGGCGACCTCAACATGGGCTTCAATGACAACTTGCATCAAAGAACCATATTCTTAGCCAGCTCTATTAAGGCACTAGGCCTCACACACCATATCCACAGCCTTACTAATGTCAAGGGCTGCACCCTGGACTGGCTCGCTGATTCTAAATGTAACATCATGGTCACCTCCAATCTGCCAGGCCTCTAGACTTATCACAACATTATATCCTTTGTCATACCAGAGCTAAACTTAGCCCCCACCCTGCCAACACCTCTGCCCCAGCACTTAAAAGAAATACCCAGATCATAACCCCCAACCTCAAACTACCTCTGCTGTCCAAGCTCAACAACATACCCACCAATAGCAATGACCCTGCTACCCTAGTTGACACCTACGACCAAGCCTTCATGTTGACAATAGACACGGTAGCCCCACTAACCCAACTGAAATCCGAACCAATTGCTCACCTGAACTGGTTCACCCAAAAATTGAAAACACTTTGTGCTAGCAAACGGGTGACAGAAACTACTTGGAGAAATGACCCATCTGTAACAAACAGAGCCTCTTCACCTCTCTAGCTAACACTTATAAACAATCAAAAAACAGAATAAACAGAAAAAAGTGCCACCTACAACACGAGAATTGCTAATGCAAACTCAAGCGCCAGGGAGCTCTTTGCTATTCTTCGAGAGTAAGAAACACCTGTACCCCCTGTGGCCAACTGCATCAAGGGCAACACCTGGTGCACCAACATTCGAAATGCCATTGCTAGACTAAATTACGTTGCAACAAAACAAAATAGCGCTGAAGGAAAACACAAAGAGCAATGATGCCGTAGAGCACTCTGTGTCCAAGCCCTGATCCCTACCTTCTAACACTGCAACATTTAACTTCAAACCAGTTTCCGAGACGGAGGTCACTCAAATTATTACAGGTCTTAAACCATCTAGATGTCAAGGCGATATATGCCTGGCCACAGTGTTGGGATGCAGGGGTGAAAGTCCCAGGCCCTGCAGAGATACAGGACAAGGCGGTTGTAGAAGTAAGTGTTACAGGAGGGTTAGAAGATCGAAGGGTGGGGAAGCACTTATAATGATAATGATGTGTTATTTATACAGCACCTTAATCCAAAGCGCTTTACACAGCACATATTGGTTCTCATTTATTGACCTCGGAAGGATGAAAGGCTGAGTTGGCCTAGCCAGGATTCGAACCTGCGACCTGCAGGTCACGTTCAGATTGCAGCAGCAAGCGATCAACCCACTGAGCTTTCATACCAGCAGCAGATAGAAGTTATATTCTGTAATGGAAATGTAGCAAATTGTAACCTTACAACCACGTGTGTAGCAAAACCCCATTTTAGAAGGTAGATGCCATTTTGAAATTGAGGCCTAGTGTTATGGCTATGCTAGCATGCTTACAGTTAGTTCAGAGGGTTAGACGGGTGTGGGCTCTTTTCTTTATTCACAGTCCTGACAGTTCTGCTGAAGGTTCATTTTTTTAACACACACACACACACACACACAGTTCTCTATTGTATCTTATCAGTACTGCATGCAACCCAACAGGAATGTACCCAGCAAGGCCAAGAGAGGCCCAAATGAATATTCAAAGGTCAATCCCACAAAACGAAGGGTGAGGACTTAAGGCCTTCGTCAGTCCAGACCCTTAAATTATAGCGACCTAAGAACCCCATGTTTCAGACATAAACACTCAAGTACACTGACCAGCCCAAGACTCATGGCTATAAAACTGTAAAGTAATAAATTAATCACGCAGATAAGAGGACATGGACTGTCTGCCCCCACCCGCAGTTTATGTGTTTTGTGCTGCAGGGTGCTAGGGGGGAAGGCAACAAATTTGTGCAACAGGTGGGAAAGATGTGGATGGCCCATGTGTCTTGGAAAGGAGCGGAGGTATGCATAGTTATCACAATCTCTAAAGTATCCGTCTCACTCATGTCCTTGGTACCAGATGCACTGTAGAACTGTGAAATAATGAGTTGTGTGTGTCTCATTTGGCAATTAATGCATCGTACTTTGCTGACGAAAAAAAGAAGACCCACACATGGAAGAAGAGGGACAGAAGATGCTGGAACCAATCATATGGCATCCCGTATGGAGCAGGCTATATGTGTATAGGGTTGAACCAACCATCCACCAGGATTTATAACCTATGCGATGTACGTCAATAATGACACTGTGTATCCATAGAAGCTACTGCTCATGCTGTTTTCATCAGAGTACTCTGTGGTAGCAGAGTTCTTTGTTGGCATGTACTTGTAGTTTTGTGATATTAAACCTTGTTCTCCATGCAAGAGGTTTGCTGGGCCTTTATCCCTAGTAGGTTGTATTTTTTCTAGTGTGAGCGTTGAGGGTTTTTTCTACAACAGTCATTAAGGACTGTGCTGAAACACTTACTAACTTCATATCTATTCTCATTAACACCTCGTTTGCCTCTGCCTCAGTACCAACTAACTTAAAAGAAGCATGGGTTCTACCATTACTAAAAAAACACCTCTAGACCCAGCCATTCCCACTAACTACAGCCCAATCACTACTGTTCCATTCCTCCTTAAAATTCTGTACCATGCAGCATACCTTCAGATTCAGTCGCACCTAGAAATTAACAGTCTCTTCAGCCTGAGCCAATCATGATTTCAACCAGGCTACGGTACCGAAACAGCACTCCTACACTTAATCAATTGGACGAAGCTAAAGACTCTGGCAAGATTGCTCTCCTCAGGGAGGCGCTGTGATGCGCCGATCAAGATGGCCACCTGACCGAAGAGCTCCATGGCGGCTAATATCCTAAGCTCCATACAATGCGGAACGGCGTCGCTGCTGGCGTATATAAGCAAGTGTGGAGACACATGAACTTCCCGAGCAGAGCAATTTAGGGACCTATTCGCTGCTCCGCTCCCAAGAAACACCACCTACAAGAATCGGGAAGCCCGCCTAACGGCTGCGAGTCTTCGCGCCGAAAACCCTTGGATATCAGAGCCCGCGGAGAGCCCAGAGAGCGCGCACAGGACCTCCCTCCTCCCACGGCAGCTCGACTGGCTCTCAGTGCGCAGCGGAGGGAGCAACCCCAGATTGCCTGCTGCTTTGGAGACCCGAGCGTGTGCCACTGGAAACCCCTGCAGCTACAGCACCACCACACTGCTCACCGCGCCAGGTCGTAGTGGGCCTCTAGGGCACGGCCGGGTGTGCTAATCACGCTCAGGCCACACCGCTCCCCGGCTGCGGACTAGCCCCCCTGCAGAACCGAACAGCACTCCTGGTATGGAGACCGCCAGTAAAGTAGGTGGGGGTGAGACACCCAACCGCGTGTCCCACTGTGAACTCGGACCACAGGCCCTCTCCCCCCATTGACTGCCAGACACACACAAACCTTCTGTCTCGGGCAATCACCACGAACCGCTGCCTACCCCCAGGCGCAATAAATGACAACGGAGCCCCTGAAACCAGCATTGGAAACATACAGCCTACTACCACACACGTGCAGCCACCTCTATCATCCCAACGCCTGCAAACCACAGGCAAACTCTTAGTAAGGCCGCAAAAGGCCCACACCCCCGGCTGATAAATCTCGCACAACCTCCAGATCCAAAGCACAAATATCCGAAATAGGGGATCAGCACAACACATCCCCCCACAACTCCAAGCTAAGCTCCCCAACACATGAACATGGCAGGTGGTGCCAAGAACAAAGACAAGAGAAAGGGCCCGATGGATGCATTCGTCAACACCTCGAACCAAGATTACAACACAGAAACTGCCGAATCGTCAGACAACCCCACCCTCAGACCCCTCAACACAAAACATGGCCCCATACATGGCAGCCATGGAAAAAGGGTTTGCAGCCATCAACGCTAACTAGACGACATAAGTGACAACATCGCCTCTATCCGCACAGACATCAAAAAACAACACCAGGGTCTCGGAGGTGGAAGATAGGGTCTCTAGCCTAGAGGACACTGCCTCCACCCAAAATAAAACCACGGACAAGATCCATAAAGAAATCAAAGCCCTACAAAATAAATGTGAAGACTTAGAATCCAGATCTAGGCAGAACAACATACGAGCGGTTGGGGTGGCAGAACATAAGAACAATGTACCCATGGAGCACTTTCTGGAAGATGTACTCCATTCACTATTTCCAGACGCACAATTCTCAAAACAATTCCTGATAGAGAGAGCGCATCGGGCACCAGTTCCCCCCACCCCCCAAACCCGGAGCACCACCAAGAACGATTATAGCCAGGCTATTCAGCTATAGAGATCGCGACCATATCCTCCGCCTGGTGAGAGAACAGGGTCCCCTAACCTTTGACTCCAACCGTATCCACATATACCCGGATTTCTCGATGGGAGTACAAACTGTACAAAGATCCTTTGACCCAGTTAAAAGAACACTCAGAGATCGAAAAATAATATATGCAATGCTGTTCCCCGCCAAGCTACATATTCAACACAAGGGCAAAACACAGTTCTTTGAATCGCCAGAAGATGCCATGACATACATTGAAAGCCACATCCCGGAAGTACCTAAAGAGTCCTGAAACAAACCCAAATCGCAAGCAGCACGCCGTACCACAAGTCAATGAAAGCCGCGGCCCTCCAACAGGTCGGGCCACTTGATCATCCCCCACTAACCCAATTGAAGTTTTCATTAGCAATGTCGCAAATGGTTTTGAGGGATACACCGCCCGATTGGGGGGATGGTGAGGGAGGGGGTAAGGCAGGGAAACTGGCCAGTTGCCAGTACAAGACAATGGCTTGTTGCCGAAAAATCACACAGTTAAAACCGGTTTGCAAAACTACAAGAAAAACCTGCCAGAGTTGCAGATGGAAGAAGAAGACTATCACAGCATCAAGACAGTAATGGACATACCACAAAAGGCTCACCGATGGCTACTCAACAAATAACCCGTAGCACTAGACTCCTATCCTGGAACGTGAGGGGCTCCTGAACCCAATTAAGGCAAAGAAAATAGTCACATACGCTAGCAGGCACAGAATTGACATCCTCCTGCTGCAAGAAACAAACACTACGGAGCAACAGCTAAATCATTCGCCCGGGCATGGGGCCCACAAGTGTTCACGACTAATTATTAATCGCAATCATGAGGAGTCCTGACAATAATTCACTGCAGACTTGGATTCCAAGTACAAAAAACCAAACTAGACGCAAACGGAAGATTTGTAATATTATGGGGGCTACTACACGGCCAGGAACTAATAATTATAAACACCTATGGCCCCAACGTCGACACACCAGAGTTCTACTAACATATAGTGACACTAATATCCCAACAGAAGACTCCAAAGTGCTATGGGGCGGAGATTTTAACACTATACTGGACCCCGAACTAGACAGAACGTCCACGACACAGCGCCCGAAATCCAAAGCAGCACTGACCATTAAACAAGCCATGTCCTCTGTACCATTAGCGGACGCCTGGAGAGAACTACATCCCAACACTAGAGACTACACATTTCATTCATACGTCCATGGATCAAGCTCCAGAATTGACTACTGTCTCTGTTCCGTAAACAGCACCCCCAGCCTGAAAGAATGCACCATACTACCTAGAACAATCTCGGACCATTCACTGGTGGTACTAGAGATCCAGATCGGAATCCCCAACCCGGAACGCCACCTATGGAGAATTCCCCCGGACATACTATGTGATGTTTCACTCCACTAATCACTCCGGATCGAAATACAGGAGTTCTTTGATCGGAACCAGGGCTCGGTGAAATCATATCACGCAATTTGGGAATCCTTCTCTACACCTGACACCTGATCTCTAAGGTCCACAGCACACTAAAAGGCATTCGCACCCAGCTAACCCTATCTGAAGATCACATTAAAGAATCGGAGACAGCATATACGAGAGAACCAGAACCGGCAACGCTCACCGGACTCCAAGAAGCCCTCGCTACATTCACGACATTAACAGAACAAGAGGTGTGGTATTCTGCGCAGCCAATTAGAGCCAGAAGATATGGAGAGGGCAATAAATCCAGTAAGCTCCTGTCCAACCTCATCAAGACAGAACAGGGACACAGACAAATCACCAGCACCACGGACGACCACTGCATGACATATGTGGACCACAGGAAGATAAATGAGGTGTTGCGAAAATTCTCCAGTGAGCTATACTCGAACGCGGACCAAGTTTCGGCGGAAGAACTGCGGGAATACCTTGACTCCTTCCCACTCCCCAAACTCACCCGAGAAGAAAGTGCCACTATTGACCTACCTTTAACCTTAGAAGACCTGCAACAAGCAATTAAAGACCTCAAGGCAGGCAGAGCACCAGGATCGGATGGCCTACCCGCGGACCTCTACAAAATCTTTGGAGAAGAACTGGCCCCACGACTCCTCAAATTGTGGGAAGAATTGTTGGAGAGCGGTACACTTCCCCCGACAATGAGAGAAGCCATCATCACGGTTCTATTAAAACTGCATAAGCCTGCACACTCTCCTTCCTCATACAGACCATTGTCTCTCATTAACGTCGACACAAAAATCTTCGCTAAGGCCATAACCAACAAGCTGAACCCATACATGTCCAAACTAGTACACCCGGACTAATCAGGGTTTATTCCGTGACGCTCCACTGCTCTGAACCTCACGCGCTTCTTCGCCATTACATCCCAACTAGACCACCGGGCACAAACAGTGGTGGTCACACTAGACGCAGAAGAAGCGTTCGACTCCGTTTCATGTAAATTCATGTATGGAATTTTGGGTAAAATGGGGTTTGGCACTGGATTCCTACGATTCATATATATATTATAGCATGCCCCCACGGCCAAGGTTCGTACCAACAAAACACTATCATCCACCTTTACACTAGAGAGAGGCACCGGGCAAGGAGGACCACTCTCTCCGCTAATATTTGCATTAACCATTGAGGGGATGGCTGCAAATCTACACCACAACCACGACTGGAGAGGGATTCGCATAATGGTATCCCTACAATTCATCTCCCTATACGGAGATGACACAATGCTATAACTCAGGAACCCTGACATTTATCTCGCACCAGTCCTATAGGACATAGCCAACTTCACCAAATGCTCCGGATACAAGATTAACCGAGCCAAGTCAGAAATAATCTCGCTGACAGAGGCCACTACCCAGACGGATGACATGCATGACATGCGATGGTCCCCTACCACTGCAAGATATCTGGGCATCATAATGGCACCAGACAAACGAACCTTGCTGGCCAATAACTGTACCCCACAATTGACACAACTGGAATACAAATTCAACGCATGGATCAAACTGCTGCTGTCCTTGTATGGGCGTATCTCCCTACTGAAAATGCTGGTACTACTAAAGCTACTATATCTATTCAACGGCATGACCAACACATATGCACCATTCCGGCATTTTCCTCATCACATTGGGGGCATGCTTGTCGTCCTACATTTTTTAATTTGGCTATTCTCTGGGGCGTCATATACGCCCTATGGGTTACGTACAGTTGTATCTGTTCCCACATGCCATCACTCATTGGGGCTCCCACTTCCTCTTCCTAGTCCCGTCTCAGTTGTGCCACTTCCTTCTCCACCTTGGACATCATCAGCTCATATATTCTGGGTATCTCGTGTCCCCCCTCTGCGATGTCATATATTGTGTCTATGGTAGTGTCCGGTTCTTCTGCTAGTGCTAGTTCGGAGCATGTCACCTTGATTTTCCGCACCACCCTGTGGTATGTAATATACTGGCCCATATGTAACCCAGTTTCTTCCTCTAATACCGCAAAGTCCCTTATGTCCCCCTCCTGCCATATATCGCCCATGGTTGCTATCCCCACCGGTTCCCAGTGTTTCCTAATCATCATTTTTAATTGCTTGTCTTTGCCGGCCAACGCCACTAGTGGTTCCTGCGGGGAGCACGGGAATGAATTCACCATCAGGTGGCAGGCCCTGCACCATAACTTCTACCCTAGTATCATCATCCTTGGGGGTCCTTCCATGTCTGGCTTAGGCAGCCACATCATTTCCTTTAGGAAGTATGGGGCACAGTTCTGTCGGAACAGCCTGGACTCCAAGGTTGAATCTTCAGAGAGCCATTTAGCTACATATTGCAGCTGGCTTGCTATGTAGTAAATTTCGTAGTTTGGCAGTTTTATGCCCCCTTTTTCATATGAGTTTTGTAGTTTCCAAAGGGCTACTCTATTCCTCGTCCCATGCCAGAGGAAATCCCTGCACATGCTTTCTATCTTAGCAAAGGTCCGCCTTGTTATAAGGTATGGAATATTTCCAAAATAATGCAAGAGTCTCGGTAGGACCACCATTTTCAACATTGCCCCTCACCCCATCATCACCAGGGGTAGGTTCACCCAAAACTTCATACTATTTCCAATTTTCCTGATCGCCTCCTCTGTGTTATACTGGTGTTCCTCTTCTAACGTATGGTATACATCTATTCCAAGATATCGGAACATGCGCACCTCCCATGGTATCTGTAGAACCGGTAGCTGTTCTAGCGGTGTCCCTTTGTACCTGCCCAGTGGAAATATACTAGATTTTTGGGGGTTCACAGCTATGCCAGACATCTTTTCATATCTCTCCATCACTTCCAGAATGTACTGGAGATTTTCTTCCGGGTGCCTTAAGTACAACAACATGTCATCCGCATACAAAGAGATTAGGTGCGGTTCCCCTCCTACAGCAATGCCTATCGGGTCATACTGTTGCCTCAGGTATATGGCCCAGGGTTCCAGGGCAAGAATATACAACATAGGAGACCACGGGCATCCTTGCCTAGTACCCCTATGAAGTTGCCACCTCTCTGATATCACCGCCCCTGTTATAACTCTAGCCAACGGCACGCTATATAGCATTTTGGCCCACTGTAAGTATCCAGGCCCTATTCCATAGCCAGCCAGAGCCGCCATCAGCCACGGCCATTTGACCGAATCAAAAGCCTTTATTGCGTCTAGCGATACAATTGCCAATTCGCTTTCGTCCTCATTTGCATGCTCAACGACTCGATGGAGTCGCCTGAGATTGTTGGATATGTTCCTGTTAGGAACATAGCCAATCTGGTCGGGATGTATTAGTTTAGCAAAAACCCTCCTCATTCTATTTGTCAAAACAGCCGTCAATATTTTACTGTCTTGATTGAGCATTGACAGGGGTCTGTATGATCCACAGTTATGACCGGGCTTATTGGGTTTGGGCAACGGTATAATTGTCGCTTCTCTAAGGGACTCTGGCTGCCTACCCACTTCATACGCTTTGTTCAGCATTTCTAAAAGCGGAGGAAGCACTTCATCCTTATATGTTTTATGAAATTCACTTGGGAGTCCGTCAGTCCCCGGAGTCTTGCTAGTAGGCAACTGTCTCACTACTTCTTCCAACTCCTCTAAGGTAATCGGGGCATCCAGTTCCTCCCGCTCTTCGGCACTGATCTGCGGCAGTCCTATATCTTCCAGTGTTTCTACTATTTCTGTGCAGTCACTATCCTCATCATCTCCATACAGGAGCCGATAATACTCCACAAATTCTTGGTTAACTCCCTCTTGGGTATCCATTAAGCTCCCATCCTCCCTCGTTATTGTTCTGATTGTGGGCCTTGGGGGTCTCACTCTTGTACAGCCATGCCAGGACCCTCCCTGGTTTATCCCCCCACATGCTGTCTCTCCATATACTTCTTATAGTTAAGATTGCACAATCTCTCCCAGTGTCCCGCACATTTCTGCTGCAGCTTAAGTATTACTTCATTATCTTCCTTGGTGTTACCTCCCTCCCTTAGTGCCCTTTCTAGTTCCCTCTCCATATTTTGCAGTTCAGCCTGGATCCCTCCTTGTAGCCCTTTTGGACTTAGCTATAGCTACCCCCCTCATTATCATTTTAAAGGCCTCCCAAAGCGTACCCGCAGTCTCTACACTGCCAGTATTTATCTCAAAGTAGTTTATTATTTTCACCCTCATGTCCTCCCGGAAGATGGTGTCTTTCAGCGCCTCTGCTCTGAGGCGCCATGTCGGGATCTTTGCTCTCAGGGGTCGGTATTTCCATCTCAGGATTAGTGGCGAGTGGTCTGAGAGCACCCTCGCTTTATATTCCGTTTCCGTTATCTCAATCATTAACTCTTGCGTGGCAAACATATGATCAAATCTAGTATGCAAGTTTTGTGGGGCTCAGTAATGCGAATACTGCCTCTCCTGGGGGTGGTGTGACCTCTATACATCCACAAACCCAAAATCATCCAACAGCGTATGCAGTGCTCTAGCGGCTGGGGTGGGTGTACCCATTTTACCATCTGACCTATCTACCTCAGGGTTTAACACGCAGTTGAAATCTCCTCCCCAGATCACCGCCCCTCCCAAGTACGTACTGAGTTTGTTGCATAAGGTTCTAAAATATGCCGCCGTGTTTTGGTTCGGGGCGTACATGTTTATAATGCTTATCTCCCTGTTTTCCACCAGCCCTCTCATCATGACCATCCTCCCGTCTGCCTCCACCGTGGACTGTAACAGTTGGAACGGGACATGTGGCGCCACCCAAATGATCACTCCCCTGGCATAGGCCAAATATGATGCCCCCACCACAGTCCCCCTCCATTTCTTCCGGATCATCTCCATCATGTCTTGTTTAAGATGGGTCTCCTGCAGCAGGGCTATGTATACTTTCTGTCTGCGTAGATATAGCATGACCTTATTCCTCTTTAAATAACTATTGAGCCCTCTGATGTTCCAGGAAATTATTTTAAGATCCCCCATGGCATATCAGGGTCCCTCTTCTCCCACCACAAGTAGAGTCCATGACCAAATACATTGCCATTATATGCGGGCTCGTTTCCCAACATAAACTTCCCCAAACAACAAACACCCCAAACTTCCCAACCTCTTTCCCTCCCGCCTCCCTTCCCTGCCCCAACTCACTCCACTCCATTTCCTCCAGCCCCAACACCCTACCCAACTGTTGCCCAGCTCCATCCCTGGATCTCAGGCACTCCCGCATCTAGCCCTTTTCTGGCAATTGCCTTTACTCACGGCTCAGCAGGGTGAAGTCGCCCTAATGGTGGCCCTACTACTACAACTCCTGGGGGTAGGTCGTTTCCATCTTGCCACTCCCATTTGCTTCCATGTGAGTGCGCTTAGTGCTACCCAATTTACATTCACATTTTATATTCTAGTCCAACAAGTCCAAATGTCTCTTATTGCAATTTTCAATGTTATCTGTCCTCGCCCCGCCCCTGTTACCCATGCGACAATCCTTTTATTTTTCACCAGGGCCCCCCTTCTCCATTCTTGCATTGTACATAATGTGACCCCCTCACTTATCGTGATCCTCGTGATCTTGCTTCTCGCCTTGTTCCAGACAACCATGCATATCCAACCATGCCGTTGCGTCCTCCGGGGTGTCAAAAAAGTACGCCTTACTTTTGTGCAGGACCTTGAGCTTTGCGCGATACAAAAGCATGTACTTGATTCCAGCCGTACGCAATCTCCTCTTGATCGCCACATAGTCTCTGTACCAACATGGTGTAGTCAGGGTATGCTGTAATGGTTGCAGATGCCCTTTCGATCATTCCACCTTTGCCAAAGTACTCCAGGATCGTCTCTCTATCTTTATAGTTCAAGATCTTTGCTATTATCTTCCCGAGGGAGGGCTCCAGGTCGTGGTTTCCTCATCAGGGCCCTGTGCACCCGTTCAACAGCAAATCCTTGTGAAAGTTTGTCGGCTCCTATTTCTTGCAGGATCAAATTCTCCACGTAGTCCGTGGGGTCCTGACCTTCCTCTCCCTCCGGTAGGCCGACCACCCGTATGTTGTTCCATCTCGGTCTCCCTTCAGCCTCCTCCACGCGGTTCTCCAAGTTGGCGACATGTTGATTCAGAATGTGGACTTCCTTTGCGTTGCTTGTGCTGGATTCCATTCCGTATTGGTTTTCACCGCACTCTCTAGACCGCTTGTTCTTTCAGCCAGGGCTATTACATCTTGTCGCAGCAGGTTGACCTCTAGCCCAACCGCATCTATTTTGGTTTCCAAAGCAGTTCTTAGGTCCTCCATCACTGTACCCCACGAGGCTTTCAACTCCGTAATGGCTGTTAGGATCAAGTGATCCTCTTTTGTCGGGGATATTTCTACAGGCGCGGCTGCCGCACCCTGTACCGGGGTGGTTGTAGTCTGTTGGAGCTTGGCAAAAATGTCCATAGTGGGCTGCTTACTCTTGGTCTTGCCTCCTCTCACCGACATTGTGCAGTCCTGCCTGTGTACCGGGGCCCAGCTTTTCTGTAGCGTGCAGGCCCTGCTTCCCCGTTCCTCCTTCTCTGTGGTTATAGCACGCTCTGGCACCGCCAGGCCTGTGTGTCTCTTGTGCCTTATCCCAGTCCACTTTCTGGGGGCTATACCTCTCGCTCTCGCGGGCAGTCCGTTGCAGCTCACGCTCATCGTGAGCAGCTCGCGCACTGTGTTGTGGTCTGCTTCTAGCGAACCCTTTCTATATCCCCAGTGCAGTTCTCTCAGCCGCAGTTGCTTCCCGCTTCACATTCCACCCACTGCGCTCTCCTTGTCAACCTTTGTCCGCTGTGGGGCTGCTGGGCCTACCTCAGCCTCCTTTATTCTAACACACTGGCCATTTTGTATGGGGTGTCGCACCGCGGCCACAAACTTTCAGTTGATCTTGCCAATCTTCCTGTAGTCATTGAGGACTCAGCTCTCCATCAAACTTGCCCCACACCTTTACACATCCAATAGTGTAACTCTGAGCACGATCATGCCTTTTTTAGCTTATTTTCACGCAGGATCATATCGGATCGTCGGGAGCAGCTTGGAAGACACGTCCTACTCCATGGCCCTCTGGAAATTATAGACTTATTGCCCTTCTTGACGTCCTGGGCAAAATATTTGCACGTCTGGTACTCTGGTTCAATCGGTGGATCCTGGAAAACAATCAACAGGATGCATTCCAGAAAGGGTTTGTTCCGGGCTTGGGCACTACTGTCACCTTTCAAACACTACACGCCATCAAAGACCATGAGAAGCCTTCCAAATAGCCTTGGACTCGGTATCCCACCAACTACTCCAGACCAAATTGATTAAGGCAGCTTGTCCACCATACTGAGACTCTGGATACTTCAATTTCATTCAGAGACAACCATCCAAATACGATTGACCTTGGATGGGAAATTAACTGCTCTGATCACAACCTATAGGGGCCTAAACCAAGGCTGTGTAATGGCCTCCGCTCTATTTAGTTTTTTTGTTTATCTGTGATATGAAACTATACTTTCTTGAAATCATCTCTGACTCTTCCAAGCTAGGCCAGCATGCAGTGACCTGGTTATTTAACGCGGATGACCTTGTCTTATTGGCGAAAACTCTCAGAGGCCTTCAACATCTCCTTTTTCAATTGGGCAAATATATTGACCTGAATTTACTCACTGTGAACCTGGAGAAATCCAAGATACTAATAAGCACAAATAAACACTGTACAAAAAATACATCTATTATATGGCATTTACAAGAGAAACACTTACAGATTGTTGATGAATGTACATATTTGTGTCTGAACACCAATAATCAACCATCTGATCGCCCTTACCTAGTGGAAATAAATAAACAAATCAAGACAGCAATGGCAAACAAAATACAGAAAATTCTCACTATTACCAGTAGTAACTTTCTATAACCAGATGCCTACCATTATATATGTTGGTGCATCGCGAAGTTGGCGTCCGGGGAGTTATTGGCAACAAATTGAGGGTTTCTTTTGGAAACATGTCCTATCTCTCCCTTTCAGCCTTCCCATGAGCAACCTAAGGCACGAATTGGCTCTCCTTTCTTTGTATGGCTCATACATGTGGACAATGTGCTCATTCTATAGGAACTGTCTATTGCCCTCTTCCCCGGGTTCCTTGATGAACATTCTGTCAATGTATGTCAATTCCACTAAGCATAAAAAGATGCTGACATGGAAGTAAAAGGTCTTAAGGAATTGACAGGAATATCGACCAAATTGCTAAAAGACAATCCATATAAGTCTAAAATGAAATCATACCAACACGATTGAATTGTGACAAGAGAACAGTGTATGAAATACTGTTAGGGAGAATTCTCATAAATGGCTGATTTTCCTTAGCTAATGGGTCCCTCAGCAGCTTTGCTGGATTTCTAGGATTTATTTTTTTCACCTGGTAAGAGTGTGAGCCTTTGTTCCCACTCTTACTTGTGTTTTGCTGTGTGTGTTTTCACTTGTTGTGTGATATTGAGCACTGGAGCCTCACCTACTCCATGGCCTCATATTTTACATGTGTGTTACACAGCACCTTCCGTGCAGTGACACAGGGTCGTCTTTTAGACTTCCCCCTGACTACTGTCCCCCAGAAAAGGTAAAGTTGCCATCAACTTTACTTTAGTCACTTTAAACCACAGACCCAGTACACCCCATCCTATATGGAGTACTGGAAAGGGTTAATTGTTATCCCTTTTTGTCTGTGTCTCTTGGAGCCTTGTTTCACTCCCTTTACATCAAGACTTGGCTGGTGGCAGTGCTAACTAGCCTATTTTTCGTACTGCGATTCTCTTATATAAATGTGGTATTGTTTTAGGCTATTATATTAGCCTCGAACATAAACCTGCTTGACCAAATACATTTCATTTTGGCTCCGGCTGGGTTTATTTGCTATTTCTTTTTGTTAAAGTCTTTCTCGTGTTTTTCTCTGCGCGCCAAACCGGAGATGATTCCTTTGTTTACTGTCTTTTTGCGGGCTTCTGCACAGAAGCCCTCTAAAGTCACCTGAAAGTCTAGGTAGGCCGGATGTGAGGGAGGGGTCTTCGGACCCCTACCATGGGTTCCCTTGGTAAACCAAGTCGCACTTCTTTTTGATTGGCTGAGGGGGCTGCCCTTGCCAGGACAGCCACCCTGCTGTGTGATTGACAGCCAGGCTGTATGAATGGGGGAGCACTGCATAAAAAGCAGGTCTCTGGGACTGGAAAGGACAGAGTCACCACTAGAACGAAGGAACCTACGAGGAGCTGGTGGACGAGGACCCTTACAACGACTGAACCGCCCGGTGAAGCCCTGCTGCAGGTCCAAATCTTCAGACTCCGACGACAGAGAAGAACGACAGAGAAGATCCTCCAGGAAACTTCTTCCCTTGAGCTGGTGGGACCAACCAGTTTGTCCAAACTGCAAGCCAGGACCCCTCCTCTGGTCGAATTCGCTGTACATAGCTAATTGGGCTGGATAGCCCGGAAGGTCAGACCCTGCTTGGGTTTTAAGGAGCGCACCATTTATTCCTTCTTTCGCTCTGCTGCTGGCTTCCCTGGGTGGCCCAGGACCCTCCAGCTTCCTACTTCGTGTCAGTCCGACAGTCGCTTCAGGAACCGTGAGCCTGCAGGAACCGCCATGAACGTCCGCTGCAGCTACAGCTTCCTCTTTGTTTCAAGGTACTGTGCAAATCCGGTTGTCCGTTTCGTTCAACCGCGGTTAAAGTGTTTGAAAGCTTTTGCCAATCTGAGGGCTCATCCTTCTCTTCTCTTTGAACTAACTTTTCTATCGACCAACCTCATCTGGAATCTGTGCCACGAACTTTACTGTGAACTACCCTGAACCATGTGATTTTGAGCAAAAGACTTTTGACCCATTGACTTTGGCCCTAAGCCTTTTCTAGCTGATCTCCTCACTGAAGTTCCTCTTGTTCAATTGCCCTACCTGTTGGTTGGCCTAATTTCTAATAACTTTGTCTTTCCCTCCCTTTTAAATTGCTGGAGTGCCATTTTGCTCCCACTTCGTTTTGTGAGCTTAACTTGTCTGGAATTTAAGGGAAGTGGTGTGTTGTATTTATGATTGGGATTTTTAACTTGCTTATAATAGTGAAATGTTATACAACTGTTGAATAAATAAATATATATTCTTTTACTTAGAAACCTTAAGTCAGTGTTTGCCTGAATCATAGTAATTGCTCCCCTTTGTGTCACTATTTGATACTGCTCACTTACTCTTGAGATAAGTCTGGCTGCTCCGCTACTGCTACCACTTTAACTGTGTAGTACAGGCTTGTACCAAAGGTGAAATTGTACTGTCACCTGTAGTCTTAATTGTGTGTATTGAGTGTGGTGTTCCCAAAGGGTACTGCATATAATTCTGCCTAACAAATACACATCCTTTCAACAACAGCAATTTCTTCTTAAATGTATGCATATTGCAGAATCCTACTGCATTAAATTTCCATCTGCTTGCATTAAATTTCCTTCTGCTAAGTATAGAGAATTGTTTATGAGGTTCCGGTTTAATTTGTGGTGTACAAATGACATGCTAGCCAAAAGTAAGATCATTCATAAACAAAGAAATCTATGCAGATTTTGTAAGAGGAAGGAACAACCCAAAACTCTTGAACATCTGTTGTCCAGCTGCCCGTCTTTATTGATGGAAAGGAAAATGTTCTTTCAACGTTATTTCAGCGATTACGCTATTGTAACATGTAAATCTCTATGGCATGGACTACTCCATTGTCAGCTAGTTTCTATTACACTGGCTATTGTACATTACACTATTGTAACATGTAAATCTCTATGGCATGGACTACTCCATTGTCAGCTAGTATCTATTACACTGGCTGTTGTACATTTTTTATTGTCACTCAAGATGGGTTAATCTAGCCCGTATCCTGCTGAATCCATTTCAGTATGATATCATTTATATACTGCTGTGTGTATACTGATGTGTGTAAGTCTTCTTTTATTCAAAGTTTCGAAATATGTTAATGAAATTGGTACAAAATGATTGTATGTGTAATTATGAAATTTTCATTTTTATTGAAGTGTTATCAAATATTTGTTTAATGTTGAAAGGTTGATTGTTTTCAACTGCTAAGAAAAGCGTCTCGTGGGCGCTGAGTACCTGAACTTCCAGTTGATGGTCGTGGTGAAGTAGCCAGGCTGTCCGACTGATGGTTGCTGAATGTGTAACGCGAGGAACCAGCGCAACACCCACCCTGAAATCAAACAAGGTCAGTGGTGAACCGGCTCCCAATGCCACGGATGCGCACTTCCCTCATTTGCGTGACGTTGGGACAGTGCAAGCACTGACAGGGAAGGCGGGTCTTGACTGGATGGAAAATCCACAGCAGGATACAACAGCAAGGCTCCAAGAAGTAGCAGTAGACCGATGAAGAGAACTGAAGTTGGCAGGTGCAGTAGAAATGAAGAGCAGGCTGAGTAACCCCTGAGAAGGCAGGAGGAAAGGCACTGAACCAACATGCTAAGGAGGCAGGAGGGACAAGGAACCCTGGGGCAGAACAAGGAGAAAAGAACTGGAAGGCAGGATGGGTGCTAGGAAAAATGAGGCCCAGGGAACCTACTGGCAAGGAAGGAATGAGGCAATAATTACCCCAAGGGCAGACAAGGGAAGGAAACACCAGCAAGGAAGGACAAGGGAAATAAGGCTGAAAAAGCTGACATGGTGCTACTCAAGAGTAACACAGGCGAGGACGCGATCAGGAAACAAACCGCGTTGAGACGCGGTTTGTTCAAAAAACTGGCCCTTAATATAGAGCAGGCAGCACCCTGGAGGCTTGGAACGCAAGCCGTGCTGTCCCCGGGTGCTGACGCGCCCAAACCGAGGCTTGGGAAGCAAGCTTGCGACTTCCCAAGCGCTCTGTGGACGGCGCATGCGTGGAGGGCGAAACACGGCCTTCCGCGCATTCGCGAACCACGCGAACGGGAAAATCCGGAAGCGGCAAGAGCCGCAGATGACCGAGGTCCCCCCAACCTGTATCGGGGATAGATGCGCCAGGACGTGGCGCGCCGGGACCTGCAGGTGCACCCCACACCTTAGGTTAGTGGCATGACACTATGTCCCCTCCCAGAAAGGCCAGGGGCCCCAGGTTTCCAAGGGAATCAGAGATAGAAATCGCGAACTAGACAGGGAGCGTGCACATAACTGCGTGGTTCCCAAGTGCGATCACAGGCAGGGTAACCCTTCCAGTCCACCAAGTACTGAAGTACTCCCCGTCGTATGCGCGAATCACAGATCTCCTGTACTGTAACGCTCACCTGATTCCCACGGAGGCGCTGGTCTTGGCAGGGTGGTAACTGTATCTTCAAAAGTGAAGTGCAGGACTCGATTGGCTTCCCGGGCTGGGCCTCTTCGCACTTTGTGTCTAACTCGAAGAGTAAGATGTCTGCAGGTGAAAGAATATGGGGTTAATGACCTGGGATTGTCGGGTGTCTCTCTCTCTCCCCCTCTCACTTTTCCCTGGAGCCCCAAGGTCAACGTGCTCACCTTAGATAGGTGAATGCTGGACTCTCCATCTGCGTCTGGTGCAGGGTGCCGTTACCAGTTCCTTCACTGGGTTGAAACGTAGGCCTCTTGACTTCAGAGGATTGCTAACCGTCGTTAACTGCACGAACGGTGAGTTTCCGGGCACCTTTAATGTCCTTATAGTCTTTAGGTGCGTGGGCACGTTAGTATGGAATAGCGCTCTGTATAATGTTCTTTTCAAATGGTGCCTTTTGTCTTGCAGGGCTCTTGAGGCGGAAGATGGTGGTTTGAAAAGAGCCGGAGTTCGAGCCAGCGCATAGGAATGAAGCGCTTGGGAGTGCGTAAGTAAGTGCCTGTTGCCTGCTTTCGAAATGCACTCCAACTGTCTCTTTTCTTTTGCAGGTATGAGTTCGGATGCTGAAGAGACTCTGGAAAACGCCGGAGTATTTGCAGGCGCCTAATAGGTGCAGGAATGCAGCGTTGAAGAAAACCGGAATTCGAGGGGTGCCGGTAAGTAAATTCCCCACAGGAATAATTATGCTTTTGTCTTCACAGGCTTTTATAATGGCAGAGGAGCAGCGCGAAGAGTTGGTAACTGCCGATGGAACAGGTGAGGAAAGCGCTGCGAGTGAAGGTTGCTGTGCTAACCTGTTGTTTCTTTGTCTTTGCAGGTGCTTCTGAAGGCTGGATACAAGAAAGGTAAGCTTTTGTTCTCACAGGTTCAGGATCGGAAGAAAGAAGACTGGAACCAACACGGTGAGCGTTCTGCTGCAGATGCAGAATAACGCGAAGCACGTTGCATCAATCGGGTGTGGTTTAAATAGCCTTGGAGTGATGAGGCGTCTTCTTCCACTGCCTCGCCCAGGAAAGAAAAGAGTTCCTGTTCTAGAAGAGTTCCAGTGTTGTATCCAGGGAGTGGAGCCTGCCCCACCCAGGTAAGAAACTAGTCCCGGCTCGTAGAGGATTCCCATATGGCTGGTAAGTAAGCAGCATGGTCTGCTGCAGGTAAGTCCACCCAAGCATCTTTATACATGTTATGAGCCCGGCGCTTCCAGTGCCGGGACCAGTGATTTTGATGAGCCTGGTGCCACCGGCGCCAGGAAAAGGTCCAAAAGGTCCCAATGGGGACCGGCTGGTGCCTAGGATGAAGGTTAGAGGCCTGCTTCCAAGGACGTTGGGCTGGTCCTAGCCCCTTGGAAGCAGTGATCATGACATGTACTTCAAATTCGGGCACTCCATAGACATCAACAGAGGCATGACAGGAAAAAGATCGCTGGAATGTGTCTACCACGTAAGGCTTCAAAAGGGAGACATGAAAGACAGGATGAACCCGCCAGGACTGTGGCAACTGCAGGCGATATGCTACGGAGGATAAACGCTTAGTAACCTTGTATGGGCCAAAATAACGGGGAGCTAGTTTGGTAGGTAGATTACGCACTGGCAGATTCTTAGAGGACAACCAGACTAGATCTCCCACCTGGAAAACTGGTTCAGGAGTGCGCCCTTTATCAGCCTATTGTTTCATGCGCACCTGTGCCTCTGCAAGGGTACTGCGTGCCAACAAGTGTTGCTTCTGGATGGTGACGACCAGATGATCAGCAGATGGAACTGCACTGGGTGGTACAGGACGAAAAGGCACCAATCTAGGATGTTGACCAGAAGAACAGTAAAACGGACTGAGTCCGGTAGCGGAATGTTCTGCATTGTTATAAGAGGCTTCAGCAAGAACCAGATGTGTTCTCCAATTGGTCTGAGTGGCATTAGCAAAGCACCGAAGGTAGTGTTCCAAAGTTTGATTAGTTCTCTCAATCTGGCCGTTAGTGTGTGGATGATAACCCGAACTCAGGGCTCTGTGAATGCTGAGATGATTACACAATTGATGCCAGAAAGAGGACAGAAACTGGGATCCACGATCGGATATGATCTTTTCTGGTAATCCATGTAGCCTGTAAATTTCCTGGAAGAACGCCAAAGCCATCTGGGATGCCGTGGGTATCCTGGGAAATGGGACAAAATGGGCAGTCTTGGTGAAACAGTCTACAACCACCATGATGCAGGTACATCCTACAGATGGAGGAAGGTCAACGATGAAATCTGCGACAATGGTATGCCATGGGTAGGGAGGTATCTCTGTGGGATGAAGTAACCCCAATGGTCTTTTTCTTGGGGTCTTGGTCTGGGCACACACAGGACAGCTCTTGACATACCGCTCAATTTCTTCGGCCCAACCTGGCCACCAGAATTGCCTGGATACTAGTTCTTGGGTGGCCTTTATGCCACGATGTCCACCAACTCGGGAATCATGGAACCCGTGAAGTACAAGAGACCGAAGAGAGACTGTGGGAATATATAATCTGTTCCGATAAAAAAGCAACCCATTGCGTTCAGTGATCTGTGGTTGTTTCAAGAGGCTTGCCCGAGCTGGATCTGTTATGGTGTCCTGTACAATCGTCTGGAGATGAGGTGAGAGCATAAGTAAAAAATGCTTCAGAGAGATCAGTGGCTTGTCACTACAGTCGCTCTTAACGTCTCCTTCCAAAGAACGGGATAAGACATCAGCTTTCAAGTTCTAAGCACAGGGAATGTAAGTTATGTGGAAGTCATAGTGAGAGAAAAAGAAGGCCCATCGGGCTTGGCGAGAGGTACGGCACTGAAGAGAACGTAAATTCTGTAAATTGCGATGGTCAGTACGAACTTCCACCGAATGCCGTCCCCCAAGGAGATGATGCCTCCATTCCTCAAATGCTGCTTTTATGGCCAACAGCTCCTTCTCAATCACGGCATAGTTCCGTTCACTAGGAGTGAGTTTGCGGGAGAAATAAGCCACAGGATGTTCCATGCCGGATTCGGATTGCATCTGCAGGAGAACAGCACCAACAGCGAAGTCGGAAGCATCTGCCTCTACGATGTATGGTATCTCGTCATTGGGGTGACGCAGAATGGGTGCTGTGCTGAAGGCTTTCTTCAAGGTGTCAAAGGCCACGGTGGCCTGCGAATCCCAAAGAAAAGGTACTTTGCTCCTGGTTAGTCGAGTTAAAGGAGTCGTTAGCTGTGAGAAATGGGGTATGAACTGCCGATAGAAATTGGTGAACCCTAAAAACCATTGCAAGGACTTCAGATCGAGAGGTTGGTTCCAGTCCTGAATGGCTTGTACCTTAGCGGGATCCATGAAGATGCCTGATCCACTGATCACATAGACCAAAAACTCCATGCTTTCCTTGTGAAAAGAGCACTTCTCTGCTTTTGCGTACAGTTGATTCTGGGACAACCATCGAAGCACCTCTCGGACGTGTCCCACATGTTGTTCCTGGGTAACGCAGAAAATGAGGATATCATCCAGATACACCCAAACTGAGATGCTAATCAGGTCACTAAAAATGTAGTCCATAAAGCGCTGGAAGACAGCCGGGGCATTACACAAACCGAATGGCATTACCCGATATTCATAATGCCCGAATGGAGTCTTGAAGGCCGTCTTCCATTCATCGCCTTCCTTTATCCGGATCAGATGATAGGCTCCACGGAGATCTAACTTGGTGAAAATTTGAGCTCTTCGAGGTGATTCCATGATATTCCGGATCAAGGGCAGTCGGTACCTGTCTTTTCGCGTGATGTCATTCAATTGGCGGTAATCTATACAAGGACGTAAAGTGCCTTCCTTCTTCTTCACAAAGAATAGAGGAAAACCAGCAGGGGATTTCGAAGGTGCTATGTATCCCTTCTTGATGCAGTCAGCCGGATATTCCTGTAAGACCTGTTTCTCGGTTAAGGACAAGGCGTACACCTTCCCGTGAGGTATCACCAAACCTGGTATCAAATCAATGGAACAATCGAATGTTCTGTGAGGTGGTAGAGATATATCCCCTGGCTCGGAAAACACCATCTGAAAATCGTCGTACACTTGAGGGATTGGCAACAATGAGCAAAGTCCAGGTGGACTATTGCTTCTTGTAAGAGGTGTGGAAGTGATGATGTTCTGAGGCCTGCCAGGCAAGCAACAATTCCGGAGGCAATGAGCAGAAGCAAAAACCAAAGTGCGTGCTTCCCAATCGATAGTTGGATTGTGGCATAGAAGCCACGGTAAACCCAAAACCACTGAATATGAAGGTGATTTGATGACATCCAGAGCGATTCTTTCACCATGTTCCTTGATCTGGATAAATAGACCCATGGTATGTTGACATATTGGCCCCGAGGATAAAGGAGTCCCATCAATCACCTCCACGGGCAGAACATTCTTCCGGGAAAACAAAGGTATACCATGACTTGCTGCAAAGGTTTCATCGATGTAGTTACCAGAAGCTCCACAGTCCAATAAGCCAAGAACGTCCACCTCTTTGTCTAACCATGTCAGTTTGATCTCCAGAACTAACAAGACAGCAGGTTGCATGGGCTGAAGCAAGGAGCAGGAGCCGGAAAGGACTGAAAGTGAAAGGAGACCTGTCGTTGCCTTTCCTATAGACGACAGGTCCTCTATTTTTCCGACTTCCTTTAGGGGCGTAAAGGACAGGTACCCAAGTAATGCCCGGCAGCTCCACAGTACAAACATAATCTTAGACTTCTTCTGCGTTTCCGTTCAGCTTCTGATAATGGACCCCTCAATCCTCTCTCAATCCCCGATGAAACAGAGTCTTTTGGGTTACTTCAGGCCACTGGGAATCGGTGGCCAATTGTCGGAAGCGACCAATGTAGGCTATTATGTCCATGGCTCCTTGCTTGAGGTCCATCAATTGATTTTGTGCCACTTAAACCAGATTGGGTGATTGAAAAACCTCTAGGAACGCTTTTTCGAAGGCTGCAAAGTCGTTGAGAATGGGTCTAGTGGCAGCCACCAAGAGGGCTACCCAAGCAAGTGTGTTCCCAGTCAAGTTACCCAGAATATACCCAATCTTGGCTTTGTCTGAGTTGAAATAGGAGGACCTGAAGAGGAAGTGTATTCTACAATGGTTACAAAACTCGGCCACACGTCTCGAATCTCCATCGAATTCGATAGGTGGGGTATGAGCCATTGCACCTTCGACCTGAGGTGTAGCCCCGGTACCTTGTGCCACCATCTGTCTTAGACCAATGTTCTCTTGACGGAGCGCAGTCATCTCGGCTTGAAGGGCCCGCATCTCTTCCCGAAGTTCCTGGGCTTCATCCATCTCGGAATCAGAAGGCAGGCATCTCAATCTGTTAAGAAAAGCGTCTCGTGGGCGCTGAGTACCTGAACTTCCAGTTGATAGTCGTGGTGAAGTAGCCAGGCTGTCCGACTGATGGTTGCTGAATGTGTAACGCGAGGAACCAGCGCAACACCCACCCTGAAATCAAACAAGGTCAGTGGTGAAGCGGCTCCCAACGCCACGGATGCACACTTCCCTGATTTGCATGACGTCGGGACAGTGCAAGCACTGACAGGGAAGGCGGGTCTTGACTGGATGGAAAATCCACAGCAGGATACAACAGCAAGGCTCCAAGAAGTAGCAGTAGACCGATGAAGAGAACTGAAGTTGGCAGGTGCAGTAGAAAGGAAGAGTAGGCTGAGTAACCCCTGAGAAGGCAGGAGGCAAGGCACTGAACCAACAGGCTAAGGGGGCAGGAGGGACAAGGAACCCTGGGGCAGAACAAGGAGAAAAGAACTGGAAGGCAGGATGGGTGTTAGGAAGAAGGAGGCCCAGGGAACCTACTGGCAAGGAAGGAGTGAGGCAATAATTCCCCCAAGGGCAGACAAGGGAAGGAAACACCAGCAAGGAAGGACAAGGAAAATAAGGCTGAAAAAGCTGACAAGGTGCTACTCAAGAGTAACACAGGCGAGGATGCGATCAGGAAACAAACCGCGTTGAGACACGGTTTGTTCAAACAAACTGGCCCTTAATATAGGGCAGGCAGCACCTGGGAGTCTTGGAACGCAAGCTGTGCTGTCCCCGGGTGCTGACGCGCCCAAAACAAGGCTTGGGAAGCAAGCTTGCGACTTCACGAGCGCTCTGTGGACAGCGCATGCACGGAGGGTGAAACACAGCCTTCCGCGCATGCACGAACCACGCGAACGGGAAAACCCGGAAGCGGCAAGAGCCGCAGATGACCGAGGTCCCCCCAACCTGTATCGGGGGTAGATGCACCAGGATGGGGCGCGCCGGGACCTGCAGGCGCGCCCCGCATCCCAGGTAAGTGGCATGACATCAACTAAATCAATAAAAAACTAAAAAACAAAACAGAAAAAAGCTTTTGTCAAACCCCAGAAGTACATTGCCTGGGTTAATGGGGGTGGAGGGTCAATTGGCAATTTTTCTGCACGCTCACCACCTCTTCTCTGCTGCAAGCCTCCTCTTTCTCTTTGTCAATACAGAAAGTCTCTAACACAAGATTTCCTGAATCCTGCCTGACTCACCCTTAAATCATGCCCGAGACCCTATGCTGGTGCAGCAGCCCTAGGTGAGAGAAATGCTCCCCCTTCTGGTGTGGCTGGTGCTAGCACAGGGGAGCTTTTCTCTTACATTAGGAGCTGCAGTTTTTCTAAGGCTCCCATGATGGCATGGCAGCGGACGTGCCGCCCTTTGTAAATTACATGAATTAGTCGCTTGGGTAACCCTCCTAGGTCGCCCATGCCCAAGGCCGATCCTTCTGGCTCGTTCATTACCTTGAGGAGAGTCTTTGAAGAGTCTTCTGTTGGTTGTGGTGCTATCTTTTCATCATCATGACCTGTTGTGAGTAGTGCAGCCTATGCCCATTCGAGTGGTAAAGCTTAACTGGGGATATAAAGGAGTGTACCCCTCAGTTGCTGCCATCCTATCAGTCTCTATTACATGTTTCAACATGGAACCCGGAGTGAAACATACAGTAGACTACAAATAAGATGCACCCTTGATTAAAATGGATATCCAGACCCTGTTAAAGGACCACCATTATCACCTGTAAATCATCAATACTGGCAATTTAAAATGTGATTGTTACTGGTCCACTGTGAAGTGTTGATGACTAATGCCCATTTATTGTATATGTCCATGCTACTAGCCTACTACACATGTACTGCCCTTTTGTTGAAAATACTAATTGCTACCAGCTCCCAGCACGCTATTCCCTATGCTAAATGCATTCTGTCGTCCACCCTTCACAGGGATAACCTGTGCTCATTGCAATAGGACACTTAATCTTCTCCTTTCTACCTCTCTCTGCTTCCTATGCGCTACTTGTACTATGCATCCTCCACAAAAAGCTACCTGGCCATTGCCCCTGGTCCAACCTAATCTACACTCCCTCAGCTCCCCTTCATAACTTCTACCCCCCTCTCCCTCCACATCTACTCCTGTCACTCTTGGGCTCTGAAATGCCCAATCTACTTTCAAAATGCGTTCCTTCCTCACTCGCCAGTTTGGCCCTTATTACCCCCAACCTGCCCTCACAGCTACCCCTATGAAAAAGCCTCTCTCGCGGCCCTTCATTCAGAAGCTGCTACCTTCTCCAACCCTGTATTGCCTGGGAGACATATTGGAGGGGATGGACTCATGATCAGAAAGGATAACGCTTTAGCCCCTCTTGCTCCACTGACTGTTACTCAACTTCCTGCTCTCACACCCCTCATCAGCTTATATATCTTTAGGCCTTCTGGCCCACTTAGCTCCTTATTCCCTGATCTGGACCTGCTTCTTGACTAACTTCCCTTGAAGGCCCCTATTGTCCTCTTAGGAGAATTCAAGCATCCCACAATCCCTCCACCACACTCCATCTTGATCTCAACTCCCTACAACCTGACCCCTCCCTCCTCGCCTTCTTTGACCAACTAACCCACATTGAAGGTAACTCCCTTGATCCCATTTTCCCACCATTCTTAATCACTTCTTCCTCCCTCTCTATTGACCCATCTCTATTTGATCATTCACTCTTGCGCTTTGTTGTCATCGTCCTTCCTCCATCCTTTCTCTATCACTATTCTCAGTTATCTGACTTCCTGGCCACATAACTAGCCAAGGTAAGGTCTTCCCTCATAGCTCCCTCTCCAACGCAAGATTCCTATATTGAGCAAGCCTTCTATGATTCCATGTCAGACCTTAGCTCTCCCTTGGAGCACCACTATCCCACTACCACATTTACCCAGATTTTCTGCTTCAAGACCAACATGCAACTTTATCTGGGCACTGGGGCAAAGATCACTGTTCTTCACTTTTGACCTCCTACAACGTTGCCCTCTCTGCTCTGACGACCACTTTGGATGAAGCTGTCTCCATATATTTCACCAACCTTATCTTTCACTGACATACCTTACCTACTACTACTACTTAAACTTTATCTGTGGATGGGGATCTGTCCTGCCTTCTTCAAGAAATTCACAATACTACCCATCCTGAAAAATCCCTCTCCCGGTCATAGCAACCTAGGCAATTGCCATGCTGTTTCACTTGTCCTTCACTACTCCAAGTCTCTGAATGGGTGGTCTTTAACCGGATAACCACGTTCCTTGCACTCAGTGAGCTTAAAGACCACCTCCATTCTGGATTCTACAGCCATCACAGAGCTTCTCGGTGCTTGGCCCAAGGTTATGGAACAGTCTTCCCCTTCACCTCGAGCCACTGAATTCCCTATTAACTTTCAGGATACAGCTGGAAGCATTTATAATTTCCTAACTCTCTTGACATTCCTTCTCTCTCTTCTGCCAGAGTTTGGTTTCACCTGTGGCTAGATGCAGTTAATTCTGCCGGGTACACTAGTTATGCACCTTATAAATATATAAATTCAAATTAACAAATGAACAAATTAAAATGAACTCCACTGAAATAACATTGAGCTACAGCTCTACATTTTGTATCACTGTCAATCACTTCAAACTGTATTCTCATCCTACTATTTGGCAGCCATTGACTCTGTTGACAAACTCTCTGTAGTTCTTATATCCTCCCACCTCCACCACAGCATTCTTGAAACTGCACTTTCCTTGAATGCTTATTACCTTTCAGTCCATTCATGTTTCATTCCCTAGAACATTAACATCTCTGACCTCCCACATCCCCTCCTATCGTAAACAATGCGTACATCAGAAATATAATGAAGACCTACCAAATGCAGTGAATATACCCCTATGCAATGACAGACATGTGAGACCAAAGAAGGGCCAGATTCAGGCAATCACATTAAAAAGGGTACAGCATGCCCAGAGCTCAGTCAGCAATCCGTGGTGCAACATGTATGGGCCTGGTGTCGTCAACCGACATTTGCGGGTGCAGATGCTGGTCTTCGCGTAAGGCGGGTCAGAACGGGCTAAGGATGGCAGTAGACAGCTGGCCCAGAGGAGGAGGCGTAAGAGACAGGCCACTATTTCAATGCAAGGGCCATCTCTGTGGCAACTGTGCAGTGAGCAAATCCTGACATAATTTGGAGTGGAGTTGAAGAACATCACCTTCATTCTGCAGCTGATTGAGGTGGACATACAAAGCTGGATCTAGACACAAGCTGCTCAACCCCCTTCCTGCAGGCTGCTGGAAGTCCTGCCCTTTTGGGCCAGGCATTCCAACATATCATCTGTCTGGTGCTTGGAATGTCAGAGTTTACATTCCCTGTGGTTCTCACAAAGGTCCCGGATGCCCTGCCCCAGATGTGCCTAGGTGCATATCCGTACCCTCCCGAAAAGCTGGTTTCAACAGTGTGAAGGCCAATGTGTTCTCTACTGCTGGCTTCCCAGGATATGGTGGGGGAACTGGATTGCACCCACACAACCCTGGTCACCTCTAGCCCCCAGGCAAGTGAGAATGTCTTCAGGAACGGAAAGCAACAACACACCCTACACCGTCCCTATCACCTACAATGCAGCCATGTGCACCACCCACCGCTGTGTCAGGTTCCACCGACTGACCCATGATTCCATGATCCTACCTATTTGTTTATTTAGTAAGCATCCAATGCAGACGCATCTGCTTCACGTAGCGGAGGGGTTGAAAACAGATAACATTTTACAGGCCTTGGTCAAGCTCAGAGGGAAGGACTGCAAGATAGTAAAAGGGCCATGATACAGGGGCAAACAGAACGGATTCAAAATCATGCAAGGGGAAGGAAGTAGGAAAAGGGACAAAATGGAAGGGTCTGAACATTGGCTGGTTAGGTATGGTGTCATTCTTCTGGTATGCTCCAGGATGCCAGGAGGGATGAGAACAAGACCTGACTTGGGGACTAGGGGCAAAGAGGGAATGGTTTTTTTAAAGAATGTTTTAAGGTTTTTTCCTGAACCTGAAGCAGAAGCAAGAAATCAGCACCCCATCTTCTGTTTTATTCGGAGGTACGGAGCGACAATGGTCTGCGTGGAGTATAATCTGATGAGTCTTGCAGGGTATTACTTCCTGATTTGACTTTAAAGTAGAAAGGACTAGTGAACCAGAAGAATGTATGAATGAAGTGTAGTGCTTTGAAGGTGCTACTAGCAGCAACTGGCTGTCCTCAGAGGATGGTCAAGGCTGCAGTGACGTGATCCCATAGATTTGTGCCGAGTGTCAGTCTGGCGGTTTTTACTCCGCATGATCTGGAGGTTGTGCACGGATAAATTGTTACAATAGTCCCCATGGCGGTTGTCCCCTGAACTCTGAGAATGGTTCACAAACAGTAGAGTGTGTTTCCGTACAGGTTCTTAGAAACAGGACTTTCTAGAGACATCCTGCACTTGAGGAAAAAAGAATACAATGTTATCAAAGCTCACGCCCAGGCTTTTCGTTACCATAGATTTCTTTGAATACCATTTCCCCTAATGAGATTTCACTGAACATATTTTGCCGAAAAAAGGTAGGGGAAATGGTACATGTGTAATGCATAATAGGTGGGGTGTGGGGTAGGGGTGTAAGTATGGGTAGGGAGGGGCGAGGGCGGACCGCGTGGGTCTCCCCTGCATTAAAAAAAAAGTACAAAAAGTAAAAAGAAGATTTCGTTTTCCTGTGAAATGGATTCGGTGAAATTTCCATTAGAAGAAATATTTTGGAAGAAATCACGTACATCCCAGGCTTTTGGCCGCAAGGGAGAGTGATGGTGGAGAACCCACCGAAGGAAGCCAGGAGAAGGGAAGCGATGGATGGATGGATGGATGGGGAATAATCTAAAGAATGATATCTCTGGTTTTCAGCCATTTGGACAAAGACCATTGTCTATCATCCAGTCTTGAATCTTGATCAGATTCTGAGGAACAGTGGCCCTGCATAGATTAATAGATTTATTCAGCCAAATCCTGCCAGGCACGCAACAGCGCCAATTTACTTTATTCCTACACATCTATCCGCCTTGTTCCTTCACATCTCACACATCTTTCCTCCCCTGCGCCTCTTCTCCCTCCCATAGTGTAAAACAATGACAGCAATGTCACGTTCATCCACAGGGGTGAGTGGGATAGGACAGAAGTCATTTGCTGTCACTACATGCATATTGCCCTCAGTGTTCCTTTGGGGGAGATGCTGAATAGCCATCCCTGGGCACATATCCATACCCGTGCCATGGAGCATGGGGCCTGTGCCTGCCTAATTCGAGGAGAGCATTGCACTACAGCCTCGGAATTCCGCAATATTGCCATCCCGTGCTACAAGTTGCACAGAATAGCGCTCGTGTACGGGATGCTCATGCCTGCTCTGGAGCAGAAGGATCCAGAGGGTGACCTGGAAGAGGAAGTGACCTGGAAGAGGAATCCCACCGGGCCAGCACGATGCAAGCGTCTAGCCCACCTTTGCCCACCTACACTTTCACCAAAGGCCTTTTTGCCAATTTCTTGTGCACTTTTTTTGTGAAAAAATGCACATGGTAAGTGGGGTTAAGGTATGTATATGCGTGTGAGGGTGTATGGATAGATAGGGGTGGTGCAGGAGGTCTCCCCCCATATTTTGCAGCAAAGAAAGTGACAAAACCGGTTCAAAATAAGTGCAGGTCGCTAAATAAATGCGGCAATGGGTCATAGACCCCGATGCAAGGAAGGTCCTGCGCGGCCATCAAGAGATCCTCGTTTGAAACTAGGGCCAGATAATGGTTCTTGTTTTACTTGGAAATGTAGTCAATAGAATTATAATTTCCCAGCTGCGCCCCTCCTTTCGAAGTCGTGTATTCATCCAGCCCAGCGATGTCGCAGAAAGCTGCATGCTCACTGTACCATCATGAACGGTTGACCTTCGACTTTAGTTTGAAAATGAAGTCTCGAAAATAAAAATTCCAAAGTACACTTATTTATAAACTTTGCATTGCTCTGCACTTGAGTTAGAAAACGTATGTTTGCCAATTCTCATTTTCTTGGTGAATGCCATTAGTTTATGTTACGGTTAGAACACTTTTTCACCTTTCCTTCTGCTGCCATCCCATCCTGTCTTCTCTTCCATATGCTTCTATTTCTGTCCTGTTGCAGTATTTCATCAGCTGGGACCCTCCCCTTACCTCTTACTTCCCTTGGTCCTGCTGACTGCACCTCCCCTTTTCCCCAAAACTCTATGTGCCTTTCTTTTCTTTAAAAAAAACGTGTTTCTTTTACGATAACAATTACTTGGTCCCCCTCCAACCCCCCTTGCTAACATATGACCTTGTTCTCCGATTTTGGGAGAAGTCTTAATTTTTTAAAACACATTTTCCCACTTTCTTTTTTCCAATTTTTTCTTCCGAATATTTTAAAAAACGTTAACCTTTCAAATGTTTATCTTTTTCAAATTGAATGCTAAGAATTTTGTTCACATTATTGTTTTTAATGGTATATTTGAGAGGGTATATTGGGAAGAATTTGGATACAAAGTGATAGGATGTGCATGCAGTTTCTAAGGGGAACATAGTGTAGTGTTTTAGATGCCTGGTGAGGAAGAGTAAGGATGTATACTTCACCACAGCAAATCAATTATGTGGCCATTAGATAATGGGGTCACCTATATAAAAAGATAATTGCTCAGGCTATAAACGCTTCGCCTTCCAGTATGATGCAAATCATTCTTTCTGAGTAAGTTAATTTAAAAAAATTGGAATTGTCAGAAAGCAATATTTACGATCACAGGGTTCTAATAATGCTCCAATAATCCGGGTGATGAACATTATCAGGGTGTCATAGCAAAAACAAAGAGGTGATGGCTGGAAGGTTTAGAATTAATCTTAACCACTGGCAACGCTCTGGGCAACCCTCCAGACCACCGTTCTTCGCCTGCCAAGCCATTACAGAAGGGAAAGACCATATGCAAATCAGGCTTGGCCCCACCCCAAAAGGGGCAGTCCAGCCCGAACTGCTAGGCCACATCCCTTCTGCACTAGACCACAAGCATCCCCAAACATGTTTCGCCCTTGTTGGGGCTCATCAATGAGGAGTAGCTTGGGTCTCTAGGCCCAGCAGGCACGGGACCCACGTCTAGGCATACCCGTCCCACTCGGGGTGACATAGCAAAAACAAAGAGGTGATGGCTGGAAGGTTTAGAATTAATCTTAACCACTGGCAACGCTCTGGGCAACCCTCCAGACCACCGTTCTTCGCCTGCCAAGCCATTACAGAAGGGAAAGACCATATGCAAATCAGGCTTGGCCCCACCCCAAAAGGGGCAGTCCAGCCCGAACTGCTAGGCCACATCCCTTCTGCACGAGACCACAAGCATCCCCAAACATGTTTCGCCCTTGTTGGGGCTCATCAGTGAGGAGTAGCTTGGGTCTCTAGGCCCAGCAGGCACGGGACCCACGTCTGGGCATACCCGTCCCACTCGGGGTGACATAGCAAAAACAAAGAGGTGATGGCTGGAAGGTTTAGAATTAATCTTAACCACTGGCAACGCTCTGGGCAACCCTCCAGACCACCGTTCTTCGCCTGCCAAGCCATTACAGAAGGGAAAGACCATATGCAAATCAGGCTTGGCCCCACCCCAAAAGGGGCAGTCCAGCCCGAACTGCTAGGCCACATCCCTTCTGCACGAGACCACAAGCATCCCCAAACATGTTTCGCCCTTGTTGGGGCTCATCAGTGAGGAGTAGCTTGGGTCTCTAGGCCCAGCAGGCACGGGACCCACGTCTGGGCATACCCGTCCCACTTGGGGTGACATAGCAAAAACAAAGAGGTGATGGCTGGAAGGTTTAGAATTAATCTTAACCACTGGCAACGCTCTGGGCAACCCTCCAGACCACCGTTCTTTGCCTGCCAAGCCATTACAGAAGGGAAAGACCATATGCAAATCAGGCTTGGCCCCACCCCAAAAGGGGCAGTCCAGCCTGAACTGCTAGGCCACATCCCTTCTGCAAGAGACCACAAGCATCCCCAAACATGTTTCGCCCTTGTTGGGGCTCATCAGTGAGGAGTAGCTTGGGTCTCTAGGCCCAGCAGGCACGGGACCCACGTCTGGGCATACCCGTCCCACTCGGGGTGACATAGCAAAAACAAAGAGGTGATGGCTGGAAGGTTTAGAATTAATCTTAACCACTGGGGTGGGGCCAAGCCTGATGGGAATGGGGAAGGGTAAATGGGGATTGGGGACTTACCGCCCCGCCGACCTCGGAATGGGGCGGTAAGTCCGCCTACCACCATGGCGTAAACGTAGTTTACGCCATGGTGGTAAAGTCACGGCCCAGGCGGTAACTTACCGCCTGGGTCGTAATGAGGCCCACTGTCTTATAGGGACCGTACCATTCGGGGAACCACCCTGGAGTTGCGGTAGGTTTGGGGATGAGCTTTCGCGGATGACGCACATTGTTACATCACTCGGCTACAAAAGGGGCCTGCGAGCCCACATGCAACGAGAAGTTTTTGGGAACCTACGCTCCATGAACCTGTACCTTTCTGTTTCCGTGTAATAAACAGCAGCCACCTATTGCTCTTGTGTGGGCCTCCTACTTCATTGGGACACGGAAGGAGTTAGGGCCTTCCCACAGCTGGAGGTCCGAGGACTCCGGGTGCGGCCCTGCCGACCTCCAGAAATTGCCCTAACAGCGACACAACAGACTGGGCAGAACTAATGGATGAGGAGGATATAAGGGAGAAGGAGAGAGGAGAAATTGGAATGGGAAGACAGGGAACGAAGGAGGGAGGAAGAGAGGGAACACTTGGAACGGGTGTGTTAGGCAAGAATTGATGTAGTAACCCTGGGGGAGGCTACACAACCCTTGTCCTACTGGTATTAGACAACCCACCTATTGGTATAGGCCTGTACTACACAAGTTGGTAGAGTGACTGAGCAGCCGGCTTATCTCAAGAGGGGTAAATGTTAGCGGTAGATCTGTAGCAATGAAATCCAAAAATATAAGTATCCAAATAACACTTAACACTCAAGGATTCTAGTAAAATTATAATTTATTTATTTAACGGTCATTTTTAAATAAGCACATGTAACATGTTAAATGAAAGATATTATTGTGCTCTCACATTATATGGCAGAATGTTTTTCCATAAATGTTTAAACCCATCATACTATTGATAGTGTTTAGTAAACGTGTCAAAATGCTCCAATCACAAGAATGTCAACTACACCCCGCCAATGAACCGCAATGAAGGTGACGCGCGTATGCTCTTGTTGCATCCCTGAGAGCTGTTGGTGTAAGGCTGATAAGGCTGTGCATATGACAGAACTACCCTCCAAGAGGCTGACATCTCAAGTGGAGCCTAAAAAACAATTGTTTCATTTAATGGTTGCATGCCCACAATGCATTGCTCTGTGGCTCCGAACTGAAGGTGAACTAGGCGAGAATGTGGCAAGTGCACTTCTTAACTGAAATGGCCTATTGGTCTCTCACATTGTTTGGTAGAAGTTTTTATTCTTTCCTTTCTTGCTTTTATTAAACTCACAATAATATTGACATGTTTGGTAAACATGTCACAATGCCCAAATCAGAGCTTTCGGCTGAGAAAGCTATTGAGAAAGAATATCACTGTCAATGGCATTTATCTTAACTATATAATAAAGGTGTCAGGATTCAAACAAATTCATATGTTTGGCCCTCAAAGTCACATGGTTGAGTGGTTTTGAGTCAAAGGGCCTCATTACTAGTTGTGCAGGGCAGGAAAAAGTGGTGATGAAATGGTTGTAAATGGGGTTGTAATCAGGGTTGAACATGTAGGGATTGAATGTGGGTTTTCATAGCGATCAGGAGAAATGTGAGACACATTTTCTATTTTCTTTCAATAGGTAGCACAGTAAAGTTAATAAATATCGAACATTAGTACCCGGCACGCGCGGCTGAACAGGAATAGTATGTGGTGATTGGCTCATTTGCGAGCCATACCACACGGTATTCCCGTCCACGCCGTGCGTGCCGGCTACTCTGTTCCCGGCGAGGGGCGTGGCAGCCCCTCAGCCAATGAGGAGGCTCGAAACGGGGCAATCCCCGCTCGGAGCCTCCCCATGGCTGGAGGCTTCCTTCGTCCCCCGCCCAGCCTTTCCTCCCTCCTCCCTCCCCACCCCACTTTCCTTCTATCCCGCGGTCTCCGGCGGGGGACGATGGAAACCTCCAGCCATGTGGAGACTCGGAGCGGGGCCATCCCCGCTCCAAGTCTCCACACGGCTGGAGGCTTCCATCGTCCCCCGCCGGAGACCGCGGTACTTTTTTTTTTTTTCTTTCTCCCCTTCCCCTCCCTTCCGCCCTCCCGACCCCACTTACCTTCTTTTTTCTTCTGGTCTTGGAAGCGAACGCGTTGGAAACACTTCTGTTCCCAGCGTGTCCGCTTCCGATGGCCGCCATGGAAAGGGAAAACGGACTTCGTTTTCCCTTTAAATGGCGGCAGCCTTTTTTTAAATTATTTTTTTTTTTCTGTTCCGACGTGTTTCGGAACAGAAAAAAAAGCAATTAGTACCCCGATCTAATGTCAATAAGCCACTCGGTGGCGGGCCAATACCGCCCCGAGGTAATGCCCCTGGGTCACCATTATAACTCGCCCCGGGGGCATTACCTGGGGCGGTATTGGCCCGCCACCGAGTGGCTTATTGCCACAAGAAAACATAAGACCAATATCAGAAATGAGGAAAGATACTTTAGATCAGAGAAGAGAAGATAACAATTGATTTGTGCACACGATAAACAAAGCAAAACAATATGAATTGAAATATCACAATAATAACATGATGATGTACCCCCCGCATCTACTACCGCCTGAGTGTAAAAACTGAAATCCATATGTTGAGCACCAATATTCCAGGAAAGACAGGCAATGCCTACATCGAAGATTAGGGTGAGTTGGATAGTGGCTTAGTGCATATTAAGCTTTACAGTGCTTACTAAGGGCTTGTAGAAATGTGTTAATGCAATATTCTATATGATTGCAGAACAGAAAATAAATGGACGCTAATGAGATTAAGCTCCTGAGGATGAAGTTTGATTTCGAAACGCGTATAGATGGAAAGAGCACATCAACTATCATCAACGTACAGAAGAACACAGAGGACTATAAATTGATTGTATAAATGTTGATAATATAAATTCGCTGTTTGACAAACAGTTTGGGCCTCATTACGACCCAGGCGGTAAGTTACCGCCTGGGCCGTGACTTTACCACCATGGCGTAAACTACGTTTACGCCATGGTGGTTGGCGGACTTACCGCCCCATTCCGACCTAGGCGGGGCGGTAAGTCCCCAATCCCCATTTACCCTTCCCCATTCCCATTTTTGCCCCATAGGGCATAATGGGAGTGGGGAAGGCGTTAATTACGCCACCGTAAATTACGGTGGCGTAATTAACTCCATGGTCCCTTAGCGCCATGGATTTTAACACCTGCTAAAAGCAGGTGTTAAAAGCGCCATGGCGCTAAGGGACCTCGTACTCAGGCGGTAAGGGTCGGCGCTGTTAACGCTGCCGTTAACCCCTTACCGCCTGGGTCGTAATGAGGCCCTTTGTGTATTTATTGAATTGAAAGGTGACTCTTGTACATTGTAATATTTGAAAGTATTGATTAAGGAGATTTAAATACCTATCCGGGTGAGGTTGAGCTGACACAAGCAGTCACACAGGAAGAGGGATTTATGTTTAGGTGAAATAACTTGAATATGAGGGAATATACCTAGGTTCATTTATGATATATTATAAATAAATTAGAAGTAAAGCTATTTGAAATAAATTGGGGCAGATTATTCCTAGGAAGAGTGCAAGAGATAAACCATCGGACGGTTAGCTGAGGGTTCCTTGTTATTCTGTGTTTTTGGATCTAGTGCAGGTTCTTTTTACTCCAAGACCCACAAAACAAAGGGGTCATTACAACTCTGGCAGTAGCCGTGCCGGTAAAAACGGCAGGCTGCCACCGTAGTTGTGAATTTTTTCCAGCATTACAGCCCCAGCGGTCCCTGAAGCCAGGCGCCGGGAAAAGTTACTTCCCATTCCCATTTGAGTCCCATAGGGGAGGACGGATGCACCGGCACTGTGTGCAACAGTCCTGGTGCGTCCGTCAACGTCTGCGGGCAGGTGCCGTTAAACCTGCCATGTCAGACCTCCCAAAAATCCCAAAGAATATTCCTGCTAGCGCCTTTGGAATTGGAACTTGTGTTCCAATTTCACAACTCTTACAAGAAGTTAAAAAATAGTCTAATCCAGTTTACTTGTCCTCACACGCCCTGTAAGAGAAACATAAAACAAACCAATAAAGATGACATGTTCGCTACCGATATGTCATGTTACAATATTTACTGTGGGTGTTGGCAGAAATAAATATGCAGTTAACATCTCAAAGGGATAACATCATCCATATCAATGGATGACAGAGCACATCTTAACCATAGTTTCAGAAAAAGGGCTATTGGATCAGGTCCAAAGGTTCTAGGTCCTGCATGATGGATTTCAAATGAAATACGTTTCTAACGGTGGAAAAGGAAAAGAGGAAATAGGTACTCCTGCCAATGTTACAGGCGGGGCCAGGCAGCAATTTTCATAGATATTCTGGGATCTTCATGGAGGTGTTGGGGTTCTATATTGTGCAGGCAGCTTTGAAAGAATGTAAACAATGTTTCAGGCCATGAATATTCCTCCCTGCGGTTTACATGACTCAATCTGTTGGCGGGATCATCATTTTGGCAAGGCACGCCTGCTATCTTGGCATTTCGGGTGCTCCCATCGCCCAGTCTGGGAGACACTTAGAAAAAGAAAAGTTGTTCATAAATATTTAAACCCACCATAATATTTGCCCTCACATCTATGCGGCCCTCAGATCAATAGAGCTGCCTAAAGTGAGGGGTCAGCATTGAGAGGCAGACACAAAGTTGAAGGGCTCTCAATGTTCGCCTTTTCTATTAAAAAAAAGGGACTTTGGAAAAAAGCCTATCTTGACCTAACCAAAGGAGAATGTCCATACCTATGAAAACAAAACTAAAATAAGTTGACCTTGTGTCCAGAATGCAACTAGCCCTCACACCAACATACAAAAAGAAAAGGTACAGTACAATTTCTGTCGTCACTTCAATCAAGTTTTGCAAAATATCATATATATACTGTTAGGGAGAACTCCAAGGCAGGCAGGGCAGGACTTGTTAGGGAGAACTCCCAGGCAAGCCGGGTGGTTTGCTAGGAGTTTGTGGACACCAAACTCATGGAAAGCCTTACTCCTTCCCAATCCCAAAAGGAACGCAAGTCCAGACAAGTAGCAAGTTCAACTGAGGTTTATTACAGCCAACAAACCATCAGGGATCCAATGCATGGAGACACATCCAGGCACAGCTCGAGGAACTCTGGCTCGGAGGCCAGTTTTGATAGCATATTACATCACACGTACGTCACACCCTGAGCCCTTCTCCAGGAACATATCTCCACTCCTGATAGGATGCTGAGTCGTAGTCCCCCTATAGTAGCCCCTATAGAGGTCAGTGGATTGGCTCTTACCATGTTAGGTGTCAGGCCTGGACCATCCCCCAAAACTGCTACTTAGTAATTGTTACACTATGTGGACCCAATGATTGGTCAGTGGCCCCTGCTACCCACCCCTAGGTCCATAAGCTGTGATTGGCTGAGCTGTGAGCCCCCAAACCTGGCACAAAATCAGTTCCCAGCTTGGACTGCACCTGTTCACGGTGCTATGTGCAACTATGTGTCTGCGATGTAACCGTGTGTAGACCATTATTGCTGAGAGGGCTCCTTTCCTAGCGCATAACTGTAGTTCGCGTGTAACAATTTTGTTGCAACTATTGTCTGGTCCATGAGACGTTTGCACTTCTCAGCCACCAGTTCTTGCTCACTCTCAGCTCGGCTGGGTCATGTGCTCAGAGACCGTGTTTGTGAGCTCTTGAGTTCTGAATTATTCTGCATTTAAGAAGGATTATGCTTCTCTGCTGCCGTTGTTACTTTGGTTCAGGGTGTCACTTTGCAACGGTGCAACCTTGGCGGTGGCTTTGTTCCCCACTGTGGTAGTTCTTGTCACGACTCGCTCCCTTCGCTCCCGTTCCCGCCACTTGGGGGCATGTTTTGGGGCTTATTCCTTGCTGGACATTTCCTCCGAACCTAATGCCACAGTGCTGTAATGAATTGGGAGCGCTAAATCCCTATTTTCCAAACTACTTCCCTTCCGGATCCATTCCAGGTTTTTGGCAGCCAGCATGCTTCTTTAACCAAATGACTGTGCTTCCCAGAATGCCTGGCCCACTGCTCCACCTCCACCCTTGCAGGACAAGGTTGGGTGGAGGATAGGCAACACCTGTGGCTGCAGGTGCAGCAGTCAGCACACCTGAGGCGTGTGCTCGTTAAACAGCTTTAAAAGCCTCAGTCTCACTTCAGTCCAGCGCTGGTCATCGTTTGCAGTGTTCCTGTTTTACAGCTTTAAAAGCCTCAGTCTCACTTCAGTCCAGCGCTGGTCATCGTTTGCAGTGTTCCTGTTTTTGACTAGTCCCTGGTCCCTGGTTCCTTGCCTTTGTACCTACTTCCTTGTTCCTGTTCTCTTGTTTCCTCCGCCCTGAATTTCGGATTCATGCGCTAATTGATTTCTGCTCCCTTGATTTCCCTTTTTGTCTTCCCCTGTTTGCAGGCAGCAATTCTCAGTGCTTTCCCCCTTTAGATGCAGCCCAGTTTGTCTGTGTTCTATATTTCTTTGACTCTGTCCTTTGCTGCTGTTACCCATTTGCCTTAGCCTTCCTCTTAGTTTAGTTTCCTGTCTTTTCCTTGGAGGGGTAGGGAGTAGTTTGCATCGGTTATTTCGTTTTTCCCTGCTCCTGATCCTTACTTTCTAGAGGATCCATTCCATGTTTTCCATTTCACTTCTGCATCCATTTCCCATTTGATCATTAGGTGTGGTGTGCGGTGGTAGCTAGCTCCTGTGTGAATGCTTATGTTTTCCCCACTAATTTGTAATCCCTATTCCAACTTAGGTATTTAGTTTTCTGCAGCGGATCACGCTCTGCTGCCTTCCAGTCTCCGCCCTTGCCCTGCCGGGCTCTCCACATTGCAGCGGATCTCACTCTGCTGCCTTCCAGCCTCCGCCCTTGCCCTGCGGGCTCTCCACATAGCAGCGGATCACGCTCTGCTGCCTTCCAGTCTCCGCCCTTGCCCTGCCGGGCTCTCTACATTGCAGCGGATCTCGCTCTGCTGATTCCCAGCCTCAGCCCTTGTCCTCTGGGCTCCCTGCCCGGCAGCCTGCCTCATTCCGGCTGCCTTCAGTCCTTGTCCTCTGGACCTCCCTACTTCTCCCATTGCTGTTATAGCCTTTTCTGGGTCCCAGATTCATCAACAGGATTCGTGGGCTAGCTGACATTCAAGAGGTGTATCTCGTCCTCGTGAGTACAGTTCTTAAGTTCCCTTATGTAATACCATCAAGAGTGTTAGTACACAGATCCTGTCATTGCTGGCCCTCCACGTGGGTTTAGCGCTGTCAGTACCTGTAACAGCAATTGGGGGTAAGGTGCTTGCCGACTTTCCTCGCGGTCAGGTGCTTACCCCACATCCCTTTTCATATATTGGTTTTGATGTCACACTCTATTTTGCACTCCTGGGTTCTAGCATACCTGAGTCGTTGTTCCTGGGTGCACATTTCCCTTGCCATATTTGCTGCCTTTGTACTCGCCTGACTAATCCTGACAGTTCTGCTTGCAAAGCACTCAGCATGCTTCAGGTTTTCTGAAACGGTTGTGGCCTACTATGATTTCCTAAACCATGGGCTGGTTTCTCCTGTGTGTGCCTTCTGTATAACATACATAGGTTAGTATGTTATGGCTCTGTCAGGTCCCTTGAGTGCTCCTGCCATTCCATGGGGATATTTTCATGTAAGCATGTGCACGTGATCTTCTTGCTTCTGGCTGTTTCTGCATTGCCGTGATAAGCTAGTGGCAAAAATAACAAACGTGCAGACAGTATGTGCATATCACCGTCCTCTATCTCATGGAACTGTATGCATGTGTTCTTTATGTGTTTGGGGGTGTGGGTGTCCTGAATGTGCAGATGGGACGTTTGCTTCATGTCTGATGCTGCTAGGCCGTGTGGTCTGTAACGACTTGAGGCATGGCTCCTCAACGCTTTAGTCAATTCTGTCCATATCGCTGGTTCTGTCTTGTGCGTCTTCATCCACTCTGAGTAATGCTTGCACTGCTCCTAGGTTGTAGGGTCGCCTGAGATGGTACTTCTTATGGTATTTGTCCATTGTGGATGCAGTGGCGGTTGGTGCAAGCTCGTACGATCGGTGGCCATATTGTTTTTGGTTCTTCTTCTGGCTGGGGTGTCTTCCAGGATGGGGGGAATAGTTTGACCTCCCCTCTTCAGTCCCCCCTCTGGTCGACTTGTAAACCACACCACCATTATCCCCGCTATCGTCCACCAACCACCACACCTTTGTTATCCCTGCGAGATGTCCATAGTAGTTGACATGACCTTCAAATTGCCAGTACATGTAGACGCATCCACCTTCGGGTTTGCACCATACCCACTTGCCCAAAGTACTTCTTTGGGTTGCGTGGGTTGTCTACCTTTGTTCCAGGCTGAAATAGGTCAGATTCTGCTATTTTCTGTCTTAGTCTTTCTCTTTCCTTTACAATTTGTCCATTGCTTCTCCAGTCTCCATTTCCATTTAAATTTGCATCCCTATTACTTCTTCTGGCGTCTTCTTGCACCTGCCAATACATATCTTTATGCCACACAGAGATGCTGCTCCCAGCGCTAGATCTCCAGCTATCACCTTCAACCAATCAGCCAGCCAGGACGGCATCCATGACCAGAGATATGCCAGCCAGCTCTTGTCTTTCCCTGTTCCTCTTGCCTCGTCTTCCATATTTGCGTGCATCTGGGCCAATTGTGTAACTACATCTGAGAGAGTCCCGTGATCTTCATTGTTGGCAGGTATGAATGTGCAACAGGAACTTCCTATCTTTGCGCAAACTCCTCCTTCCATAGCTGTGAGTAGATCCAGAACGTATCTATTCTGGAGTGAGCGCCAACAACCTTATCGGTCTGAGCTCTTCTTTGATTGCGTTGAACCCATTCACTGTTGAGTTTATGTTTACCATCATCTCCCAGAGAGTGATATGTAGCCATTTGGCATTTGCATATGTCTGTATTCCGGGGATTAGTGATGTGAAGAACATTTGTGTTCTGCTAAACAGCCTGTGTGATGCTGGTATTTCGTCCACGGCTGCTTCTGATTTTCCTGAGAAGTAATTCCCCCCTCTCTGCACTCTGCTTAGTCCTTTTTGTGGGTTAGTGTTATCTGTCTGGATAGATGGCGCAGCCTGCAATGATCTTTTCTTCCTCTTGTTGTTTTCCATTTTCGGAAAGTTGTCCAACTTCACGTCCTTCATTGGTACCACCAATAAAGGCATGTTGACGTGTGCTAGGGAGCACACACCTCCCCAGTTTGGTGGCAGTTTGTCATATGCTTTGGATCCACAGGCCCAATGGTGGTCCATCAGTACTGCTGTACCTGCTCCCATTTCCGGTATCTTCTCTATCCATTGGCACCCCACGTTTTCCCCTACTTCTTCATCGTCGTTGTGTTGATAACATAGGGTTGGTGTCTTCAGGGGAATTATACGAAGTGGACCAGCTTCATTATCCACCCATATCATTAGGTTTGCGCTTTTGTCCCATTCGCTGAGGAATTTGTCATTTTCTTCTTGTACTTTATTCACTGCAGCTTTTGTCAAAGTTAGTGCCTTGCTTCCCACTACTCTGTTTTCCCATCCATCATTAGCATATACATGTCTATAGTACCTTCTATAGTGTCGGGAGCAACCTGGATTGTTTGCTGTAAGGATTTCTTTTCTGTTTGTGGGTGGTACATATCACAGAGGGACTCCTGCTGAGCAGTGCCTGGTCAGGGATTTTTACATTCTAATAGTTTTTACAGTTTTGATGTTAAAAGAAAAAAAATACTTACATGGTTTAACTCTCGCATAGTTCTGCGATTTAAGTGCCTGTTTAAGTAAGAAGACAAATAACCACTGTTAGCATATGAATGTTTCAGTGTGAGCTGCAGCAGGCATGACTGATGTGCCGAGGACTCACAAGATCTCCACCTTGGTTTCACTTTAGTAGTTTCTGCTTTGTGATCAAGTGCAGTGTGCCTTGGTTGCCTCTGCTGTCAATTAAACCAAAAGGATCTCAGATGTCCAAGCCTGAAAGAACATGTTTTCTAGTTTGCATTGTGTTAAATACTCTAAATCGCTGCTGTCACTTGAACTGTAGGCCTTTACGCATGGCATTCAATTTAATGAGAAATTTGAGGTTTCCCATAGACATATGCTAGCTGAAACATATTTGCTTTGTGAATGCATGTTTGCAGTCCTGGGTGTGGCCACCACTCATATCAGCAACTTAGCTGTGCTGGTGCCAGTTGCTCTTGAATGACATTGCTGGGGTTCATTAAGCTGGGCTGGAAGCTCAGTGCCATCATCAACGGCTTGTGCTAGGACATTTAGCGAACCCCCACCTCAGGCCGTGATGAGAGCAAACAAATGCAGGCAACCCGGCTAGAGGCGCGCGCTGGCCCCAGAGCAGCTCCTTCTTTTCTTCAGAGCCTGTGTCCAACTGCCCACTAGGTTTACATGCCCACCCCAACCTACGATTACCTGACGGGAGGAGGGTAGGGGGGCAGCTGGAAATATAGCACCAGTGGCAACATCTCAGTCGTACATAGTGCTTAATGCCGAATGCCCACACTTCCGAGCGCTGTAATAATAACACCCATAAAAGGTGTCACAATTTAGGCACTTTGGTTTAAAATGCACTTTACAAATCACAATTTGCTGCCTGCAAAGGGTTCACCTGTTCACATATGAACAGGTAGAAGGGGCTGACAGAGCACTGAAAGCAGCGCCCTCTCGCTCTTTCTCTCTCCACCACGAGCAGTGCCCATAATGTCTCCTTTCGGGCCCTCCTCTTTTAAAGCTTAGTTACAGCTATGATCTGTTTATAAGCATGTCCTTCACTGAAGTCCTGTTAAAACAAGCATTGGCAAAGCCAACAGTTTAGGCTTGTTATGCATATCTACATTTCCAGTAGTAATCTACTATTCGGTAACTATTCGGCATCCGGCCGAATATTTAGGCCAACTATTCGGCATTCGGCCGGATAGTAAATTTACTATTCGGTACACCCCTAATCATAACCACTTACCCTGCTTTTGTTAGCAGCTGAAGAGATGATAAAGTTGCCCACCTGAAATTCACGATAAAAAGCGTTATTTGTTTAGTAATTGTGAGTGTTAGTCAAGCTCTGCAAACAAAGTAATCATTAAGTGCCCATGCAAAGATTTCCTCCCACATTTTCTGTATGGATCCGTTACGTAATGTGGGCAGGACGGGATATGCGCTATGCTCAAGTTCAGGGTATGTTTGGGTCAAGTACTCTATGAATACTAAGAAATATATCTTGGGGATCCGTGCTCTAAAGTGTCTGGGTCTTCTTATAGCATGGACAAATTGATTCGAAAATGCTTTGAGGCGATCAACGTGAGGCATCATTAAGCTACTTCTCTAACAATTGTATCAACAGTCGCAGCACCCTGCATGTGTGAGAAAAGATAGATGGTTAAATCGTGTTACTGCTGTCAAATGTGCATAACCTGCGTGTGCGAGAAAAATAGAAGGTTAAATCGTGTTACTGCTGTCAAATACGCATAACCTGCGTGTGTGAGAAAAAGTGAAGGTTAAATCATGCTACTGCTGTCAATGTGCACGTGTAGTTAGGTTGTAGCGTTGGCGCTGGGCATAGGTTTTGGGCAGGGAGTGGACAGTGTTTCTTATTGGTCAATTTGTACCAATATTGCTGTGAGTATTTCAGCAGTTTGGGAACGCCTGACCATAGGATGGCCAGTAGTCTCTAGTTCGGGGGTATTTGGGATATTTGTGCTTTCTTGTGGATCGTTGGTGGTTGTAGTGTTGGCCCTGTCGATCTCTGCAGTTGTTCTCCTGGGCAAGGCCGATGCTTTGTAGGGCTTGATGTTGTGCAGGTGATTCCAAGCAGTTTTCCCCTCTAGGAGTACTGCTTGGATGGTGATTGCCTCAACAACGTGAGGTCTGGTGAACCGGGGCATGTTCCAGCACTGGGGTGAAGTTCCTTAATAGGACGAGGTCACCTATTTGCACTAAGGGGTCTGTAGGGGTTTCCTGCTCCGTGTCGTCCGTAGTCTATTACACATTGTCTTCTGGCCTGCCCTGTGCCCGCTGTATCTGGCGAGAGATAAAAGGAGCGCTATAAACCAGTGTAGTGACATACTGCAAAATCTCTTGACCCAGAATTTCAGCAACATTTTCACAGTCTTTTAATGCCCTAGTGGGAGGGGCCAGTGGGAGGTGCATGTGGTGCCATCACCACCTCATGGGGCGTTAAATGGTGGTTGCACCCTGGCTTGTTGCGCAGTTCGAATAGTGCCAATGGCAAACAGTGAAGCCAGTTTTACTTGGTGCTCTACTGAGTTTTTGCAATGCGCTCCTTCAGGAGGCCATTGAGCTGTTCACACATCCCATTTGCTTGTGGGTGGTACGCACATGCAGATCTGTGTTTTATTCCTAGCAAAGTAGTGATATGTTGGAACATTTCATTGGCAAAGTGAGGGCCATTGTCAGACCTCAGGACCTCACAAACGCCCTATCTTGGGAATACTTTCAAGACCAGAAATTTAGCAGCTCAGAGAGCTTCGGCATGGGAACAGGATCAATCTTCTATCCATCTTGAAAATGGGCAGACAACCACTATCATTTAGCAGTATCCTTGAAATACCTGGATCATGTCCACGTAGTCGACATGTAGATGCAGGAATGGGCCTTCGGGTCTAGGTGTGCCTCCTCTCACAACTCTCAGTGTGTGCCCAGCTGTGAACTGCTGGCACGTCAAACGGTTACTGATCAAATTTACCACATGCTCATTTAAGTTAGGACAGAACCATGAGTCTCCAAAGCGTGCTGCAATTACCTCTTTCCCTGTGTGTGTTGGGTGTTGCAATTGTATCAATGCTGTTTTCAGTAACGCAAGTGGAATAACCACCTTCCCTGTGTCGCCATAAGGCATCTGTAGGGGACATTGAACATCCCCTCTTTACCCAGAGTTCCTTTTCCTCCCTGGGTGCAGCTCCCTGCAGTTCCATGATTTGAGTTTCTGGTAGGTAATTCTACCCTTCTTTTAACACCATCTGCCTCACTCCTCCCATGACCTGTGCCCACTCCTTCAATTCCCACAATTCTCCAAAATATGATGCACATTTTGCCTCATAGTCAGCTGCCTCGTTCCCTCTTGGGATTGCATCTTCCCCTTTGGTGTGTGCCTGTCACTTTACCAATGCTAGCTCCTGTGGGTATCTGATCACTTCAATGAGTTCCCCCAACAATAGTGCATGTTGTACTGGAGTCCCATCTGCCCTTCTGTACCTTCTCCTGAGCCATTGTGCCAAACCAGAATGTACTGTGGACGTGACCTACGCACTTTCCGAATATATTGTCACTCTCTTATTTACACTGTTTTGTAAGGCCAGTATGAGAGCCACTAGTTCTGCTGCTTGTGCTGAATAATGAGATGGTAACCTGGCACTCACCACTACCTCACTACTCCAATCCTCCTTCAAGTTCACTACATGATCCCATCACTTTGATCAATAGTTGAAGACCCGTCAATGCAGAGGACATCTCCCCCCTCAAGTGCATCCTTCTCCACCTTGCATGTCTCAGTGAATTTCTCTATGTTTTTGGTACAGTCATGGGCCCTTTCTCCTGGCTGATAGACGTCTGCCATAAATATTGCTGCATTTACAGTCTTGCATCTTGCTATCTTCAATTCTGCTTTTGATAGTATTATCTCGTACCCTGATACTCTTTGTGTTGTCAATGTGCTCTTTGGCTTGTGCAGTATTGCAAACAGGGCGTATTCCACGTAAAGGGTGATGGTGCACTCCATTGTTTTTTTTAAAAACCTTTTTATTTTCATTTAACAACAAACAAACACAAAAACAAATAAGCAACAACTCACTACACATTTGCTCTGGCACTTTCGAGTTTAGGTCCATAATGTTCATTGTCTACTCAGGCCATGGCAGGCCTCCTCCTTCTCGGTCGTGTTGTCTTCACACTGGCCTATGTACCGCCCACGGGTGCGAGCGGGTCAGTGTCCCTCCTCCTCTGGGCCACTTGAATCGCTCGTGCTGACTCCTTTCCCGTTCCCGAACAGATCTTGTACCAGAGTGTTCCACGCCAGTACTCCGGCTCCGCTCTTACCTTCTCCCCTTTGCGTGGCGCTTGTCCAGACTGCTGTTTCTGCTATTGCCCACTTTTGTAAGTCTGCCCACCAGCCCTCTATCGTGGGTCCCGCGCTTGTGTTCCACGCCATTGCAATGCGGCCCTTCGCCAATATTGCCATCAAATCTTTCATCTTTGCCACGTGCTTCCTCTGCTTATCCCCTCTCGGGAACATGCCCAGTACGTAGGACGCCGATGAACAAGCATGCATATGGATTCCTGCTTTTAGCGCTGTTCCTTTTATCGTGCTCCAGAAATCTGTTATTCTCAGGCACGACCAGAACATATGTACCATGTCTGCTTGTTCTTCTTGGCAGCGTGGGCAGCTCCGGGTTTGTCTGTTCCCCATATTCGACATTCTCTTGGGAGTTAGGTATGCTCTGTGCGCAATATAGATTTGCAACTGCCTGAACCTTGCATTACTGGAGACTTTTTTCACATACTGGAGGGTCCTGTTCCATTCCTCAACTTTGAGAGGTTGCTGAAGCTCCTCCTCCCATTTCACTCACATATTTAGTGTCTTTGTGTTGATGGTTCCCAGCATTTGCTCGTAGAGCCTGGACATGGTGTGTCCCCCTTCCGAGATGCCGTACCACGCGTCTAGCGCACCTCCAGTGTCTTCCTCCTCTGGTAGGATCTCCCATCTCTTTCTTATTGCTTGAACCATGCTATTATACAGTATGAATTGGCCCTTGTGTATATCTTGCTCCTCTGCCAGGGACTGGAAGTCCACCCATTAGGCCACTCCTTTGTCTTCCCACTGTGTTCTGAACGTTGCCAAGCTTGCGATTCCGGTGTCCACCAATCCCGCCAGGGGGATTTGCCTCGAGCAAGGGTCTCGCATGCCCTGTGCCTTCCATGCTCTTTTCCATAATGCTCGGCCCAGCTGGGCCATTTTAGGGAGGGCTTTGGCCTGGGTAGCGTTTATCCATAGGAGTTCTCTTAGATAGTATTGCTGGAGCGCTGGCCGAAAGAGTATTGCGTCTATAGAGGTTTCCTCCCCCAGCCATCGCACCACAAACTGGAGTTGTGCCACCAGATAGTATCGCTCAAAGTCCGGGAGTTTGATTCCCCCCCCACTCGTAGCCCCTTTGTAGTGTACTCAGTGCTACCCTGTTTCTCACCCCGCCCCATAGGAATGTTCTTACCAAGGTGTGTAAGTGTTTAAAGAAGGACCCTGGAATGTTGTAGGGGATATTGGTAAAATAGTATAGTAGCCGGGGTAGGACCGTCATCTTCAAAAAGGCCGCTCGGCCTATCATTCCCAATGGTAATGTCTTCCAGAACTGCATGGCGTTCCCAATTTTGTCCAGGGCCGCCTGTGTGTTGGCCATGTGTGTTTCAGTGGTGTTGTGGTAGATGTCTACCCCCAGGTATCTAAAGGTGATCGGGGTCCACGTGATGCCCAGGTGTGGCAGTTGATCTGATGCCACTGTTTGTAGGCTTGCCAGGGGGAACAGCAAGGATTTTTCCCTGTTAACAGTGATTCCTGATAGCCTGCCAAACGCTCCCAGCGCAGAGTAGGTCCAGCAGGTGGGTGCGTGGATCTTGGACGTAGAGCAGTATGTCGTCTGCGTACATCGATATCTGGTGTATTTCCCCATCTATCATAATGCCAGCGTCCCTGTACTCTGTTCTGAGGAAGGCCGCGAACGGCTCTAGGGCCAAAATATATAACATCGGGGACAGCGGGCACCCTTGCTTTGTGCCCCGCGCTATGCCCCACTCCCCTGAAACGTGTCTGCCCGTCTTAAGCCTTGCTCTCGGGTCCTTGTATAGCAACTTTATCCAGCGTAGGAATCCCTGCCCTATCCCAAAGTGAGCGAGTGCCCCCAGAAGCTAGTCCCAGTTCACCGAATCAAATGCTTTGATCGCATCTAGTGAGGCCACGGCGCATTCCCCCTCTACTTGATTCGTCCTGTCAATGACATGGTGAAGTCTCCGGAGATTCCATGCCGTGTTTCGCTCTGGTACATAACCCGTTTGGTCCGTGTGGACCAGTGTGGGTATCACCCTTTTGAGTTGATTAGCTATTGCTGCTGTTAGAATCTTGGAGTCTTGATTTATCAGGGAGATTGGTCTGTAGGACCCACACTCAAGGGGCGGTTTCTCTGCTTTATGTATTGGGACTATTATGGATTCTGACATACTGTTCGGGAGCCTCCCCCTCTCATATGCCTCCTCCAGCATTTCAAATAATCTTGGGGCTAAGCTATCTCTGTATTTCTTATAGAATTCCCCTGGTAACCCATCGGGCCCCGGGGATTTTCCCGTCGGTAACTGGGTGAGAACTTCCGCCAGTTCCTCCACAGTGAGGGGGGCATCCAGCATTTGGGCCTGCTCCTCTGTCAGTTGTGGGAGCCTGATTTCCGCAAAGGCATCTTCTAGGTCTGTCTCTTTCACCTCTTGGACTTTGGTGTATAGTTTCTCGTAGAATTGTGAGAACACCACATTTATACCCTCCTGGGACCTTATCACCTCCCCCTGGCTGTTTTGGATTGCGTTTAGCCAGGCTAGGAGTCTGCTGGGCTTGTCCCCTTCTGCGTGCAGCTTCTGTATATATTTCCCGTAATCTAGGTGCCCTAGTCTCTCCCAGGCTGCTGTACACTGTTGTCGCAGGGTGATAAGGTCTCCCTGTTCTCCTCCGTTCTCCCCTACCTGTGCTTCAGCTCTCTCGATCTTCCTTTCTAGCTCCTCCAGCTGTACCAGGATTTCCCATCTAAGACCTCCCGTCTTCCCCATCGCCGCTTCTCTAACCACCACCTTAAAGGCCTCCCAGGTCGTTCCCGTGCTATCCACGCTACCCGTGTTATGCTCGAAATAGTCATCTATCGTGCTTTGGATATGTTCCTGAAATTACCCGTCCCACAGTGCTTCTGCCCTTAGTTTCCATGTGGGTATGGGGGTTCTCCTGTATGTGTGTGCCCATGTTACTCTCAGGGGGGCGTGGTCGGACAGGGTTCGTGCGTGTATGTGTGCCCCAGTAAATTCACCCAGTGTTTCTTTGCCCGTGAAAAGGTAGTCTATCCGGGTGAATGTCCCGTGCGGGGCGCTGTAATGTGTGTATCCCCTCTCACTCTCATGTACCTTTCTCCAGATGTCTTCTAGCTCGAGCTGGTCCAGTATCTTCTGTAGTACCCTTGCTGGTGGCGCCGCTCTTTTATGTTTGTCATCCAACCTGTCTAGTCAGGGGTCTAGGGTACAGTTAAGATCTCCAGCCCACATGATTTTGGCGTTCCTGTACGGGGCCAGTCGAGGTGTAAGTGACTTAAAGAGCGCTGTTGCGTCGTGATTGGGGGCATAGGTGTTCACCAGGCAGACCTCTCGGTTCTCTAACATTCCACGAACGATCAAGACCCTGCCCTCAGCGTCCTTTTCCTGGTTGATGAGTTGGAATGGGGAGCCCGGGGCAATCCAGGTCACTACCCCCCTTGCGTAGTTGGAGTATATTGAGCTATACGTCTGGCCTCTCCATTTCTTGGCCGGTTTGGCTTGTTTTTTGGCCATCAGATGTGTCTCCTGTAACATTGTGATATGGGCTTTTGCTTTGTTTAAACAGGTGTAAACTATTAGCCTCTTGACGTAGGCATTTAGCCCTCTGACGTTCCATGTAATAATGTTTAGTTCATCTCGGTCCTTGTGGCGGTTGCCTTCAGTGGCCCTCTCGTTCCCATGGGCCTGCGCGCTGTTATATCCTCTTGGTATGTCACTTTAGGGGATCGGCTTTCCGCCCTCCCTCTGCTGTGCCTTTGGTGATTTGCGTGTCCGCCTTCTCTTGTGTTTCCCCCTGGCTCGGCTGATCCTGCGACTACTAGGTTCAGTTTTTTGCTGGCTCTCTCTCTCAGTGTGCCCTGCTGGCTTCCTGTGTTGGGGTGCGGCCACCCGTGTCTTTCTTCCGTGCCTTTGGCGTGTCCCCATTGTCACTTATGTCTTCTCTCTCTGGTGGCCAAGCAGCCATTGTGTAAGACGTGCTTCTGACCGTCTCCTGCCGATCCGTAATGATCCTTGGGTGCATGGGTACCTTAACCCTGAACATTCGCTACCTGAGATAGACCGAAGCCGGTGGGAACACTAGCTGCATCGAATGATGGAATTCCGCTCAAAATCTAGCAAGTATTAGAGGGGCTACCGCGGAAAGTGTCCTGACGGCAGAGGACGGCGCTCAGATCAAAGATGGCGGCTGTGCGAGCTTGCCGAACAAAGGAATAGGAAGACTGAGAAGGAGGGCTCGCTGCGCGCCTTGAGGGGGAAGTACCCTTTGTCGGCCTGGGAAACCGCCCAAGCGACAACGTGAAGTGCCTGAGACTGAGAGGCAGCTGGGGCCGACAAAGGGCCCCCAACGTATGGCTAGCCCGGTGGCTGGTTAGGAAGACTGCAGGCCCTTCTGGTCAACGAGGCTGGAGGCCAGCCAACCTTGCCCTAAACTGGGGGGATGCCTGATGGCAGGATGACATCGGACCTGTCCATCTTGGGGTCTAATGTGCAAATGAAGTCGCCTCCCCAGATGGTGGCGCTACCCATCAGGGGGCTGATTTTGTCACATAGGGCCCTATAGTAAGCCGCTGTGTCCTGTGTCCTGGTTGGGACCAAAGGTCAGTTGGAGGGAACCCTATGGGAAGCGTTCAAAGTGGAAGTACAGGGCGTGGCCATATCTAAGTCCAAGGGCGGGAGCTACAGGAGACAGAGAGGGAGCTGGAAGAAATAATACAGAAGGGTAGTACCTCACAGGAAGATACGGCAAGCAGGCTAGCAGTGGGCACTGGGACAGGCTTTGCAAGCTAAACTACAAAAGATACATTGAAAGGCAACATGCGGAGGGAGACAAACCGGGCAGGTTGCTGGTGTGGCTATACAAGAATGAAACGCCGCTTTCAGTAATCAGGGAGATAAAGGATGAAGCTGGCCAGACCTGGGATACCCAAGAAGGAGTCAATGAGGGGTTTCTTAGATTCTATAAGCACCTATATGAGGATACAGGGGAGGAGACTGGGCAGGAGACCCAGGAAACTCTGGAGGACATATGATTGCCTAAGCTTAGTGACCAGGAGCGGGAGGATCTAGATGCCCCAATCACTCTCGAAGAACTAGAGATGGTGGTACAGCACCTACCAACGTGCAAGGCTCCGGGGTCAGATGGGCTCCCGAGTGAATTCTATAAGACGTACAAGCAGGAGGTGCTCCCCCCACTGCTCGGCATGTTAGACGAGGCGTTTGAACAAGGGAGGCTGCCGGAGTCTCTCAGGGAGGCGGCGATAATCCAGCTTTTAAAACCAGGTAAGCCCAGCTCGGACTGCGGATCCTACCGACCCCTGTCCATGCTTAACCATGACAGCAAGATCCTTACGGCTGTGTTGGCAAACAGGCTTAAACATGTCATAGGGAAACTGATCCATCCCGATCAAACAGGGTACGTCCCAGGCAGGAATATAACCGATAATCACAGGCGACTCCACCACATAATTGAGCAGACAGAAAGGGACCCGGGCGAAATGGCGATTGTTTTGTTGGATGCCATTAAGGCATTCGACTCAGTGAGGTGGCCATGGCTGCTGGTGGCGCTGAGGGAATATGGCATGGGGCCGGGGTACCTGAGGTGGGTTAGAATGATTTATAGCTCCCCAATCGCTAGGGTTAAAACCAGCACCATAATCTCAGACAAATGGCAGCTCAGTAGGGGCACGAGACAGGGCTGCCCCTGGTCTCCTATGTTGTATATTCTCGCTCTAGAGCCACTGGCTGTCTGCCTCAGACAACAGTATGGGGAGATTGGTATCCCCACAAAGGGAGGGACGCACCTTACATCACTATAGGCGGACGATATCCTGCTATACCTGCACTTCCCCCGGAGGAAAACTTGCAATATATCTTGGAGGTGATGGAACATTATGCCACCCTCTCGGGTATAGCAGTGAACCCCGGGAAATCGAGCATGTTTCCCTTGGGGAGATACAGAAAGGTCCTACCGAAACAGTTACCGGTCCTGCCGATACCCTGGCAGACTAGGACCTTTCGATACCTGGGTATCGATATTTACCACTCGGCCGAGGATGAACACAATTACAACACCGAGCGGGCAGTGGCAGGCATTAAGAACAGCATGGGGTTCTGGTCTAGGCTGCCCCTAGCCATGATGGGTAGGGCGGCGCTGATCAAGATGGTGGTCCTGCCGAGACTACTGCATTCCTTTATGAACATTCCATATATGCTCCCCAAACGGTTTTTCGGGAAACTCCACAGTTTATGCAGGGGCTTTATCTGGCACAACTCCAGAAATAGGGTGGCCTTGTGGAAGCTACAAAACCCGAGAGACAAAGGAGGCATAAACCTACCAAATTTTGAGCTATACTATCTGGCAGGGCAGCTTCAGTATGTGGCTAGATGGTTGTCCGAGGAGGAGACCGCTGAAACCAAGCTTTTGTACAAGGAACTCCGCCCCTTACTACTTGAGGGAGGTGGTGTGGTTGCCAAAATCTAAGGTGCAGGGGAGAGCAAGACTCTTGACACTGGGCCGGGAAATCTGGAACAGAACGTGGCAGGTGGTGGGAATCCCAACCCCATGCTCCCCGCAGGTGCCGTTGATAGCGGTATGTGGGGAGGACCCGCAATTGACAATAGCGATCCGTAAATACTGGGAACCCATGGGGCTGGTGACGCTTGGGGATGTATGGCAAGAGGGTGAGGCACTAGACTTCAGAAAGTTGATGGAAGATACCGGGGTGCACATAGGCCAACACATTACTCATATAAGAGTCATCAAACGGGTGCAGGACAGATGGCCTGCGGAAGTGTTCACCGAGCAACCAGACACGACTATTGCGACAATGTACGATATTTCAGAGGGTGGGCATGAAATATCTCACATATACGAGATACTGATGACTAGGGTGGGTAAGGAGGTGCTGCAACTAAGGCATGATTGGGAGGAGGAGGTGGGAGAACCCCTGCTGGATGGACAATGGGTCAGAGTCCAAAGGTACCACAAGAATGTGTCCCGCAACGCAAGGCTCCAGCAGATACAGCTATAGTTCACCCATAGGGCATATATGACCCCCAGTAGGATTGCCAAGTTTGGGAACACAGCTGTACAAAAGTGCCCACGGTGTGGGGAGGTGGAAGCTGGGATGATACATATGTTCTGGGCTTGCCCGGAGGTGGGTAGATTTTGGACAGAGATTAAGCTACGCTTAGCAGAGAAGTGGTTTGTATTGGAGGTGGAGTCGGTATGGGTATGTATGCTGGGGGTGTTCGCTAGGCCGCGCAACCTGAAGCACTTTAGTAAAATGAAAGACCTGACCTACATCCAGGCCAAACAGAGAATCGCAATGTGCTGGAGGCTGCCCGGCGCCCCAGAATATAGGCGTGGTAGGAGGACCTCCTGAAATGGGCAAACGCCGAAACAACAGTCTGGTATGAAGCAATCAGCAGAGGAGGGGGGGAAGAAGTGGGGCCCCTGATAGAATGGAGGCAATTGGTGACCACAATGGCAGGTACTCCCCAGGCGGGCCTCAGTGAGGATGATACGAAGGAGACAAGCGAGTGACATGAGATACGTTAGCGGTCGGCAAAGAAGCAGGGGCTCTAGTTAATGAGGTGAGGGGGAGGACCGCAATGTTTGATGTACAAACATAATGTAGCAGACTTGTATGCAAATGTCCTCAAAGTTGTAATGTTTGGTGTGTTGGTAATAAAAAAATAAAAAATGTAAAAAAAAGAAAATGTCTTCTCTCTCGTGCCTTCTCCTCGCAAACCTAACCACACAACTACTACTACTAAAAACAAACGGCCAGCCTCCCACACCCTGCTCAGGCCCCACCGCATTTCAGGTGTCACCCTTCTTCCCGCGGGCGCACTCATTGCAGGGTAGTGTCTTAAAACTGACACTGCAAACATTGTCTCTACTCGGGGTCTCTACTGTGGGTCTTGGCAGTCCAGTTCCAGAGGTCTTGGGCTTCCGTTATAAACCATTGATTTGGGCCTTTAGACTCTCAATCTGCTGATTGTTCTGCTAATTCTTGTTTCAACAGGGGCGTAATTGAGTTCTTGTTTCCGAGAGGTGTTATGGCATCTGGCGGTTAACTTAGGTATCTCTCGAGTTTCTCCTTGCCCAGTCTTATTGAGCTTCTGGGTCATGTGTACAGTCCATGTTCTCACTCCCTGTCTCGCCGGGGTATTTCTCTGTTCCTCTCATTCCCCTCCCGTGGCTGCGGGATCCCTTGCTGGTCCATCCACTCTTGAGCGTCCGCTGTAGTCTCGAAGATCTGTGTCCTCCCATTGTGCAACACTTTAAGCTTGGACGGATATAGCAGCATGAATTCCACACCCGCAGCCCAAAGGTGCTCTTTGGTCGGCCAGAACTGGGCTCGCTGTCTTTGCACGAGCGCTGTATAGTCCGGATATATGGTCACCCTGGCTCCATTTCGGGTTATCTCCCCACCCTCCCTTGAAAATGTCAGGATTGTTTCCCAGTCTTTGAAATTCATGATTTTTGCGATCATAGGTCTCGGTGGCGCTCCCGGGCGGGGTTTTCTAGTTAGTGCTCTGTGTGTCCTCTCTACTACGAAACCCTGGTCTCAATGTAGTTCGTGGGGTCTCTGCCTTTCTCTCCCTCTGGCAGCCCCACAATACGTGAGTAGAACAAAATTGAGTGAGGTCATGAGAGTCTGGCTGCTGAAAGCCGGATGAGCACACTCCTAAATATAAACCACCTTTCAGTGGTGGCAGTAAACTAATATCAATAGTTATGACAAATATTTGACAAGACAATTCTGTAGGCTGCAATGGGGTTTTAATTAAATTGCAGCAGGTGTATTCAATACACATAATCTGGAGCAAAAGATACATCAGCCGGTGTACATTTTCGAGCTTTAGTAAGCAGTTTGTAGGGTACAAATGCTGAATATTTGTGGTATCAATCTATTGCTTCTACGTCCACTGATGTGTCCTTGGTAAGGAGACCAGTGGACTTAGTGAGGTGATAGCACATTTAGCGGCGGACAATGCATCAGAACAATGTAGGGTTGAACAACAACAACACATAAAATACATAAGGTCAACACTACAGTGTTTCGGCCAGGGGGTGAGCTAAGTGATCTCTAGCGGAGTGGCCTTCATCAGGACAAGATGATTCCATGGGTGGAGGTATCTTTTGAGGTCTTTTGGAGTAAACAGACAGGAATGTTTTATGAGTGAGTCAAATCGGCAGGATCTAGCAGTAAGAAAGTGACAGAATCCACAAGAGGAAAGAGCCGATGCTTACCGGATCTTTGGAGCGTAGTGGCTAGAGAGGTGGCAGTGTTTAAGTACACTGTGAGGATTTTGAGGTCCTTGGTGTGCCCGTTCCTGTAAGAATAGGAAGGACAAGTGGCATTAGTTGCCTGTGCCTGCTGATTTTGAATAATGCAGCTGGATAGGTAAGTATTTACCTATGGGTGGCCTGAAGCAGGGAACAACATGTTGCGTCGGGCAGGCGTTAAGTAACGCTGTGTAAATCCGCCAAAGGTGGAAGACTGCGGGTAAAATAAACATAAGCCTCAGAAACTGTGCGCCAGGGTCTCGCGGATGTCTAAGTGCCTGTGTGAGACGGTGTGGTAGAACAGGCACAACAGGGTTGGTGTTGTGTGGCTTGTGTTGTTACATGCTTGCCATCTAGTGATTAAAAATACTTTAGAATGCTGGTGAGTGCAACTATAAAATGCTGGTAAGTGCAACTATCAATTTGGTGTGCTGCTGTGCAGAGTTGCAGACTGGTGCCCATAGGGCCAGTGCAGGAGCCCGTGGGGTTAGCATCAATTCAAAAGAATCACAAGCAGGGGTGGTGTGGCCATATGAGTGGCAGTTTCCAAGCGTGCCAGTTTCCAAGCGTGCGTGTGCAAACACGACACGGATGCTGAGCGTGGCCGTGTGTGCGGCAGTGTGATTAGAATCACTGAGACTAATCTGTGCGCCAAATTTGCTTACCTCGAGGTCAGACAGTGGAAAGCTGCAGCAGGTAAGTCTGTAGGCATTCACGAATACCATGAGTGTCGCACCGTGTCAGCACTGAGTTTACAGATGGGATTAAATGTAGGCGGCCATTTTGGGGTGTTCCCAGATGGGGTTGCCCAGACAGGTGCCTGCGTGTTGCAAAGATCTAGATGGAATCTAGGAGGGAGGCGAGGAAACCGACTCATGCCAAGTGGGCATCTAATGACTGCACAGTGGGCACTGATGTACACTGAAGAGTAGCACATCGGTGCAGGCAAATGCAATGGACGACTGTAGAACGGCACTGAGGTCGTCTGATGATTGTCTGGGACAGTGGAGTATGAGAACTCGTGGTGATTGGAAGACTCACATACCCAAATGCATGTAGCTTGCAACAGTGTATTAAACATGCGTATTAAATATGCATCACCCTGGAACAACATAGTATAAATATTACAATAAATGTCATTGCCGGTATCTCTACTTAATACTGATTCACATACCCAAGTGCGTGTAGCTTGCAACAGTGTATTAAACATGCCTATTAAATATGCATCACCCTGGAACAACGTAGTACAGACATTACAATAATTGTCATTGCCGGTGTCACTGGTTAACGCAGCGGGACATAGTGTTGGAAACAGAGTCAGTACAGCTGAAAGATGGAACATGTGATGCATCACAGAACCATGCAGTAGGTAGTGGAAACTTGTGGAGCTTGTAGTCATGGAATAGTGCCGTGGATTGCGGCCGGCTGCATAACCAGAAGGGCTGCCAGGAAGACGGGTTACAGGAAATGATTTCACTCAACAGTGATATTTAAACCTTTCTTGACAGTGTTCAATTTGTGCACCCATTTTTGTTGAAAGCGGGTCAGGGTTTTAACAATGTTACCGCCTCTTTTGTTCGAAGACACCTTTTGTATCACTACCCACTTCAAGTCCATGTTGGTGTGATTCTTACGGACATAGTGGTCAACGAGGAGTTTGTCCGGTACTTTGTTTTTTATACACAAGCGTTGCTTGCACATTCTAGCCTTGATTGGTCTCATGGTTTTGCCCACGTAGGGGAGTCCACAGGGACAGGTTATGATGTAAATAACCTGTTTAGTGTTGCAGTTCGTGTGAGACCTTACGCCGATACCACCACTGAGACCCCTCAGCACCTGGGGTTCCCCCTGCTTCATCCAAGTGATCTCTACCGCACTATCCACATCTGTGCTCCCCACTACGACCCGTCTGGTCACCTCCCCTAAACCCATATTTCCTGAAAACAATCAGGGTCACACCATCCCTGGAAGGTGAAGCTCCATAGTTCTGAATGCCCCAACTCCCCAGGCACCACGATGCGAAGCTCCAGATGTTTAATTTCTCACTCTGATGGGCGCTCAGGAGACCCTCCACCTCGCCATATCCAATCTGGGGGGCTGCCCGCTTTGGACTTCACTTAAATACTGCTCTATACTGGCCTAGCGCATGGGCCGCACCTATGGGGCCAAATAACAGGCTAAATAACCCATCCCTGCAGCGGAACCTACATACATGGGCGACCCCAGGGAACAGTGAGACAGGATATATCCCACATGGAATCTTGCTGAGACCTTATACAGCACATCTCTCTCACCGTGCCCCATTCTGTGGGCCACTGCCTTATTAATCCACCAACTGCACATATTCTGTAGCTCACCGAACCTTCGCCCCCCACATCCCAACCACTCTGATACTCCGATAATCCACGGCCGAGACATGACCAAAGGATCCGGCGGGGGAAAGAAAGCTGGCACAATGGACAGGTTTGCTAAAGCACCGCTGCGAGGTGACTCAAACCAGCCTCGACATCCCCCAACGGATTCATCCACCTCAGCCCCACCAACTCCACCCAACACGGACATGAGGGGCATTATGGAGGCCATGGCGAAGAGCTTCGCAGCAGTACATGTACAACTCGATGACATCAATGCCACTGATCAGATTATACCTGGATCAGGCTGAGGTATCGTTGCGCTTGCGGGAGTGCCTGACTGCGGTTGCAGATTGGATGAACCACAATGGGCTCAAACCGAATGGGAACAAGACTCAGGTGATGGTGGTGGGCTATCCCCCCGATCCTACACTCTGGGTGTCCTCTTTCCGGCCTTCCTCCCTGGGGCCTTTACCGATTCCATTTAAGAAACTGAAAAACTTGGGTGTGGTTTTATCCGCATCCTTGTCTATGCACCAACAAGTCTCTGCAGTCTGTCAGGCTGGTCATTTTCAGTTGAAAATTTTGAAGAGAGTATTACCTCTGATCCCGGCCTCGCTACACCCTCCCGTGGTTGCCGCTATGGTTTTATCACTTATAGATTATTGCATCTCTCTGTATCTGGCCCAACCCAAGGGCCTGATTAAACGGCTGCAGCAGTTGCAAAATTTGGCCGCAAGGGTAGCCACAGTCTCCCCTTTTGGAGCGCAAATCTCCCCCGCATTACGGAACCTGCACTGGCTCCCTGTGGCTCAAAGGGTTGAATTTAAGACCTTGTGCATTGTACGCCGGGCCATTCATGGTCAGGGTGCAGAATACCTTCAAGCTAAGTTCATGCGTTACTGTCCCACTCGTCATCTGCGCTCAGCCACCTCTGAACAACTGGTTGTTCAAAAACACAACAGAGACCGGGTTGGCAGCCGGGCCTTCTCTATTGCTGCAGCAGTTCTGTGGAATAATCTTCCACTTGTCATAAAGAAAACTCCTAATTATCTGGAGTTTAGAAGACAGGTCAAAACGTTCCTATTCTAATTATCATGAGGCTGTCTCCCTCTCTCCCAGTGCCATGATGCCTTCGGGCGACCGTGCTCTTTACAAGAACCAATAACATAACATAACATAACTGTCGCCTCGATACGATCTCAATTGGCACAAGAAGTGGCCCGGATCACTGAAGCAGAGGACAGAATAGGCACCAACGAGGAGAATATTAGATCACTTCAGGAAACGGTGGCCACCCTCTCCAGAGAGATGAAGCAAGTCAAAGGCAAGTGTGACAATCTTGAATCGCGCTCCCGAAGGAACAATATTAGGATAGTGCGGATTCCGGAGAATGCTTTATCCGGCAACATGGAGCTTGCGGTCGAAAACCTTCTCAAAGACCTGCTGGAAAAACCCGCCCTCTCTCTGTTCTTCGCTGTGGAGCGGGCACACCGCACCCTATCACCCAAACCAAAACCTGGGGACTTTCCCAGACCTATTATAGCCAATATTTTGGGCTACAGGGACACCCTTCTTCGCCTGGCCAGGTAAAAAGGCGAACTCGGACTGGGCTCACAAATCATCTGAATATTCCCGAATTTTTCTATTTCCGTTCAAATGGAGCAACATCAATTCATTGGAGTCAAGAAGATGCTCCGGGAACGGAATATACAATACGCAATTCTGTTCCCAGCCCACCTCAAACTACTATTTCGAGGTAAGATGTATTTCTTTACAGTATCAAACAGGGCAGTGAAATTTATTGAAGCCCAGATTCTCCTGCCTGGCCCTTCGGCCAGGCAGGCGGAATGAGCCAGGCCGACCCTCTCGTTCATTGGTACTTAAAGGATAGTTCCGGGATTTTTTTTTTATTGTCCCTACGGTTCGGCCATGTGTTTTTAAGCATAAATCGGTAGATCGTAGAAAACTTTCCTATGGACCTTACCCGACTTTTCGTCCATTAACGCACTCGAAATCAGCCGCCATTTTATGATAATCCTATCATTTCCCCCCATCGCCCTGGCTCACCTGCTTTTGCGGCACTAAATCAAATCCCCCGCCCCTGAGCCTGACATCAGCAGACGCGTACCGCCCATTTCCCAACGCCAAAGCACGTTTCGTGTCAACAATCGCTGCGCCTCAGCTAATGAAGTGTCGCCATGGAAATGGCAGGACGCCTCTTTCCTCAATAAGTATAAACACACCGTTTCACAACACACAGCAGCAGATTTTCGATTCCATTCCTCTCTCTGTGTTACTTTGAGTATTCTGTGACTCGTTTCTGTGCTCTGGTCAGCTACCTTCGCCGCTTCTAGGCCTTGTGAACACCTGTACCATCTCTGTAAATTATTTTACTTTCTTTACCACACAATGGCTACAATAATGCCGTATATGTACGAGCCCGAGTACACCGAGGAAGAACTACTGGAAAGGCAAGCACGCGAAAACGATGGGGATTCGGACGGCAGTTGGGAGGACCAGTCAACGGATGAAGAGCCTGGACCATGTCGCATGGACGGCGTCTCCACCTGGTGCACGTGCAATCGGTTCGAGCTAATGCCAACTGAGGAGGAGAACTGCTGCTGCCGTGAAAATTCCGGGTGCTTGGCCTACATTTCAGAAGGCGAGCCAAGTCCGCAATGCATCACCGAGCTGCCAGAGTTCAGGGAAGCCTGCCTCTCACGGACCGTGTTGAGGATGATGATGGTGCTTATGCACGAACTTCGCGGCACTGTTCGTCCGCGTAATCCGAGTAACGAGTAAGTATACTCTCGTTTTGATGTCAGTGATGCCACTACTATGTCATGGTCGTCTCCCACATATAAAATTACATCTACATATCATTCGAATGCATGTAAACTGGTTCCATATTGTGCATTTTCTAGATAGAATTTTTTTCAAAGCAGAATGACATTTTTTACCTGAATCGACAGTGATAAGAAAGTTTTGTCATTTTAATACAGTTTGCATCTTTCATTTTCACAGGTGGTACAGGCTGGTGGCCTATCGTTGCTTCACTTGGTGGCTTCACGGGATGCTCGACATCGCGTTCGGAGAGTAATACCTGCCTGTGCGGTACTTGCCATTAGACAACATTTCCCCAGCGACAGTGGACAATACCGCGGATTTTCCCTGGATGTGCTGCAACCGGAACTTTACAATGTGTAATGTTTATTATTTATGTTCAATTGAAATTAAGATCTAAAATAAAACCCAACATATATTTTAACAATGGTTGTTTGGATTTTTTAAATGAATCTAGTGTGTCTCCATTGAATAGTCTTCCTGTGCCTTGTCTTGTCACACCACATGTCTCCGGCCAGCATCCTCCCTCACGCTGGCCGCCCACCTTCAATCCACATAACCGTTGAACCCATATGCAGCAGACATACATATGTTATTTTGCGGGTTGGCATCAAGCCTCCCGGCCTTGCCTCCTCCCCCAAAAATACTTACCACACCACTTTGTTCAAGCGTTGGCAATAAAAGGCCGTTGGATTTTATTGATACAAAACATGGTTATAGGTAAATAATCAATATGGTTTATCATAATAAATCATCCTTTTGGGCACCGGGTACAGAGATGACCCCCGCCTTGCCACCACAGGCCAGCCTGCTGCTGACTAACTGCCTAGGCATCCAGTGTCTCCAGGGTGAACTGTACCCATATATTCTCCTGGGAGGGTGAGGTATTTATAAACTCACCCCCCTGCCTTCCAAGTATTAGATCCTGCAGCCTGCCTCTTACATGCAGTTATATGGCCTCTCCTTGGTGAGGCCCTGCGGCAAACGAGTCTTGTCTGCACGACCACCGCCCCAATCCACCCCCCCGCCCTATCAAAGGCAGTTCGCACCGGGGTACTTGTGCTGGCAAGTGGAGCTGTCAGGGAGCGATAAAGGCCAAGAGGTGCCAAAGACCATGTACACTTCAAAGTGGTCCATAGAGCATGGGTTGTTGTTCCCATGTCTACCCCCAGACCCTGTGTCTCCTGCCAAGCATCCCCCCTCACGCTGGACGGCCCCCTGCAATCCACATAAGTGTGTCTCCATTCACGAGTCTTCCTGTGTCTTGTCTGCACGACCACCGCCCCAATCCACCCCTCCGCCCTATCAAAGGCAGTTCGCACCGGGGTACTTGTGCTGGCAAGTGGAGCTGTCAGGGAGCGATAAAGGCCAAGAGGTGCCAAAGACCATGTACACTTCAAAGTGGTCCATAGAGCATGGGTTGTTGTTCCCATGTCTACCCCCAGATGTCCTGCCAAGCATCCCCCCTCACGCTGGACGGCCCGCTGCAATCCACATAAGTGTGTCTCCATTCACGAGTCTTCCTGTGTCTTGTCTGCACGACCACCGCCCCAATCCACCCCCCCGCCCTATCAAAGGCAGTTCGCACCGGGGTACTTGTGCTGGCAAGTGGAGCTGTCAGGGAGCGATAAAGGCCAAGAGGTGCCAAAGACCATGTACACTTCAAAGTGGTCCATAGAGCATGGGTTGTTGTTCCCATGTCTACCCCCAGACCCCGTGTCTCCTGCCAAGCATCCCCCCTCACGCTGGACGGCCCCCTGCAATCCACATAAGTGTGTCTCCATTCACAAGTCTTCCTGTGTCTTGTCTGCACGACCACCGCCCCAATCCACCCCCCCGCCCTATCAAAGGCAGTTCGCACCGGGGTACTTGTGCTGGCAAGTGGAGCTGTCAGGGAGCGATAAAGGCCAAGAGGTGCCAAAGACCATGTACACTTCAAAGTGGTCCATAGAGCATGGGTTGTTGTTCCCATGTCTACCCCCAGACCCCGTGTCTCCTGCCAAGCATCCCCCCTCACGCTGGACGGCCCCCTGCAAACCGCATAATGCCACGACATATACACGTCATTCATTCACAAACACACCCCTGTTTCGAATTCTTTATAACCCACTTCAAATTTCTAATGAGAACTACTTTGCGCTTTGCTAGTCAACCCGTGAAGGTGCTGGTTATCTGCTCTTCGTCTCTGTGAACTTCCGTGACCACTCCGAGGAAACTCGTCAGTTTGCAACCTGTGAACTGCTCCCTGTTCTACGACAAGAAACTACTCTGATCCCTGCATCTAACTGTTTGTTCGTCAAGGTAAGGCCATGTACCATAATCATTTTGCGTGCAATTTCTTTTCGTTCAAGACAGTACATGCAAGTAACTAGTCACATGTTCTGAGTTTAGTCAAATTATTTTTCAATTTTTTTAAAGTTATTCAAATACTTATCCGCATGTGAATAACGTGTATAGTTCCAAGAACCAAAACGAACCTTGCGTTGAACCTTTTATGTGTCATTTAATTTTTTAACACATTGGTATTCATAGAGAATTGTTGATCTTTACTTTTCAGAACTTTCCACAATGCCTGCCTGTTCCATTGGCGGTTGCCCTTCAAAGACCCATAATAAATCTGAAGGTAATATAATGCATGTTTTCCCTAAGACAATAGATCAGATAAGAGAATGGGTCCGATATTGCGGATATCCACCGTCTGAGCTTGAAAGTAGAGTCCTAGAAGTCTTTGCGGACAAGAGGGGGGATCGATACCGCATCTGCAGCAGGCACTTTAGCTCAGACATGTACTCCACATCATTGCTAATAAAGAAGAACACACCGCGAGCGAGGCGAAAATTGCTCGCAACCGCTATTCCCACTCTATTCGTCCACATCCCTCCACTGGTGAGTCAAGTTTATGTATTTATCTCTCGGCCTTGCGGTAGTGTGTAGCATTAGCTAACAATAATTTCCCCATTTATGTATCCACTCAATATGAAGGCGGAAGATTCTCCATCCGTGTCGTTATTGCAGTCATCAGCCACTTTAAGCGCCTATCGGGTAATCTTACTTGGCTATTCTGCCACTGACTTGTTTTATGCATGTAAATCAATAGTTTTAATTTATCGTGTAATTATTTTGCCTAATGGTACACCCTTGTACTCGTCCTCTAGTCTTTGTTTTCAGTTATAATTATTGTTATCCAAAATAATGCAAGTACTGTCTTTCAGGGAGATGCTGAGGAGTCCAACGTGTTGACGACTACCGTTGATGTCACTCAGATGCTCGAGGTACGTTTCAGGACAGTTCCATCGATGGAGATCATCAGATCTTGCATTCTTGTAGCGTGATTGTTACACACAATGTTTCTTTCGTTTTTAGCCATTGATATGTCCTTCTGTCGTCGCCCTCCTATGTGTCTTCTTTTTTCAATATTGTGTTCATTACTAATGAAAGTCCTATGTTTCAGGGAGTCGATGGAGCATTAGTCCAAGAAGAAGGGGGAGCGTGCAGTTACAGTTCGGCGCAACAGCTTGCAGAAGTGTGCACCGCAATTACATCGTCCCTTGATGTTCTTATGCATTTCGAGGTATGGATACTGACAGTTCGATCAAGCGAAATCATATGACATGATTACATCCGCTATACTTCCTTCTTTATTAACGCAAGTACTATGTTTAAGGGAGATGACGGAGCTTCTTCTACAAGAACATCACCCCTAGTAGTTGATGCAGATCTCTGGGTGGTGACACTTCCAACGATCGAGCAAATCGAATCAAATTTACATATCCATTATTTATTTTAGACAACTGATCGTTTGTGCAGGTCTATTTAGATGAGCCGTTCACGCCTGCACAAAGTTTCTGTTCTTTTTATCAAAATAGAAAACCATACTAATGCAATTACTGTGTTTCAGGGAGTCACTGAAGCATCATCTTCAATAATATCATCAATGGAAGTCTATGAGGAGCCCGAGGTATGGATCTTGACAGTTCCATCTAACTAGATCAACAATGCGTGAATAATTGTCGTTTGAATGTTCTACACAAAGCGTCCATTCGTGTTTTGCTATTGAGATGTACGTGGGTATTGGTCCCCAAGTACATTTTGTGTTTTCGATAATATTATACATACTAATGAAAGTTCTATGTTTCAGGGAGTCGATGGAGCGTCAGTGCGTGATGGATGTGCTTATCAGGAAAATATAGTCGTTGCAGCGCAAGAGGAAGTGGAGACATGCACACACGAGTCGGAGCAACAGCGTACGGATGTTGAAGTTCGAGGCAAGAAAGTTTCAAAGAAAAGAAAGCAAAAGAAGGTTAGTGTCCTGGTCACTATATTATGTTGTTTTTCACTGTTAATAGTTCAATACTGTAAGTTGTGTTTAAACTGAACATCCCTTTTCCAATCTGTCCTCTAGTTGCGAGTGGGTGTACGAACTAGATCTACACAGACAGTGAAGCGAACGAGAGATGTTGCTTGTCAAACCTTTTGGCAGGGACTTGAGACTGGAGATGCATCGTGCCAATGGGAAGAATATGAAGTGATTGACAACGGAGCTATACCACCACCAGCCATTGATAGTGGATGTCCTCCTGGTAGTTCGGATGCAGTCGGAGATCAATTCACAGAATCCACACCCGCGAAAACTAAGACCACGAGAAAGTTGAAGAAATTGTTTTATTCACCCATCGCCGGAGAAGGAACAGATGTTGCAATGGAAGAGAATGAAGTGGACGACAATGAAACACCATCAATATCACTGAACATAGCGGAAGACGATATCAGAGATTCTACCTTTCATGTGAGTGACATGTCCTCAACGTTACAGGCCGAACCAGCTGGGATGCAGAGTGACAGTATAAGGAAAGAGGCCAAATTCATTGTATTCGATAGTTGTTTGATTGATATTATTATTCGGATGAAATGTGGGCATTCGGTTGGTGGGGAAGTATGTGGGGAGTCATTGATTAATGTGACTCGTGCAATTCGAGGCACTAACCTTAAAATACATGCCACCTGTACAAAATATCATCCTTTCTCATGGTCTGCACAACCTATGCTGGGACAACTGCCAGCAGGCAATCTACTTTGTGCAGCGGCTGCACTTTTTAGTGGTTCAAGTTTTAAAAAATTAGAGTCTTTCTTTCAGTTTGTGGGAATCCATTTCATTGCGAAAACTCAGTTCTACAAATACCAAACCGATTATCTATTTCCAGCCATTAGCGAAGCTTGGAGAATGGAAAAAATGTCTATTGATAGTACATTCGCGGGCAAACGGTTCAGGCTAGCCGGTGATGGAAAGTGCGACAGCCCAGGATTTTCAGCCAAGTACTGCACCTACCACTTTCAGGACATGGAAAGTAAGAAAATTGTGAGTTTGGTGGTCGTGCAGGTGTCACAAAGTACATCCTCAGTGGCCATGGAGAAAGTTGGCTTTGTAGCATCATTGCAAGAACTACAATCGCGGGGAATGGTGATCGACCTGATAGCCACGGACAGACACGTTTCAATTGCCAAGACAATGAGAGAACAGTACAAAAATATAAATCACCAATTTGACGTTTGGCATCTTGCAAAAACAATCAATAAAAAATTGTCGGCTGCAGGTAAAAAAAAAAGAAACGCAAGGTATTTCACAGTGGTCCAAGTCAATCAGCAACCATCTTTGGTGGAGCTCAAAAACATGTGGAGGGTCGTTGGAAATCCTACTGGAAAAATGGCGGTCAGTAATGCCACACTGTACAAACGTTCACCGATGGAACACGAACCAACATTTCCACAATTGTGAACATGGCCATTTGTCCACAGAGGAGGCACGGAAGAAGAAGTGGTTGATTCCTTCATCACCCACTCACAAAGCCATTGAAAAGATTGTATTTGATAAAACTATAACAAAAGCTTTGAGGGGACTCACGGAATTCTGCCACACAGGAGATTTGGAGGTGTTCCACAATATGTGCCTAAAGTACAGGCCAAAACGATTGCATTTTGGCATGGAGGGCATGATAAATCGGACTCTTCTAGCGGTCTTGACACATAACCATAATGTTGGCCGTCAACAAAGTAGGACGACCGGAACTTTAGGGACGCTTCGCTACAATAAGGCCTTCACTAAAAGAAGTAAACAATGGGTGATCAAACCAGTGTTTGAGGATATGCAATATGAGTTTATTGAAAGACTTATTGTTGACGTCCTAGATAGGCACATAAATGGAGTTGTGAACGAACCTGTGCAGGGGACAACTGCATTGCCACCCAACATTGCCTGTGTTCCATGTCCACCTAAAGAAGAGCTCATTGAGAAATACACATCACGGTTTAAATGATTGTAATTTGATTGTCTGTTCTCTCGAGTCTCCTCATGTTGCAGGACCATTGAATATGTGTATCTATGTATTGTGTAAATAAAAGTGATTGCTCAGTGTACATGCAATGTGTCTCTCCACCGTTGCCCCTCCCTTCACTGTGCAGTTGTGCGAACCACCCGGGTGTCACCTGTGACTTTGCTCTGGAGTCTCCTCATGTCGCAGGCCCATTGAATATGTGTAGCTATGTATTGTGTAAATAAAAGTGATTGCTCAGTGTACATGCAATGTGTCTCTCCAACCTTGTTCATTTGCGCATTAAATTAAACCAAACAGTAATATAAATCATTTTTCAAAAATATAGAATGTCTCTGTATTTATGGTTCTGTTGGGCTGCAAAGCACGCAGACAAAATGCAAAGATGGAGTGTAAATTTCAAGTCCTGTGAGATGGCCTTAAACTGAATGTAGCTAACTAGGAATGTGTGCTCGTTCAAAGTGAAGGTCAGCTGCTTTGATTTTTTCTCGGGTGCCAGAATGGCCCACGACTCAGTATAAGGTTCTATTGTTATTTGACCTTGACAGGCCGGGACCACGTAAGAAACGATAATGAATATAATTTCAGAAACGAAAGCCATTTCATGTTCGTTCATTAGAAGAAATAACGTCGGCATAGAAGGAGTGGTATTTCGGGGCTGCCCTACGCACAGACACAATGGAAAATGCAAATATAATGTAAGTAACTCTTTAGATGAGTTTATACCGCAATTTAATTACTATACAGTAGCTTACCGCGCACTAGAACCGTCTCCTTTTACGGAAGCACCTCAAAACCTACCTCTTTGCTTCTGCTTTCTCTCCCCCTCTCCCCTGCTACAACTGGTCCACTGTCTGCGATCTCGGTCCTGGGCCCTTCCACTCTCCACCTGCACTCCCTGTCAACCCCTGCACTGGGGGACTGTCTCAGTATCCTACAGCCCCCCCTTGACGTATAAAACCCAGTTGCACTGTCCTAGCTATGAAATAATTTCCCGACCTAATATATAAAATGAATAATTTTAATAAAGATCTGATGGTGAGACTAATTTCATTTTTTATGTTTTTCAAACAGGTACTTCATCCATTACTGTCTGTGTCACGAGTACCAGACACCGGCGGATGGCTTCTATAATCGCCAATTGCTTATCCGCGTGAACAACGTTAGCACCCTGACCATTTTGTGGGACGATCGCCAAGTACAAGTATGCCCTTACGCGGTACTAACGGCTAGATGCAACATACAGACCGTTGTGGTGGCCTAGTGCCTCGTTGTTGGAACAGCCATGTGATTATCAGTGCGACCGAAGAGCTTATTTTATCGTAAACCAACACCCTGTGTACTGCACACGAACATCGCTTGCCTCAAGACGAACTATTTTGGATCGAGAGCAAAGAAAAATGCAAATCGCTGAATATTCTCTAAAAATTTGATGTCCAATAAATGTACTTTGCCAAATGTACAATCTTGCAGTTTGCTTTTAAACCGCAGTTTCATATTCCGAATTGTGGCGCTGTATTGTGAGATGATCTAAGACCCTGTGTACAGCAAAGGAACATCACGTGCCTCAAAACGAACTTTTTGGAACGTGAGCAAATAAAAATGAAAATCGCTGAATATTCTCTAAACATTTGATGTCAAATAAATGTACTTTACCAAATTTACAATCTTGCGGTTTGATTTAAAAGTACAGTTTCATATTCCAAATTGTGGCGCGCTGTGTTGTGAGCTGATCTGTGTTGATTTCCGGGTTCTGTGTGGAGTCGCGTAGAAGACGCCTGGGCGCGTTTGCCTACGCAGCACAGTCACGTCACGGATAGAGGCGGGGAATATGAATGTTTTGATAAAGTCTGTTTCAGGGGCGGGGGATTTGATTTAGTGCCCCAAAAGCAGGTGAGCCAGGGCGATGGGGGGAAATAATAGGATTATCATAAAATGGCGGCTGATTTCGAGTGCGTTAATGGACGAAAAGTCGGGTAAGGTCCATAGGAAAGTTTTCTACGATCTACCGATTTATGCTTAAAAACACATGGCCGAACTGTAGGGACAATAAAAAAAAAGTCCCGGAACTCTCCTTTAAGATTACTGTCTATATTATGTGCTGCATTATGTGCCGATTGTAACCTCTTGCAATTTCACCATCTGAACACTTGCTATGGTTAAGACGAGATGTCCTCTTGTCGATTGCTACCGGCGACAACAGCGCTCCCATTAGCAGTTGCTAGATTAGTAAATGTTAGTCCTGTCCCCTCTGCCCAGTTGGCATAGAGGGAGATCTAAGGGAGAGGAGGGATGGGGTGAAGATACACTGCAGAGTTGGGGAGGGCACTGCAGGAGGGGGGGGGGCAAAGAGGGTTGCATTTTGATCCTGGGGTTGTTCATTGCGCTGATTGCGTACCTCACTACCAATGCGTTTGTAGCATGCTGACATTTGTGGATTGTTCGGGAAAATTCAAAACCCTGGCGAGGGGGCCCAGCGACATACAAGAAACACACATTGAGGCCACAGCCTTTCAAAACACACTCAAAGACACACATGATCCTATGAAACAGGTATGGCACAACAGGTGAAGATAATAAGCTGGAATATCCGTGGTCTGGGAAACTTTACCAAAACACAGAAATCATCTCCTACACCCACAGGCAAAAGGCCAACATACTGTTTCTGCAGGAAACACATGACAAGGAAGCCACCTGTTGTAATGTTGCCCAACTTGGGGGGGATTCAACTACTATACCTCATTCTCTTCTAAATCCAGGGGTGGCATGGGGATCATTCACAAATCCTTGAAATTTGCAATAAAACATACTCATGTGGACGCAGAGGGGAGGTTTGTAGTTGTTCACGTAGTCCTGGAGGGTCTGGAACTAGCTCTAGTAAATACTTACTGCCCCAATATTGACTCACTGGAATTCTTTGCTCACCTGGGAGATGTCCTCTCTGTTTTCGACGTGATACCTCTGATATGGGGAGGGGACATGAACCTCATTCTTAATCGCACCCTCGATAAGTCTAACCCTGCTCCACGCCCCCAGACGAAAGATGCTCATCAACTTCTGTCCCTCATGCAAGCGCTCAACCTCAGAGATGCCTGGCGCACTACACGTCCCCTATCCAGACAATACACATTCTACTCCACCCCACACAATATGTCCTCTGGCATAGACCTTTTTCTAATTTCTAGTTCATTAATGGGGAAGGTCATAGAGGCAGACATTGGACCCCAAACCCTTTCTGAGCACTCCCCGCTTTCGCTAACCCCGAAACTCAGGACAATACCATCTAATTGCTCCTGGAGATTTAAATCTTCTGCTCTACTAGACGTGGTATTCAGGGCCCACATGAAATCTGACATTGATACCTACTTTGAAACTAACGCCCCGGTAGATACCTCTCACAGTACCAGGTGGCAAGCCTTCAAAGCATACATTAGAGGGATGGCGATGTCAAGGGGGTCTGGAGTCCTTAAATGCATCCAAAGACCTGGACAGGACAGAGAAGGCACTTACATATCTCGAACAGGAACACTCTAGAACCTCTGACCCCACTCTGCTTGCTAAAATCCGTGTTGAACAAGAAAAGTTAGAAAGTATCACCCTGAGAGAAACCCAATACTTCGCCTGATTGCAACTAAGAAATATGGGAAGCCGATAGACCCGGCGAAAATGGTTCACGGTGAGCACGGCAAAGATCATGTGGACTCTATCCTGGATGGGCATGGGAATACTAGATGGTCTGATGCGGAGGTGGTGGAGGTATTTAGTACCTTTTACCACACATTGCATACTGCACAGAAACCCTTCGACGAACAAGCTACCTGCTTCTTCCTCCAATCTCTTCCACTATCCACCCTCAGCACTCAAACTAGAGATTAATTGGAACTCCCGACTACCGTTGAGGAGATCATGTCCGTCATCTCCTCCCTTCCCAAATGTGAAGCTCCGGGCCCAGATGGTTTAACAGTTGAATTTTACCAGGGGTTCACCACAACCCTCGCTCCGGTGATCCTGCAGGTCTGGGAAGAATCCCTTCATCTTTGCACCCTCCCAGAATCTTTAAGGGAAGCTCTAATCACAGTCGTGCTTAAACCTGACAAGCCCAGCAATGATTGTGGCTCATATAGATCCCTCTCCCTAATAAACTGTGACACTAAAATACTAGTGAAAGTGCTAGCTAACCGTTTACTCCCCCTAATGCCACACCTGGTCCATTCCGACCAGACTGGCTTCATTCCGGGAAGGTCCACCACCCTTAATATTAGGTGATTATTCAATATACTGGCAAGAATAGACCCGAGGGCACAAGCAGTTGCGGTGACTGTAGATGCCCAAAAGACGTTCGATTTGGTGGCCTGGGACTCCCTTTCTGCAACGCTTGAGAGGATGGGGTTCGTTCCTAATATGATGAGTTATATCAAACTTCTGTACACACCTTCACTGGCCATGGTTCTCGTAAATGCATGCACATCCACCTCCTTCCAACTTGAGAGATGCACCAAACAAGGCGGCCCTTTCTCCCCCATCCTCTTTGCTTTGGCTATCGAAGCGATGGCGGAATATATCAGGACACGCCATGCACATCGTGGGATCCGCTTCACCGGTCCCCCCGAGATTATTTCCCTATACGCGGATGAAGTGATGTTGTACATTAGAGATCCCAACACCAACCTGCCACTTATACTCGAAGACATCAAGCAAATCGGTACACTTTCGGGGTTCACAATCAATTTTTAAAAAACTTAAATATTTCCGCTTACGGACGGAAGTTTAGACTGCCGCGGTACCACCGCTTTACGCTGGTCCCCAGACCATATTAAATACTTGGGGGTGGATATATCACGGTGCCATTCGTCCTTAACACAACATAATTACGTCTCGCTCAGCATGTATACAGATTCCAAAATCCGTAAATTGAAAGCTCTTCCTCTCTCCCCCGCTGCTAAACTGTCTTTAATTAAGATAATACTCCCCAAGATGCTTTACACTGAAGAGGGAAAATCTGAGAGTCCCTTGCCTCTCGATGGGACCTCCAACCAGAAGAAGCACCCCCAACAATAATCATCGACCATACGAGATTGCACCCGGTCCCACTGCTCCCAGCATAAGCACACATCACGAACGGCATCCAGCCATTCGACCACACAACCCCGCGATGGCACAAGCTCTATCCAATTCAAGCAAAGACAACCAAGACTGAGCTGGAGACGATTATATGGATCAAATCGATTGACGTTCCTACAAACCATGCTGTAGGTGGTTAGAGACTCCATGACAACATAGCTATCTTAGATAGGAAATAACAAGGCGGGTCCTGGGAGACTCTCTGCCAGACATAAGTCCCGGTTACAAGAACCTTACCCAGAGTCTTTAGCTCACTATCTTTCACAGAGGAGAAATATCCTAAACATATCAGTCTTTGTCCTGCCCTGGGGCAGTCCAGCACCGAAATGCTAGGCAATTCTCCTCTGAACAAGAGTACCAACAGCAACCCCAGACACGTGTTTCAGTCTGGTTGAACCTCATCAGCAGGGTGTAGCTGTGCCTCTCTAAGAATAGTGAGCAAAGGGTCCATGTCTGGATTCCCCTAGTAACTTAGGGTGAGACCCAAAGCTACTTGAAATATGCAAATAACAAGGGGGGACCAGGGAGACTCTCTGCCAGACATGAGTCCTGGTTACAAGAGCCTTACCCAGAGTCTTTAGCTCACTATCTTTCACAGAGGAGAAATTTCCTAAACATATGTCGGTCTTTCACAGAGGAGAAATATCCTAAACATATCAGTCTTTGTCCTGCCCTGGGGCAGTCCAGCACCGAAATGCTAGGCAATTCTCCTCTGAACAAGAGCACCAACAGCAACCCCAGACACGCGTTTTGGTCTGGTTGAACCTCATCAGTAGGGTGTAGCTGTACCTCTACAAGAGTAGTGAGCAAGGGGTCCATGTCTGGATTCCCCTAGTAACTAAGGGTGAGACCCAAAGTTCCAAGACCTGGAAGCTGGGAAGCTGCAGCCATCTCACGGCTGGGACTGAGAGTGCAAGAAAATCCACCACAACATGCGCTGGGACTGGACCGCTCTCATGACATTAGTCAGACCCCCATTGTTACACACTGTTACATAGTCATACCTTGTTGATACACATTGTACGAATGCAGGTGTCTTGCGGGCTGGGAACAACGGCGGTCCCAGCTTAGGGGCCCGTGGCCTGACCAATAAGGACACCGGGGGATAGGGGCTGGCGGCCAGAATCTCCAGCCAACCATCAGGGTTTCTAATGTAATATTTCCCAGGTAACAATTTTTAGGGATGATCCAAGCACACCACCTGACACAGTGGTCACAGTGGTCACCAATAACCGTGCACACCATATGTCTCTATACTGGACCTACCACCCTGGGAGCCAACCCAGAGTGGCATTAGGTTCGGGGATGGATTTTGGTAAATTACTCTAAATGTGACGTCACAATGAGACAAAAGGGGCATGTGAGCCCAAGATTGATGAGATGTGCCTGGACTGGATTTTTGTTCCATGTATGTTATCCCTGCTTGTTTGATATAATAAAACGGCAGTAACGCTTTGCTCTTTGTGTGGACCTCGACTTCTTTTGGACTTGAAAGGAGTTAGGGCCTTCCGCAAGCTGGAGGTCTGCAGACCCTAGGTACGGCTCTGCTGACCCCCAGAATTTACCCTAACAAGTTGGAGGCACTGCTGAGATGCGCTCCTGAGACCCCAGCGAGATTGTTTGTGACGTCAGCTCGGCAATGTGCAGAACCATCGCGAAATTGCGAGACCACCGGACAGGGCAACCGGAGATGGACTGTCGGGAGCAGACTTCAAAATGTGTCCCACCCGCGGTTGGCGAATGTCGACACGTGGTCCAGAAGAGGCGAGACAAACAAAGTGGGAGGGGAGCCAGCAGCCGAGCAACGCCAGCAGACGTGCACCTAAAGTAAGTGTGGTACAACGAGCAACAACCTATTGTGTGGATGGGGGGAGGATGTGTACGTAGAGTGGAGAGTGGCGTAACATTGTCATAACGTTTAGTACCAAGGCAGTGGTCGGCACGTGTATGATTGTAGGGAATGGAGCGGAGGTAGTACCTTTTGTGTTGGTGAGTCTCAGGGGGGGTGGGACAGCAGGTCGCTATGTGACGGAAGGATTGCTGCGCCGATAGGTCTGGACAGTGAGCACTTGGATAAGGGCATGGTTTTCCTATGAATCAACGTTGTAGTTCGGTGAATAGATGTGGTTTTCCTATTAATTGAGCGTTTTAGTTCGGTAAATAGATGTCGGGTTCCCGTACAAGTTAGCTGTGGCTATCTTAAGATTGCAGAAGGTAGTTGACTGGTTAATTTTCTGGGGTAGGAACTGTATTACACGTAAGGCGACGCGACGGGTGCCTTTCAATTACAAAAGGAGTTGGTTGATGACATATACTCCACTCTGGGGGAGGTGGGAAGACAGCTGTGGGGATTGTGGACTTTCATATGCGGGGCTCGCCACTCGGCGCTGAAACCTACAGAGCAGGTGAATTAGCAGCCATGCGTGGACAGTGCCAGCACGTGATCATGGGCGTGCCGAGCAGCCACAACCCAGTAAAGGCGGGGCGGTACCAGAGTACGCTGCACTGGTGTATGGTCGCAGGGGGAAAGACACATTGAGGTGGTGTGGCGGGTGGCGGCAACACCCGTGGAGGCGGGATATGCCGTGTAAGGTATAAGGTTGCAGGGGGCCATAGACATTGAGGGAGCATGCCGGATTGCGGCGGCTCCGCAAAGGTGGGGCGGCACGGGAGTACGCCCCGCAAGAAGTGTGGCTGTTAAGGGCCGCGTGTATTGCTAATTGAACATTGAACTGCATAATCAATAAAGTTTTCTACCTTTGTCCTGACAGCGGAAAGTCGAAACCCTCAATTTGAGGTCAGGTACGAATTACGAATAAAAAAGCAATGATGGACCACGGGGCGGGGGAGGAGCACCATACGGGAGACACGGGATGGTACTGACCCAATCCAACACATCTGTAAGACACTGCCTACATATCGAGACAAAATAGTAAAATACAGCGTAGAATGGACTAAGGGTACGAATGGGAAAATAACGGTACCATGGCGGCCTAACGGCAGTTTCTTGACAAATGTACTACAGTCGCTACTCACTTACTTGCACTACACATATAAGGGGAAGAAACTAGCAAACCGTATGGAAATATTTGAGCTGTGGCGAATGTTCCAGGGGTATTACCCTGGGATGTTGAGCATACAGGAGATAAAGGAAGAGGTAGGGGACTCCTGTTGTCCACCCCCTGCACCTCCCAGCGTTGCCTCAGACGATGCAGATGAGGAGGAGGAACAGTGATTATACCCGATTCAAGAGCTCAAGGAAGCTGCAGAGCCCCGGGAATTAACTGCAGCTGAGGGCTACTCAAACCCCCATATGTGCCGAACACACCTGCACAATGGGCAGAGGTAGGTAGCCCAGACACTGATGAGGGAGGACTGAGGCAGGCGAAGAGCGAATTTACTGGGATAGGCCCAGATGAATGGATAGCGGCACAAGTACTATTGAAATTACAAGGGACCATCACAGGAGAAACAGAAGGGGCAACAAAAGCAATAGAGGAATTGGAGCTGAGGAAAGGATGCTGGGGCAAGTCAATGAACGACGCGAAAGAGGAGCAGTTACGAGAAGTGGAGGGGGGAAAGCTAGAGGCAAGAATAGCAGAGTTGAAGGAGAAAAGGAACGCCTTAGTGCACCAGCTAGAACAGAAGGAATGGGAATGGGAAGTGCAGTTAGAATTAGAAAGGCAAGAGAAGGAGGAGCGAGAAAGCAGGGAACATGGGGAATTAATGGAGAAGGAGTGGAGAGAAATGATGGGGAGGACAACAAAGGGAGGAAGGAGCAAGGTTAGTATGGAACCAAAGTGACTTCGAACACAAGAAAAGGAAAGGGTTGAAGCTGAATGAGAAATGGCATTTTGGAGGTGAAAGATATTGTTGGAAAGCACATGTAAGTACGAGGAAAGCAGGCTGAAGGAATTAAGGATAGCACTGGCAGGGGGAGCGCGGAATCAGAGAGATGAAGACGAAGAAGCGCTATGGAAGGTAAGCGAAGAAATAATGAAAGAAATAGATTGGACAAAGGCGGACGAGGCAGAACGAGAAGTGCAACAGCCCCGACTGGTACCGACGGGACACACAGGGTGTAGCGTGGGAACGGCTGGGTTGCACCAGACAGTGTCGTACCACAGAGCGCAACAGGAAGAGGAGACGCGGATGCAGTAAATGTTACAAACATTGATCTCAAAAGCGTAACGGTGCGTTACTCAATCCCACGTAAATTGATTTTTTCAGACGGATTCTGTAGTGAGGAAGACGAAGATAGCAATGATGTAGGAAAGGAAGGGCTAAGTAAACTTTACATTATACAAACAGGCACGGGGATGTCGTGGGAATGTAGGACTCAAGATGAAAAGAGTGGAGGACAGCATACTGGCAAAACGACCGAAGACACAGCAGCAGCAGAAGAGGGCGGGGTTACCAGGGGTAACAACACAAAACATGATGGGTCCCCATTTGAGAATTGCAGGCATGCAGTATGGCAAGCACTAAGGACACAATACCCTGACACTTAAGACATAGGAGCAATTACGTCACACAAGATGCGTGACGATGAAGATCCTGTTAACTACATTCAAGAGATTCAAGAGCTTTGGTGCCTCAAAACTCGAGAGCCGTGGGACAAAACCATAGCTATTTTCTACCACATCTGAATACAGGGGTTGCCAGAACCTGTGCAGAGACAACTGAAGAAGTTAGTGGGAATGGAGGCTAAAGCATGGTCAGAAATACAACTAACAATAGTGCACCATTGTAGACTATGGCAGGAAAAGATGAAACAGAAGGCAGAGGACAGGAAAGCGGACAAAGCTAAATTAGTACAGAAGAAGTTGTCAAAATATGCCTTAGAGGGAGCAGTAATAACAAGCCCTGCACCACCAACTCAGATAGCAGTGTCCCAACCCCAACACAGCCCAGCAGTACCAACCACCAATGGGGGGGGGGGTACATGGGTATGGACGGGTACCAGCAACATTTTAGAGCAAGGGGAAGGTATACAAGAGGGCAGGGCTTTGGCCCACAAACACACTATCCCGGAGGGGTATTCCGGGGCTATCCTCAACAGGGATTGCAAGGCCAAGGGGAGGGAGGAGGAGGATTTCCATGGCAGGCGCGAGCACCACCCCAATGTTGGACGTGCAGACTAGTAGGCCACATTTCCCGCACGTGCAGATACAGTGCAGATCCAGAGCAGCACAACAAGGGTGGGGTGAGCAAGGGCAACAAAGTTACCAAGGGGGCCAGAACGAGTATTATCAACAGGCAGGACAACTGCCCACGGGGCAACAGCAAGGCATACCCCAGCCACTGGCGCAACACCAAATAGTATCAGGGGCATTACAACCCCAACAACAGCAAGCACAACAGCAACAACAACAACACACAGAGACGGTACAACAACTGACACAACTACAAGACAACAAGCAATGGACACAACGGCGGTAGTACCAGTCACAGGAATGGGTGTGGTGACAATAATGGAGCACAACCCTTACACTGGCAACGGACAATACCTGTACCCGCAATAGGACAGCCCACAGACTACCTTATTGTGTCCCATCCTATCGGTAACACCTAACCTTGCGGGGGAACCTCACATAAAGGTGACAATAGGTGACAAAACCTTTTCCTTTCTGGTCGATACGGGGGCCTCTAGGTCATGCGTACAGGAGGGGAAATACACTTTGTCAGGCGATGCCATGAACACTCAAGGATTTTCTGGGGGGCTCAAGAAGTGGTTCCATTCACTGATAACATCCCCTTATCTATTGGAGATCATGATCTATCAATACCACTACTATACTCTAAACATGCGCCTGTAAATATCTTGGGGCGTGACATAATGAGCATATTGAACTTGACCATCTCCTTCACAGACAAAGGTATAGTGTGCTCCACACCTGGCATACACATGCTCACGGCAAGGCAAATACTTCAGGCATATTGTGGTAAAAGCGTGCAGAGGGGGAAGCCGGTAGACCCCAAAATATTTCAGTATGCCTACCAGGGATCCCATGCGATCCCTGGTAGGCATTGGCATGGCTACCAGGGATCGCAGGGAAAATATGGAGAAGACCAGGTGAGTACCTTTTTAGGCCAGAGATGCCCACTGATGAGAAGGATGGAGCGTTTGTGCCAATAGACATATAAGGAATAGTGGCACGAGAAGATTGTATTGCAGTAAACACCCTAGACAATGAAGGGAAGGCATGGAGAGCAGGAATAGCACTGGCAGAAGGATGCATCAAAAGCATAGGGGGAGTGAAAATAAAACTGAAGAAAGGAAGCAGATGAGGGCATTTATGAGACGATAAGCACCCTTGAAAGAGGCATTCTGGTACCATCAGAATCCCCTTGCAATACTGCTGTGTACCCAATCCGCAAGGCAAATGGTGGTTCATGGTGTTTTATACAACATTTGAGACCTCTAAACCACATTGTGGAAGCAGAATACCCAATAGCGGCTAATCCGGCCACTATACTCTGTGGCATTCCAGCCGAGGCTACACGGTTCACCGTGATTGACCTCAAAAATGCCTTTTTCTCGATACCACTACACCCAAATTCTCAAGACTTAACGAGCTTCATGTATCGCAATACAAAGTGTAAACATACAAGACGGCACCAAGGGTACTGCGAGTCACCATCCATTTTCAACAGGGTGATCCAGATGGATCTAGGGAACATTGAGACAGAGAGTACGATCCTACAATATGTGGACAACATCCTCATCAGCAGCACCACAGAAGCTGAGTGCAGGAAGGACTCAGTTAAAATGCTCACTGCATTAGCAGAGAAGGGATACAAGGTAGACAAGGCAAAATTGCAATACTTTCAGGAGGAGGTTCTGTATATAGGCCAACTGATATCTCAAAAGGGCAGACACATAGCGCCACAGAGGGCACAAACAGTACTAAACACCGCACAACCACAGACAGTATGAGAATTACAACAGTTCCTCTGTCTTTGCAACTATTGTAGAGCATGGCTGTTTGATTACAGCACATACACAGGATCGCTGCTCACAGCCCTCAGGGAAGCCAAAAGGGGAGAGAAAAAGCTGGGATGGACAAGGGAAATGACGGATGCATTCAATGAGATAAAAGAAGCAATATCAACAGCACCAGTCCTGGGTACCCCTGATTATAAGAAGGAGTTTTTTATATTCTCACACTCTGATGGGGTGGTAATGATAGCAGTACTCACACAAAAAACAAGCATGGGCCACAAACCAATTGCATACTACAGCAGGCAGTTAGACCCAGTAATGACAGGGCATTTCCCTTGCGAACAACACTTGGCTGCTGCAGCTTTCGCTGTAGAAAAAGAATCATCAATAACTATGGGATGTTCCACACAGCTTTATGTGGAGCATTCCCTCTTCGTGATTCTGCACAAGCCGAAAAGCACACTGACAACACAAAGAGCAACAGGCTACGAAATGATCCTCTCACGACCAGAACTAAAAATAGAGAGGGGGGCGTGGCTACATGGCCACGGTGTAGGACGTGTCTTCGGAGTGCTCCTGTCGATCCGCTACTGATCCGAATAAATATGCACTATGAGTTAGCTGGGAGATGCTGCTTTTGAAGGTACAGGCCTGTGAATATGGCGAGGATGCAGCGGGGAAAGATCGGAAGGCGACCGCACTGAAATGAAGGAAATACAAGCTGAAGAAGATTGTTTAAGAACCATGGAGGGAGATACAAAATGGCGCCCACAGCAGAACAAAGGACGTCCGTCTGTGTGAGTCTGCCGTGATCGTGAACGGAAGTCCCCCCAAACTGCTAGCAGACTCTGCTAACGATACAAAGTGTGGAACATAAAGGATAATAATAGCGGTGCGGAAGGGGATCGGCGGAGAATTCTTATCGGTGACACTGGCTGCGCGTCTGCATTGTTTTGTTGGTTGAAATATAATTTTTAAAAAATTATTAAAAAAAAGAAAACTAAAAATAGGGAGGTGCAAGAATGTCAACCCAGCACACTTCTTGGCAGAAGAGGTTGAAGAAGTAGAATGTGTCCATGATTGTACAAAAGCTATAGAATACTACTCAGAAACATGCAAAGTAGAGGAAGATGCACTTGGGGGGGGGAGAAGTACTATACATTGATGGGTCATCAACAATTGACCAAGGTGATGGGGTGAGAAGAACAGGGGCAGCAGTGGTAAGAATAAGAGAAGACTGGACAAGCAAAGCAGTAAAATGCGTTAAACTGCATCCCCAATATTCAGCCCAAGAAGCAGAACTAGTGGCCCTGATATTAGCCCTTAGAGAGAGTGAAGGGAACGGGTCACTAGCAATTCAGATAGTGCCTACGTGACTTCAACAGTACATTCTGGCTTAGCAAGATGGTTGAGAAGAGGGTTCAGACAGGCAGATGGCACACCAGTACAGCACGATCTCCTCCTAGGGGAACTAATAGAGGTTGTAACATACCCAACAGAGCTCGCATTAGTGAAGTGCCAAGCTCATACCAATGGGGAAGACCAGATATCAAAAGGAAATGAAGCAGCAGACTTCTATGCAAAGCACACCTCATATTTTAGGGAAGCATGGGACCTCCAGGAAAAACAAAAAGAGAGGGATGGGGCAAGACAGATGCCAATGAAAGAAGGGTATAGCCATCTAATGCAGAAACAGGTAATGGAGCTGCAGGCAGCAGCCCCAATGACCGAAAAGGAACTTCGGGTCAAAAGAGGGTGCTCAATGTCCCCCACAGACACTGTGTGGTGAAAAAACAATACAGGGAAAGTAGTCATGCCTCTTGCATTATTAAAAATAGCACTAACACAACTACACCATCCCACACACACAGGAAAAGAGGCAATCGTGGCACGCATTAGGGAATCATGGTTCTGCCCTGAATTAAATGCCCATGTATCAAACTTTATCAGTAATTGTCTCACCTGCCAACTGTTTACTGCTGGCGACACACTTAAAGTGATAAAAGGAGTAATACTCAGGCCCTAAGGTCCCTTACTGCACCTTCACATCGACTATGTCGATATGATAAATGTATGCCAAGGCTACTGCTACATGATTGTGGTAGTATGCCCCTTTTCAAGGTGGATAGAAGCGGGGTCATGTTCACACGCAGACACCCTAAGGGCTGCCAAGTTCCTGGTTAGAGAGGTGTTCCCAAGGTGGTGCGTCTGCAGTGTACTTCGATCTGACAACGTCCCCATTTTGTAAACGAACTCTTCCAGCATATTACTACACTGCTAGGGATCAAACATAAATTCTTGTGTGCATATCAACCTCAGGCCAATGGTATCTGCGAACACCTAAACGGACTACTCAAGGAGTGCATAGCAAAAACACAGCAAAGCACAAAGATAAATTGTCTACACTGCCTACCCCTGTCTCTGTTTGAGCTGCGGAATAAACCTGGGTCAGATCACCACCTCGCACCCCATGAGGTGGTGACTGGACGCCAAATGCATCTCCCATTAGTCCCGCCCACAAGGGCCACCAAAGATTGAGAAGGGTCCGCTGAAGTGTTCGGTAATTAAATGTATGACTATGTAAATTCACTTATTTCTAGTGCCTTTTTTATTTCTCAACAGATCCAACGGACGCAAGGGAGGTCGGAAAATGAGATACAAGACACAGACAGCACCCAGGAGCCCACTACAGAGAGGCCAATTAAAAAGGGTGATCAAGTGCTGCTCAGAAACTTTCTACGCAAATGGAATTCACCCAGGTTTACAGGGCCATACGTAGTTGAGGAGGTTGCAGGCAGGGCCATCAAACTCGAAGGCAAGACAGTCTGGAATCACCTCCATGATATAAAACTCTATCAAGCAGCAACATCACCCCAGCACACCAGCGGCAGGGACAACGCTACAGCAACGACAAACACACAAGATAGTAACGGTGCCCCACTAGCAATAACATCAAACATAGATAATTCCATGAGCACAGATGAACAAGAGCATACCCATCACCCAATGACTAGAAGCTCACAAGCACATCCCTTTAATTGAACTAATAAGCTGAATATCATTTATTAAACAATACAGAATTGCACAAGAACCACCGACTGGAAAATGTATGTTTTGATGTAGGCATACCAATACAGCACGCCTCACACTCATTAGGAATAAACTGTGTTAACACTGTCTTAGCATATACTCTTTTTTCTGCACATGCAGGGTTCTGCATCTAAGTAAAATGGGCCTCATTCCGAGTATGGCGGTAAGGGATACCGGTCACTGTTAACGAGACCGGTGCCGGTAATCCCTTACCGCCACATTCCGAGTTCCCTTTGCGCCCTCGTCCCTAACGCCTGCTTTTAGCAGGCGTTAGGGACGAGGGCGCAAAGGGGCTTTTTAGCCAATAACGGTGACCGTAAAGTATGGTCACCGTTATTTGCAATTTCCCCATTCCCATTGAGTCCTATGGGGGCTCATTTGGGAATGGGGAAGAGCCCTGTGGAATGGGAAAATACCGCCCTGGTCAACTCGGAATAGGGCGGTAATTTCCCATTCCACCAGGGCGGTGCCGGTACGGGTCCGGTGCCGACCAAGGCGCTACTACCGCCATTGGTTAGCGCCGGACTTGGAATGAGGCCTAAATGTGTATGAATAAATGTTAGAAGTAGGTTGGAAAACTGATTTAGATGTTACCCCCATCGAAGCACTGTCTCACCAATATATTCATGCAATACGACGGCCCGCACACTCCAGACCAAGGCCACCACGGGTGTACTATGCAGCCTTTTTAGAGTACGTAGCCCAAACGTACGCACAACTCCACAACACCTTACCCATACTTAGAAATAGATCAATACGAAAGATCTGGGAATAATTATTTGCATGGGCCTTAAATGATTATTTAGTAAATTGGGCTTGAAGTACTTACAAATGCTAACATAAAATAACGCCTTTTATCGCGATTTACAGGCGGGCAACTTTATCAACTCATCAAACGACTGGAAAAAGGTGGTAAGAAGTGTATAGGTATATGTACCCATGGCCAGGCTAATAAAACTCATTCTGACAACCGTGAAGCTCATTTTATCCACCAGATTGATAGCTGCCATCATTTGGCAGTTGTATTCACCATTGCTTGTCTCTGAAACTCCCAAAACTAACGTTCCCCCTACCCAAGCTGCAAGGAGCACTGTGTCAGGTGGTACGACCAGCACGGGTGGGAAGGTAAGGTGAGGTAAGTGTAGTCTTGGTACTGATGTTAATGGGGTTGACACACATCTCACTGGTACAGCACACATCACAAACAACATGTGGTACAAGCACATGTCAAAAATTGGTAAGGACATAACACGGGACAGCTGCTACGTCTGCTCATTGATTCCATATGCCATGAGCGCTTCCAGAACCTTTGTAGCTACAGAAGTACCAGCAACAACGGCACAATGCCTCCTATGCCTCGCACTGTTCCAGACGCGAGGGAGATTCCAAGGGAAAACAACAAGCCTCCGGTGGAGATCAAAGGCAACATACCCGTACGAGGATAGATTCATCAAGACATTACCCATGTTCGACAACTACTGGCAACATACTCAAGCACTCCGGTATATAACTGACAGACCAGAAAAAGGAGAAACAAAGGAGGTGACGTTAGACTATCTGCCATTGTTACGCTCACCTGGCTCCCACAGAAGCGTCGATCTGAACTGGACAGCTGCGGTCTCCAACAATGTGACGCGTAGGGCCGAGATGACGGACTGGACTGGCCCACCTAACTTCGTTTGCTTGGTCCGTAGGAATATTCTTCTGCAAATGGAGAAAGGGAATTAACCACCCGTGGAGTTGAGCGTAAATCCCCCCACCCCCGCTGTTCTCCCCACTGATCACCTTTGATGTCCCCTCTTATAGTCTCACCTGATGGTTTGAAAAGATGAGCTCTCCATCCTGCATTGAGCGCAGGGGCACGTAGATAATGAGTTGCTTCACTGGCTCGAAGGAATTGGTGAGTTCCAGAACAATATTGACTCCGAGATTCCCGGCAAGGCGCCGTAAGAATGTAGTTCGTAAGACTTCAAATGCCTGACTTTCACTCTTGTCCGATTCCTTGCAGGTTGCAGCTTGACCCTAGTGAAGAGTTCCTCGTGGCAACCGGTAAAATTCTGGTAAGGATTTGTATTATCCAACACAGTTCGATAAAATAATGTCAATATGTAACCTGTTGCTTTCTCCCTTCAGGTGCTGAGAGAAAGTATGAAGTCTCGGGGAATAATGCCTCCAGCAGTAAAATCAGGTAAGTTTATTGCGGTGAGGAGGGTTCCCCTTGTTAGTCCCTTTGTTTCACCTTGCTGTCCTTTTGTTTTCCCTTAGGGGCCGGGGTTCGGCAAAGATGCAGTGGAAGCTGCGCCGACCCGTGAAGAGGAATAGTACCCCCGGTGGTAAAATCAGGTAAGCCTATGGGGGGGTAACTAATATTCCTCTGTGTAGTCCCTTGGCTCACCTTGCTGTTCTTGTCTTCTCCTTAGGTGCCGGAGTGCGGCGGGAACATGCAGGAGGATGCGGTGGAATGTGAAGATGCTGCGAAGGCCGGTGAGTTCAGCGCGGTGCTGCAGCAGGCGAGGCGACGCGCATAAAATAGCTTCTTTCTTCCAGCTCGAAGGTGCGATGGATCGGGAATTCAGGTAAGGATCAAAGGTATTGCTCTTGTTCTAACCTTTTCTCCTTCTTTCTCCCTTTTTCTAGGAGCTCCAAACTCGAGGCGGGTGTGGCAGAAGGCTGGATGCAGACTTGCAGGCACGGTGAGCGTTACGCTACTGGATGCAGAATAACGCGAAGCGTGTGCTGCTCTTCGGGCGTGGTTTAAATAGCCTCAAAGTAGTCCCAGGTAAGTATTCCTCCTCAGCCCCGCCCGAGTAAAAAAATAGTCCCTAAGTAAAGTAGTCCCTTCCAAGCCTCTGACGGCTTGGAGCTCTTGCAGCATGGTCTGCATCAGGTAAGTTTGCAGCATGGTCTGCATCAGGTAAGTTTTAATCTATGAGCCTGGCGCCTATGGCGCCAAGACTGACTCTCCATATGAGCCTGGCGCCATAGGCGCCAGGACTGCACCCAAATAGCCCCTAGCAGGGGTTGTTGGGCTTGCTTGGGATAACTTGATGCCTGCTTTCGGGGTTGCTGGATTTGGTCTGGGTCCCCGGGGGTAGGCATCATGACAGCACTCCCCCCCAAGGCCCCTCCTAAAGTGGTTCTTCCCTGTGGTTTCGGTTTGTCTGGGAAATTTCGGTGGAATTTTTTCACCAATCGGGGTGCATGAACATGGTCACTAGGTTCCCATGACCTTTCCTGTGGTCCGTAACCTTTCCAGTCCATTAAATAATTTTTTTTTTACTTTATCAGCTCGGAGTCCAGGATGTTCTTAACTTCAAATTTGGGTTCTCCGTCTACAAGGATGGGGTCTGGTGGCTTGGTTAGTCTTGTCCCTGGTTGCACTGGCTTCAAAAGTGACACATGAAAGACGCGGTGAATTCGCATATTAGCAGGTAAGTCCAACTTGACAGCCACTGGGTTGATAATGGCCTTAATAGAGTAAGGTCCCAAATATCTGGGGTTAAAGTTCCGTGTTACCTTTAGAAGTATATGTTTTGTGGCTAACCATACTTGGTCCCCTATCTGGTATTGTGGAGTATCACTTCTATGCCGATTAGCATCTTTTTTGTATTTTTCTTTCGCCTGTTTTAAATGTGTAGTTTCTTCCTTAAAGGCTTGTGTAATCGTAGCCTGCAGATGGTCCACTGTGGGCATTTCTAAGTGTTGGGGTGAGTCAAGGTCTGAGGTTCGAGGATGGTGCCCATATAAGGTATAAAAGGGGCTTTGTCCAGTTCCAGAGTGTACTGAATTATTGTGTGCATATTCGGCGATCCAAAGAATGTCTTTCCAATTACTCTCAGTCTGATGTAACATACAACGTGGGTATTGTTCGAGAGTCTGGTTGGTCCTCTCCGTTTGACCATCGGTCTGGGGGTGTTGACTGGTCGATAACCTCACATCTATTTGCGCCAATTGACAGCATTTTTTCCAAAAATGTGAAATGAATTGACTGCCCCGGTCAGAGACCAATACGGACGGAAATCCGTGTATGCGAACAATGTTTTCGAGGAACTCCTTGGCCAGGATTGAAGCTGAAGGTAATCCCTTTAAAGGAATAAAGTGGGCCATCTTGGAAAAAAGATCCACAATAACTAGAATGGTGTTAAATCCATTGCATGAGGGTAGATCAGTAATAAAGTCTAACGATAAGGTGTGCCATAGAGTAGGTGGAATGTCTAAAGGTTGTAAGAGTCCAGCTGGTTTTTTCTTTTGACTTTTGTTTTGGGTGCAAATGCCACAAGACATCACAAATGATTTAATATCCTTTTGCCAGGTGGGCTACCAGAATTGTCTTTTAATTTTAGCTTTGGTTTTTGCAATACCTGGGTGCCCCTCCATTAGGGCATCATGATAACAGGAAATGACTAGCTCTTGTAGTTCCTTGTGTGGCAGAAATAGCTGCCCTTGGTAATAAGGCAGATCATTGGTGACAGAGTAGTCCGGGCCTTTCTTTACCCAGTCCTGCAGGGCTGTAGGATCAAAGAGTTGCTGGATCTTTACCTGAATGTCCTCTAGTGTCTGTAGAGTAGTCATGCCGAGAATCCTTTGTTTGGAAATTATAGGTACTGATTCTGGGTTCACTTCTGCCTCTCCCATCCCTATGCAGGATAAGGCGTCTGCCTTACCATTCTTACAACCTAGTCGATAGGTTATCACGAAATCGAACTCGGCAAAGAACAATGCCCATCGGCGTTGACGTGACGATTGGGCCTTGGCTGTCTTTAAATACTGTAAGTTCTGGTGATCGGTGATCACAGTAATGGTATGCCTGGCACGAGAAGATAGTGCTGCCAAGACTTGAAGGCGGATTTAATGGCTAATAACTCCTTCTCGGTAACTGCATAGTTTAACTCGGGTGCCGAGAACTTTCTGGACCAAAATGCTACTGGGTGAAGCTGGCCAGTTTCAGGGTCCTTTTGAGACAGGACAGCTCCCATGGCTAGACTGGATGCATCAGTTTCCACTATGTATGGAAGTTCAGGGCGCGGGTGCTTTAATACAGGTGCATACGTGAATTTCGCTTTCAGCTCTTGAAAGGCATTTTCAGCGTCTTCAGTCCACATAAAGCGTTTATTTTTTTGCAAGAGTCCTGTGATGGGATGTACAACATGTGAAAAATCTGGGATGAATCTGCGGTAGAAATTGGCAAAGCCGAGCATGCTTTGTACCCCTTTAACTGAACTTGGTGATGGCCACTTAAGGATTGCGTCCACCTTTCGTGAGTCCATTCAGACTCCCTTTGTGGTCAGGATAAACCCAAGGAATTCAACTTCTGTAGCATGAAAAACGCATTTTTCCAGCTTTGCATATAGTTTGTGCTGGCGCAATTTCTCGAGGACTGCTCGGACGTGCTTCACATGGTCAGATTCTGAAGAGGAGTATACTAGAATATCATTGATATATACGACAACACAAACGTCAATGAGTTCACGAAGGACATGGTTCATGAAGTATTGGAAGGCTGCTGGTGCATTGCACAACCCGAAAGGCATCACCTGGTATTCAAATAACCCATACTTAGTGCAGAAAGCAGTCTTCCATTCGTCGCCCTCTTTTACACGTACCAGATGGTATGCCCCCCGTAGATCTAATTTAGTGTATATGCAAGCATCCTTCACTTGGTCTAGTAGTTCAGGGATCAGATGCAATGGGTATCCGGTCTTAACAGTTATCTGGTTCAATGCGCGGTAGTCTATGCACTCTCTGAGATCACCTTCATTTTTAGGCACGAAGAACAAAGCTGAAGATGCAGGGGACTTGGATGGGCGAATAAAGCCATTGGTAAGGTACTGGTCTAAGTATTGTCATAGGTGAAGGTTCTCTGGTTCCATAAGGGCATAGAGCCTGCTACAAGGGGGTTGTGCACCGGGTATGAGATCGATTTGACAATCGTACGATCTGTGAGGAGGTAAGGTGTTTGCCTGTTCTTTTTGGAAGACATCCTGGAATTCTTGGTATTCAGGAGGTAGTGGCATGACTGCTGTGGTTACTGTGGCCAGACCTGCGTTCAGATTTTTCTTTGGGTAACAGGTTTGTGCACAATCTGGGAAGGTTATTCTCTTATCTTGCCAATCAATACAAGGATTATGTGTTTCCAACCAAGGTATCCCCAGTATTATTTGGAACTGTGGGGCTTTGATTAGATCAAACACAATAGTCTCTCAATGCCCATCCTGACCCAATAGTGTCATCTCTGCGGTGGAATGAGTTACAGGCCCAGAGGCAATTTCAGTTCCATCGACTGTGGTGATGACTTCTGAGGTGGTTTTTCGGCAGAGAGGTAGATTCATCCTGGAAGACCAATTCGTAGTCCACATAGTTTCCTATGGCCCCGCTATCAATGTATGCCCTTACTGCGTGCATACGCGATGGCTGCCCTGGATCTACGAGGACCATTGGTATGATGAAATTGCGAGGTCTGAGTATCCTTCTTCAAGCTCGGCAAGCGGACCTCTACGCTTGTCGGGCGTGGTTGTTTCCCGAGTCTGATCCCATATGGCTTTTATCAGCAGCTCCTACCACCTTCTTGTGTGCTTCTACAGAGCAATCCCGTAGAAAATGCCCAGAGGTTCCACAATATAGACACAATTGCATTTGCCGTCTCCTTTCTCTTTCCTTCTGGGTTAAGGGTCCTTTAACCCCTCCAATTTGCATGGGTTCTGAAGCATCTGCTCCTTTGGGGTTTGCGTGGGTTTTGAGCAACACCCGATTCTCAAACTTGGCTCGATCAGCCTTTCTGTTCTGAAGTCTGTGATCTAACTGGACCACTAAGTCTATATATTCGGCGCAGTCTTGAGGTGGGTTCACGACTTGAGCTAAGACATCCTTGAGTTCTCCTCGAAGCCCTCGATGAAATAACGTGATCCGTTTTACCTCAGGCCATCTCGTTTCCACTATCAACCTATTGAAGGTCGCGATGTAGGATAGAAGGTCCTGGTTACCCTGTCGTAGGGACAAAAGTTCGTTATCCAGGGCCTGTCCTTGGGAGTGCCCGGCAAATAGTCTTTCCATGCTCGTTTGAAAGCCCTGAAAATCCTGAAGAATTGGGTCATCCTGAGTAACAAGTGGAATTGACCAATCAGCTGCACTGCCGCTGAGATATGACAATACAAAGGCTACCTTGGCTTGATCGTTTGGGAAGGCTCCAGGTCTGCATAAAAAGTGCAAGCGGCATTGGTTCATAAACACGGAGAACCTTTTGGGATCTCCGGAAAAGCGTTCGGGTCGAGCTAATCGAATATTTCCTGGTAGGTTTATTTGCACAGGGTTACTTGATAACACAGGAGCTGGATTTCCCCCGGAACCAGGTAGGGGTGCTTGTCCAGCCTGGCTTTGCAATAGTTGCCTAGCAAGGTCATCAGTTCGATCCTTTGACAAAATTAGTTCTCTCCTAAGAGCATTGGTCTCTTGGCGGGCGGAATGCACTTCAGCCCTCAGTTCCCCTAGTAATTGGGCCAATTGGTCAGTTTCTGAGGTATCCATAACGCCCGGGTGGGAATTTGTAGGTAGGCTTTGCGTTCTGTTATGCTCACCTGGCTCCCACAAAGGCGTCGATCTGAACTGGACAGCTGCGGTCTCCACCAATGTGACGCGTAGGGCCGAGATGACAGATTGGACTGGCCCTGTGTTCAAAGACCTTGGCTGTGAAGCCAGCGGTGCGGGCTGCACTCCTATGCCCACTAAATAGTGGTTTCCTTTAATTAGTGATAAGTTTCTATCCAAAACGTTAGAAATCATATACACTCTGATTCTTTTTCATATAGTTAAATTTAATTCAAAGTATAATGAGGTAAATAAATTCAGTTCATGCAGGTGCCTTTCGGGGTGGCCAATGCATTTCGGAATACAACTTCCTTCATCAGGGCCTAGTGAGGGTCATCATAAGACAAATATAACATAATGACATCACCAATGTAAAACGGCATTGAAAACAAACTGTATTAAACCGCATTATATAAATCAATTTCACGCATAATATTGGTAAATCACATTCATTACACAAGTGTTTGCACCGGTATTTGTCCATTATATAAATGTATGTCACAGGACGGAGAAAAAAGTAATATACAATCATGCAATGTGAATGGGGAAAAGAAATTTGTATACATACGGATTGAATTAAGGGACCGCAGCAATTGCGAGTTGTCAACAAAAATAATGAAAAAAGAAAGAAGCAGTGCGAACGGGAGTTAATCATCACTCTACAATTTTATTTTTAAATGTTTTTATTGGCATTTATAAATATACATATACAGAAAAACTGTTGAGCAACTGCTTTGGGTTGCATCGTCTGATGCATATATTGTGTGCCAATTAAATTGCAATAATACAATAACAAATAAACAAACAAAGTAACAACATTGACTGTCCCACCATTTACTAGCTCCTCGTGTTCCATGTTTCCAGGTTAGGGGTGCGGGTCCGGAGCCAGTTCTCTGCGTTTGCCCACTCAGGGCGGTGACAAAGTGGAGCACATGGGAGTGATGAGCTGCTCTCTGCTGCATGTTACCTTCTGGGGTTCGAGGGGGATAGGTTCAGGGGGGTTTATAGCTCGTTGAAAAGATCATGTCTTTCAGGAGGGCCCTCCAAGCCTCTAGCGTGTTGCTCGCGTTGTCGCCTCCTCGTCTGTTCCCCTCCTCCCAGGCTCTAGTTTCAGCCGTGGTCCACCTCTCCATCTCTTTAATCCAGGGCTCATACCTGGGGCCTGCTGGGGATTTCCAGGCCATGGCAATCGTCCTCTTGGTTAACACGCAGGCCATGTCCATAAGCTTTGCCAGGTGCTTGATTTTACTTAGCCTCGGGTAAATGCCCAATAGGCACTCCTTGGGTGTCCATTCGTATGTCTCTAGGCCAGCGTTCCTGCAGGTTTGTTCAGCGGCCTGCCAGAGTTTCTGAGATTTGGGACAGGTCCAGAACATGTGGATCATGTCTGCCAGGTCGAAGGAGCACCAGGGACATTTTGGGTCGGCTGTGTTGTTAAATGTGGATATCCTGTGTGGGGTCATATACGTTCTGTAGAGTATGTTCAGTTGGATCAGTCTGAACCTGGCATTCCTAGATATCTCCTTTGGGTATATCAGGGCTCTCGACCATTCGCCCTCTGTGCTTTCGGTCCCCAAGTCTATCTCCCATTTTTCTTTCAGCCGTGCACTCCTTGGGTTGGGTCTACTGTTTATTTGGGTGTACAGTCGTGATGTTGGTCTCCATCCGTCGCTGAGTTCATATATTTCCCGCAGGAGGGGATGTGTCTCTGGCTCCTCGGGCCATTTGACCCAGTTCTCTTTGGCTACATGTTTCACTTTTTGGTAACAAAGGAATTGGCCTGGTGGAAGTCCGTCCCTTTCTTGGAGTGATTCAAAGTCCCTGAAGAGTCCCTCACAGAACATGTCCCCCCATGTGTAGAGGCCATGACTCTCCCAGCACCTCAGTGTTGATAGCTCACTGGGGGTTTTGCAAACGTCCGCCAGCATGGGGATGTCGGGTCTATATGAGTGCTGCAGTCCAACTATGGATCTCACCTTGCTCCATACCTGTCTCCCTACCTCCAGTATCATGGGTGGGTTGGGCGGCCCTACTCGAGTGTTCCATATTAACTCTTTGGGGTGCAGCGGTGAGGAAAATTGGGAGAGAAGATTCAACTCTGCTGTAGGTTCGTCTGAAATCCATTTTGCTAGATGTGTCGATTGAGCCGCCAAGAAGTATCTCTGGAAATCGGGGAGCTGGATGCCACCCTCGGTGTGGGTGAGTGTAAGGACATTTAGTGTGAGTCTGTGTCTGGCTCGTCTCCAGAGAAAGTCTCTAATCAGGGATTCCAGCTTCCTGAAGAAGGATGGGGGAATGTAGTATGTCACGTTGGTGAAGTAGTAGAGGAACCTGGGGAGAATTATCATTTTGGATATTGCAGCTCTGCCCATCATGGAGAGCGGCAGCTTCGACCAGAATTGTATGGATCTACGTACTCCGCTCATTGCAGCCTCCGTGTTGGACTTATGGGTGGATATTGGTGTGTGTGTGATGTTAAGGCCTAGGTATCGAAAGGTGTCCACCTGCCAACGGATCCCGATCTCAGGAAGCTCTTCCACAGGTTTACCCCTTAGTCTTGCAAGTGGGAACGAGCATGACTTCTGCCTACTGAATCTTATCTCCGAGTATTTCGCGAAGTTATCCAGGACATCCAGTACAATCGGGGCGTTCTCCATGGGGTCTCGCAGATATAGGAGGACGTCATCTGCGTATAAAGAGATAATGTTGTCCGACCCACCAATGCTAATGCCAGCGTCGAAAAACTTCTTCCTAAAGTAGATTGCCACTGGTTCCTGACCCAGGATATATAGCATTGGTGAGAGCGGGCATCCCTGTCTGGTACCCCTCTGGATAGGCCAGGCCTTTGATACCATGGCACCTGTTTTTACTCTTGCTACTGGGTTGCTGTAGAGGACTTTGATCCAACGGATGAAGTGTTCTCCGAGCCCGAACTCCCTCAGAGTCTCAATCAGCCATTCCCAATAAATAGAATCAAAGGCTTTTATGGCATCTAGTGAGAGTACTGCTAGGTCTTCCTCGCTTTCGGTCGTTTGTGCTATTATGTGTTGAAGCCTCCTGAGGTTGGCAGTGGTGTTTCGTCCCGGAACGAAACCATTCTGATCTTCATGCACCAGAGATCCGATCACCCTCGAGAGCCTCTTAGCCAATATGGTTGTTAGTATTTTGCCGTCGTAGTTTAGGAGCGCCAGTGGGCGATACGAATCACACTTGTCGGCTGGTTTGCCTGGCTTGAGCATTGGGACAATGAGGGTTTTTCTCATGGTATTGGGAAGAGTGCCAGACTCATATGCCTCCGTGTATACTGCATGTAGTACAGGGGACAAAGTCTCCTCATAGGCCTTGTAAAATTCTGGGATGAGGCCATCTGTCCCGGGGGACTTGCATGTGGAAAGGGATCTAATCGCATCCGTGATGTCCTCAACCGTGATAGCTTCTCCCAGCTTGTCCCGTTGTTCTGGATTCAGCCTGGGTAGTCCTACTTCGGCCAACGTGTCTCTTATATCTGCCGTAGGAATCTCGATCCTGTGAGTGTATAGCTCATTGTAGAAATCCGTGAAGGCATCATTGATCTCTTGTTGTGTCCTGCGGGTTATATCGTTCCTGTCTTTGATCTCCTTGAGGGCCTGTCTCGGGTGTTCCTTTCTGCATAACCATGCGAGTATTCTGCCCGGCTTATCTGCTTCCTTGTGGGCCTTCAGGGTGCGCACAGAGAAGTCAAACTTTGAGAGTCTTTCCCATGCCGCCCTGCAGTCTTCCCTGATCGATTTCAGTTCTGATTCCTTTTCAGTGGCCGATGGACCGTCGTTTTCGAGTTGTTTGATTTTCTCCTCCACTGTCTCTAGTTCCCTTCTCAGTTGCCTCCTGTTCCCGCCTGCTTCAGCAATTATCTCTCCCCTTGACACTACTTTCAACGCCTCCCAGAGTGTACTCCACTTCCCGACTGAACCCTTGTTTATCATTAAATATTCTTCTAGCTTTTCTCCTAAGGTTTCCTTGAATGCGGGGTCGGTCAGGGCGTCTACTGGCATGCGCCACATCGGGATAGGTGGGCGAGGGCCCTTGAAGCAGAGCTGTAACAGTAAAGGGGAGTGGTCCGATATTGATCTGCCCATGTAATCTGCCGATTCTACTTGCGGGGTTAGCTCATTGGCGATGAAGAAATAGTCTATCCTGGTGTGGAGGTTATGGGGAGCCGAGTAGAATGAGTATGATCTATCGAAGGGGTGGATGTCTCTCCAAATGTCCGTTAAGTGTAGGTCTGCCACCATCCTGGAGAGGGGCCCTAGGGAAGCGTTGTTAGGTATGCGTGGCGTTACGGATCTGTCTAATTCAGCATTCATGACGGAATTGAATTATTGAAGTCTCCTCCCCATATGAACGTGTATTCTCTGTAGTGCAGCAATCTGGCACATAGCTCCTTGATGTGAGAGGGTATGTTGTGTTGAGGGAAGTATGAGTTTACTATGCACAGAGGGGAGTTCTCAAGCATGCCCCACACTATCACGTACCTGCCCTCTTTGTCCAATTCTGCCCCCATTTGTTGAAACGGTATTTCCGGACTCACCCACGTGTAGACTCCTCTTGCATACTTTGAGTAGTATGCGCCGTTGCCCTGGCCCCTCCAGTAGCTCACCATCTTGTCTGTGGCCTCCGTGGTGAGGTGTGTTTCTTGAAGGAGGGCCAGTGATATCCTTTTTCTCTTCAGGTATGAGTATATTCGGTTTCTCCGTATGTAGGTTCCCATACCTCTGACATTCCATGTGATTAACTTGAGTCTTGCTGCCATTGCATGAGTGGGTTCCTTGTTGCGGGGAGCACCTCCCCTTACTCCTGGGTCACATGCGTCGAATCATATGACACATGTTGTTCCGCTTGTGTGGGATGGGCAGGGTGGTGGGGTGAGTGGTCTCGGTGGGGTCCGTCACAGTGCGTTTGCGCACCGCCCCCTTGACGCGGAGCGGCGTCTCCCCCCAACAGGCACACGGGGCTCCCGGTTCGTGGATCGGGGGGGACACTCACCAGATGCGTTGATCGAGTGCTGCCTCCCGGGTACGGATCAACGCCGTTCCTCGGCATGCGGGCGGTGGGTTTGTGTGCTCCCTCTGAAATGGTCCCCAGGCGCTGCCGGCCCCGCCATCTTGGTGTGTGCCAGCCGCACACTGACCCTTCGTAGCGCCGGCCCTCGACCGTTATCTGGGGCGCTCGGGCCGTGAGGGGAGGGGCACCCTCCGGTTCCGGATGGCGTCCTTGTGGGCTCTAGCGGCCGGCCCATGGGTTCACCCCGTGCCCCCAGGGAGGGACATCTGCAGGGAGCACTCGAAGTCAGCCTGGGTCTGCCTGGGTCTGTGGTCGCTGGCTCCCGGCCCCGATATGCGCCTCGGGTCCATCAGCGTGAGGCGGGCGCCATCTTGTGCGCCCCGCACGGGGAGGAGGGGGAGCCGGGCCGGATCGCGGCAGAGGCTTCTCAGGCTCCGATTTTTGTCGGAGTAGGGTGGAAAGCACGGCTCTTCGCCTCGGTCGCTGGTGGATCGCAGTGTGTATGATGTCTGTGGGCAGAAGCACCCAGAAAAGGATCGGACTGCTGTGGCTTAGCCGGAGCTCAGGGAGCCTGCGTCCTCACTCCTCGGACATCAGGCCACGCCCCGCTCATCACTCTACAAAGGGACGTTTACATAATTATTACAGACTTAGTGGGGAAAACTGACCTTGTTTCCCTTTAGTGCAAAGGTGCATGTAGAACTGACTGGAGAATCTCCCTGCGTGATTTCTTGTATGCATGCATATAAAAGTAGCACCCTCCAGGACGATCTATAGGTATATGTACAAGGCAAATGTTAGCCTGTCAAATAGCTTGAGTGGACAAAGGGGCTTCTCAACGAGTGCTCATGCTTACATTTCATCTATAGAACGATCGCAAGACTGGTCGAGAAACCACGAGGACGCGCGTTACTCTGCAGGCAACTCTGTTGTTAAAGGTTGCTATGGTTACGCAAAGACGGAATGGGAGGTGAGTAGCAGTTTATCGTGGCGGCCATGTTGTAATGAAACAGGCTCCTTACAGTAAAACATGTAATGTATGGTGTGGAAGAAATGATTCCTGTAAAAAGATACAGAAAATAGATAGAAAAAAATATAAAAAACGATTCTCTCATTGAGGTGTTTAACCTCATGTAAAAATGTGTAATGCGACCATGTGAAACCTCAAAAAAACCGGGGTGAGGGGTCCTCACACTTAGCTGAATATACAAAAAATAATAATAAAAAAAAACAAAGTGAATCACTATTATGCTAATACGTAGCGAGTCCCGAGGCTTGCTACGATGCCGGCTTGTAAATCAGAAATAGAATCGATCTCTAGCGCATGGATGAAGTAAGGCTTGCAATGATGCCAGCTGCTGAATAGGGGGTTGGATGGATCTCATAGCGCTCGGATGTGGTAAGGTAGGTATGCAAAGTATACGTACTTGTATCTTTATATTAAAGACTCCCAATTAGCATGTGACCTATTTAGATCCAACATAAAGTTTAACTCAGAGTATCAGTGTATAAAAAACACTGTCTTGATTGTAATATAAAGGCATCGGGCAATGATAAAAAGAAGAAAGAAGAAAACTCTCATAGTAACATGGGTCATAGTGAGGAGTAAAGTGGAAACACTGCATGAAAGTGAACGTTTCAAAGTATAAATGTTCAATGATCTCTGAATTCCTTCTCTGATTGCCAAATCAAAAATACTGAATACTGGTGACCAAAACAATATGTTACAAAATTTAACTATGCATTCCATATGCTGTAGTTAGAGATCAGTCTATTCCTGAAATATCCTGGAAAAAATTAATTAAAAAACTAATAGAAAATCATAAAGGAATCGTACAAATCATAAAAAACAACTCAAATCGAACTCTTCATTGATTTCATCAGGTGACAAAGCATCAAGTTTATCAATCCAGAAAGCTTCCTGTTGTGCCCTCCATTTCTTCATATCTTTAGTAGCCTTTTTGGTGGGTTGTACCTCTAGTACTGCAAATCTTAATTGTGTTATAGAATGTCCATTTGTCATGAAATGTCTTGCTACTGCTGAGGTCATGTTGTGATTGCGGATACACGACTTGTGTTCATTTATTCTGACCTGTATCTTGTGAGCTGTTTCTCCCACGTATGGCATAAATAACATTTTCTGACAGACATGTCGCATGGTACCTTAGTTTGATTTTGGCTCCAGTTTTGGGGTGCATTATGGTGTTGCCCTTCATCACGTTATTGCAATTGCTGCAACTCATACAAGGGTAGGTACCAGGGTGTTTGTCTGGTTTCCTATTTGAATCCTTGCTTCTCGTATTCACTGGACTGGCCCACCTAACTTCGTTTGCTTGGCCCGTAGGAATATTCTTCTGCAAATGGAGAAAGGGAATTAACCACCCATGGAGTTGAGCGTAAATCCCCCCACCCCCACTGTTCTCCCCACTGATCACCTTTGATGTCCCCTCTTATAGTCTCACCTGATGGTTTGAAAAGATGAGCTCTCCATCCTGCATTGAGCGCAGGGGCGCGTAGATAACCAGTTACTTCACTGGCTCGAAGGAATTGGTGAGTTCCAGAACAATATTGACTCCGAGATACCTGGCAAGACGCCGTAAGAATGTAGTTCGTAAAAGTTAAAATGCCTGACTTTCACTCTTGTCCGATTCCTTGCAGGTTGCAGCTTGACCCTAGTGAAGAGTACCTCGTGGCAACCGGTAAAATTCTGGTAAGGATTTGTATTATGCAACACAGTTCGATAAAATAATGTCAGTATGTAACCTGTTGCTTTCTCCCTTATTCAGGCGCTGAGAGAAAGTATGAAGTCACGGAGAATAATGCCTCCGGTGGTAAAATCAGGTAAGTTTATTGTGGTGAGGAGGGTTCCCCTTGTTAGTCCCTTTGTTTCATCTTGCTGTCCTTTTGTTTCCCCTTAGGGGCCGGGGTTCGGCGAAGATGCAGTGGAAGCTGCTCCGACCCGTGAAGAGGAATAGTACCCCGGTGGTAAAATCAGGTAAGTCAATGGGGGGATAACTAATATTCCTCTGTGTATTCCCTTGGCTCACCTTGCTGTTCTTGTCTTCTCCTTAGGTGCCGGAGTGCGGCGGGAACATGCAGGAGGATGCGGTGGAATGTGAAGATGCTGCGAAGGTCGGTGAGTTCAGCGAGGCGCTGCAGCAGGCGAGGCGACGCGCATAAAATAGCTTCTTTCTTCCAGCTCGAAGGTGCGATGGATCGGGAATTCAGGTAAGGATCAAAGGTATTGCTCTTGTTCTAACCTTTTCTCCTTCTTTCTCCCTTTTTCTAGGAGCTCCAAACTCGAGGCGGGTGTGGCAGAAGGCTGGATGCAGACTTGCAGGCACGGTGAGCGTTACGCTGCTGGATGCAGAATAACGCGAAGCGTGTGCTGCTCTTTGGGCGTGATTTAAATAGCCTCCAAAGTAGTCCCAGGTAAGTATTCCTCCCCAGCCCCGCCCGAGTAAAAAAATAGTCCCTAAGTAAAGTAGTCCCTTCCAAGCCTCTTTTGGCTTGGAGCTCTTGCAGCATGGTCTGCATCAGGTAAGTTTGCAGCATGGTCTGCATCAGGTAAGTTTTAATCTATGAGCCTGGCGCCTATGGCACTAGGACTGACTCTCCATATGAGCCTGGTGCCAGGGCTGCACCCAAATAGCCCCTAGCAGGGGTTGTTGGGCTTGCTTGGGATAACTTGATGCCTGCTTTCGGGGTTGCTGGACTTGCTCTGGGTCCCCGGGGGTAGGCATCATGACAGCCATGCAAATGGAACACCAGAGAAACAGGCGGAGAACCCGGTTGCTGGGAACACCCCCAGATGTTGGTGTTTGGGAAAGTATATACTAAAGAAGGATGGGTGGATAGAGTGGTGGGAAGCAAGCCATTAACATTGACAAAAGCTGCAGCAAACAAGGTTCAGGAAGAAAATGACAAATGCCCCAAAGAATGGCCCAAAAGTGCAAGTTTGCTGACATGGCTGGATAAGGAAGATGGACCACTAACGATCATCCCTCTTACAACACCAACTCTATGTTTCCAGCACGATGGGGATATTGAAATGGGGACAAATGAGGGATGCAGGAGGATAGAGAAAATAGGAAAGATGGGATCAGGCACAGCGGTACTGATGGACCATTATTTGGCATGCGGGTCGAAAGCATACGATAAACTACCACCTAACTGGGGGTGGATTTGCTCCCTGTCGCGTGTCAACGTACCCTCGCTAGTAGTGCCTCAAAAACATGTCAAAGTGGACGACTTCCCAAAAATGGATGAAGGCAATAAACGAAGAAAGAGATCGCTATCAACTACCACACTACCACATGGTCATGGCATCACCAAAGATGCCACACTACGGAGAGTAAAACGACAAGGAAATTACCTATGGAGAAAATCAGAAACTGAACTCGACGAAGTACCACCATCACATCGCATCAGCCGTTCAGCGGGACTGCCATGTTCTTCTCTGCAATAATACACCCAGGGTTTCAGACATACGCAAATGCAAAATGGCTCCAGATAACAAGATGGGAGCTAATGATGACAATAAACTCAACAGGGAACAGGTTCAACGCAATAAAAGAAGAGCTCCGACCTATATGGTTGGTGGCCTTACAGAACAGATATGTCTTGGACCTGCTTACAGCTATGGAAGGAGGAGTATGCGCAAAGATAGGAAGTTCCTGCTGCATGTTCACACCAGCAAACGATGAGGATAACGGGACATTATCAGAAGCAGTGTCACAATTGTCAAGGATGCACGCTAAGATGGAAGAAGAATCCAAAGGCACAAAGAAAGACGGAAGCTAGTTCTCGTACCTCTGGTCCTGGAAGCTATCCTGGCTTGCGGATGGTTTACAAATTTTGGCGGGAGGCCTGATCCTGGGGTTGGCCTCACTACTTGGGATAAAAGCATGCATGGCCAAATCCAAAACAACTGCAGAAGAGATGATCGGGATGAATCTACTTCTGCCTGCAGAGGATGACCAACACACAGACATAATACGTATGGAATGAGAGAGGCTAAGACAACAGCTAATGGAATCAGACATGTATCCACCATCAATGAAATTAGAGCACCCAAGGAATCCTAAGATTTATGTTGGAAAATGGGTTTATTGCAAGCCTGGAGGGGGATGCGTGTATATGTACTGGTCATTCGAGGATCATGTAAATCACTATGGACACCAAATCGATTGACGTTCCCACAAGCCATGCTGCAGGTCGTTACAGACTCCATGACAACATAGCTGCGTTAGACAGGAAGCACACCTACAGCCTGCACAACCAGGCCATTCACACACCAACCCACACGAAGAACATCCGCGTACAGTTCTATGAGCTAGATGATGGGGACACACACTTACTGTCTGCATGTTTGTTATTTTGCCACATAGGCTCGCTACCGCACCACAGAAACACAAGATGCCAGAGGAGCTCATGTATATGCTTGCAGATGCTACCCGCTATTAGCCCTATGGATGGACAGGAGCACTCAAGGGACCCGACGACCCATGACATGCCTTTAAACTATGGACACTTATGTCGAAAGTATAACCAGAGCTGAAGTAGGCCTCAGACAAATCCAGCACACTAGAATCCTCTCACAGAGATCCCGAAGCTGCAAGCTGCTGAGCAGTTAGAATAGCCCTGGCAGGGACTGCCACTGCCAAGGCCACGATGTTGCAAGAGACATTCCTCACTCACTATGCCCCGATGAGCCCAGCTACAGGAGAGAACACCCCAAACTGAAATACAAATCAAATCGAAGTAATTCGGCCTCACCAGCGGTCTCCTCACACGTGAACCGGCCCACCTGACATGATGCCAAGGCCTGGAAGCTGGGAAGCTGCAGTCGTTTTACGGCTGGGACTGAGAGTGCAAGAAAATCGCAACAATCCATCCACAACATGCGCTGGGACTGGACTGCTCTCATGGCATTAGTAAGACCCGCATTGTTACATGCTGTCATATAGTCACACCTTGTTGATACACATTGCACGACTGCAGGTGTCTTGCGGGCTGGCAACGACGGTGGTCCTAGGCTTGGGGGCCCGCGGCCTGACCAATAAGGACACTGGGGGATAGGGCCTGGCAGCCTGAATCTCCAGCCAATCATCAGGGGTTCTAATGTAACATTTCCCAGGTAACAGTTTTTAGGGGCGATCCAAGCACACCACCTGACACAGTGGCCACCAACAACCGTGCACCCTATATGTCTCTATACTGGGCCTACCAACCTGGGAGCCAACCCAGAGTTGTGTTAGGTTCAGGGATGGATTTTGGTAAGTGACGCTAAATGTGACGTCACAATGATACAAAAGGGACATGTGAGCCCAAGATCAATGAAATGTACCTGAACTGGATTTTTGTTCCATGTATGTTATCCCTGCTCGTGTGTGGACCTCAACTTCCTTGGGACTTGGAAGGAGTTAGGGCCTTCGACGTGCTGGATGTCCGCGGACCCTAGGTACGGCTCTGACGACCCCAGAATTTACCCTAACACCTTCACAAATGTCCCGATATGGCCGGGCAAACACTACTTTGCTCAATTACACTATCTATTTGCGCAGTTTATGTGGCACTCCGGAGCAGTTTGCAAGAAATGGCTGGATATGACGCACTCTTACGACAAAGGTGGCTTCACCGCCCCAAATTTAGAACTGTTCTGGACTTCGCTACTTTCTGGTATCCCATGGCTTCCCCTCCACCACACGTGAAACTGGAAACCCTAGCAGCTGCAGAATCAGACTTGAAAACACTTAATTAGATCGAACCTATAGGGACGACTGCCCCTTCGACCCGGTTACCGCCACACTCCGAGCATGGCGCTTGATATTTGCTCATACCGCCACTGAAAGACCCTACTACAAATGGCTCCCCCTGTGGAAATTCCCTGAACTGGATCCCACATGGGACAAATCGATTAAGACTAACTGGGAACGGATGGGTTATAGGGAATTAGCAGATCTATTCCCTGAGGGTAGATTCATCACACCCGCCACGTGAAACAAGGCCACAGGCACACTGTATAGGCCATATCCAATTCTAAAGACTATGTGCAGCAGTATCCGCCAGATGGCCCTCTTACCCTAATGAGCCCCCTGAATCCGTCCCCCTGGCCTACATTGCAAACTTGGGAGACTGCAAACATACACTCTCCACATTATATAAACTCCTAATGGATGCAAGCCCTCTCCCATCTCCATGTGCCAGAGAGGGATGGTCTCGGGAACTAGGCTTTGAGCTCACTGATGCTCAATGGGCCCGCATGTATAGACATACTCGGAGAGCATCAATAAACTTTAGGTGTAAATTCATGCAATTCAAACTTCGGAACCAGCTTTATTATACGCCGCTAGGCTCTCCAGGATGTCCCACTCGCAACCCCAGGGATGCCGGAGGTGCCAACAATCCCCCGCTGATCACCTACACATGTTCTGGTCATACCCGCGCATCAGCAATTACTGGGATCAGGTTGCGGACGCAATTTCTAAGGTATTAGATACTGTATTGGAATGTAATACTTTTTGGAATATGCCCAGACATACATAGCAAAGCCCATCAAACCTTTGTGTCCATAGCATGTATGATTGCTAAGAGAGCCATTTTATTACAGATTTTTAAAAAACAAGCGCTAAAGACTGGTTGGCAGCATTGACATGGGCTCAGGAATGCGAAGAACTGTACATCTCCACACTGCCCTCGCGCTCTAGACCCTGTGATGCCTGGTCGGCCTTTTGGTCCTACCGCTGTGACCCGGATGTGCCTAAACCAACCTGAAGCATGTTACGCCTATGCTAAGCTGTTGATTGCTTATCTGCTGAACTGAATGGTATTCATTGTCGCGTGCAATGCCTATGCTCACTTATCTTATGTGTACTATTTTCTTCTGGTCCTGTACCTTCCTTGCCAGTAATAAATAAAGTTTTTTAAAACAGATTAGACTTGCAGCATCATTACTTGGAGTTCTGAATGGACTCAAGGGCCAGATTATGCGGTGCGTGCAATAGCCTACAGCAATACCATCACACTATCCTACCCCTCTCCTGTCGGGGAGAAGCTGGATCCCCCCCCCCCCAGGGCAGTGGGGGGCCAGCAGCCATACCCTCACCAGCTATGGGAGGCCCCAACACCTCCCATATGGCCCCCAGAAATGCAACAGAGTCCCAAGCAGGCAGCAGCATGTTTCAAACTGCATTTATTTCTAGGCAAAGAAAAAGAAAAAAAGCAAAAGAAAAGCACAGAGCATCGTGTATCGCGAGTTCAGGCGCCGTCTCCCCCGGGGCTGTCTTGCAAGTAAGTTTTATAATCACACTGCAGGCTGACCTCACAGAATTGGATCAGCTCCCAGAAACCTATCTCCTCCTGTTATTGGCTGCAAAGTGGTAGGTTACCTATGTAGCCCTTACAGAGAGCCTGATAATTGGATATTAACCTCTTGCGTCAGTGGGTTGATTTAGCTGTGCCAGCCCCCATTACCTAATTCTAATCTTGTTGCAATGTGACTTTGTTCCCATAACTTTTAGCTGAACAAGCAGTTCGCACCTGGGCTCTGGCTTGTTACAAGTTATGTTTCAATGTTGTGCGAGTCCTTGAGAAAATGTCTTTCTTTCCCAGAAAGAAAAAAAAAGCACACTGGGTTGCCGTGATTTATTCGCATTTGTGGATAATTAAAAAATGTCTGTCTGCAGAAAGCAATTTTATCTTGAATTTGCGGCCTTGGCAATTCGAATGTTTTGCGAGGAATGTTGATAAGGCTCCCGCAGCCAGTGTTCAGTGAGTGAAATGGACTTAGCTGTAATTTTCCTGAAACATAGCTTTACACTGTGCATTTAGACCATGTTAATTCATATAGGCATTTGCAAGCCTTTAAACAGGGATTTTTGTGTTTGTAGATTCTGATATTGCAGCATTGATTCTAATGTAGCATAGAAGTTGCACTGTTGGTGAAGTGGGTGTGTTTCAGCGTATTTGTCACCTATGGGTGCGCTGGGGCCTGGTTCAAATGATAAGTGCGCTCCTTGTCCTTCCTGCTGTTCTTCTATGTATGCGCTTGGGGTGAGGGGACATGGGTTTGGTCTCGATTTTCCCTCTTCAGTCCCCCCTCTGGTCGACTTTGTCGACCACACCACCAAGCAACATTCACCTCCTTCCGGTCTGCATATCTTTGTCAATTCCTTGAAGTGTCCATAATTTTCTGCATTGTTGTTGATGAACAGTACATATAGGAGTGTTCTCCTTCTGTGTTCCACCACACTAACTTCCCTTCGTACTTCCTCTGATCACAGGGAGTGGCCACCTTTATTACTGCTGGAACCATGTTGCGCACCACTATCTTAGTCCGGCTCTTCCTTTCAGCATGTCTCTTATTTGCATCCCGATGTCTCCTTCTGTTGTTCTCTTGCAATGTATCTCTATCTTGCACAATGGTGCTGTGCTCGGTACTCGTCCTTCCGTTATCACCTTCAAGCAACCAGGCAGTCATGATGTCATCCATTATCATGCAAGCACTAGCTAGTTCTTTGCTTTCTCTTTTCAGATGCATTTTTTGCTGATCATTTTTTGGTATGCTGGTACTGCACCCACTCATTCTTCTTTCTTGCTCGAGAAGTAATTCCCCCCTCTTTTTACTTCTCTGTCTGTTTCTCTTCTTCCGTTGTTTTCCATCTTTGTTAATGTGTCACTCTTCACATCTTCCTTGGTCATCACCAACAAGGGCATGCTGATGCGCACCAATGAACACTCTCCTCCCCAATTCAGTGGTAGTTTCTCTTGATCTTTGGATGCATGTGCTCAATAGTAGTCCATAAGCAGTGATGTTCCTGCTCTCATCTCGCACCTTCTCTCAACCTTCTCTCATCCAGCATGATTGTCCACTTCTTGTCATTGTTGTGCTGGTAACATAACGTTGGTACCTTAACAGTATACGTCCTTCTTCAGTGACCATCTTTGCTCTTTTCTCCCACTCTGTTAGGCACTTATCATATTTTTGTCTTTTTCCTTTTATTTTTTCTTCTTTCTTTTTGTTTTTCTTTCTTCTTTTATTATTTATTTATTTATTTATTTATTTTTTCAATCTCAATGTTGCTGTCTTCCCTTGCAATCTTCTTCGCACCTTGTCATACATGGGCGTCGTGCTCTGCTGTAGTAATTTCTGTTGTAATCAATTCTCTTCCGGCATATGTTAAAGAACAGTCAGGACAGCTCTCTCCAGTGGTGTCCCTACCAATTTTGTACATGTGTGCATGTTGTTGGTCACTTCTGATATGTGTGTTATGTGTATGTTTTACTCCCCTTGTGTCTGCTTTTAACTCTCCTTACTTTAGCAGCAGCTTTTCCTTACCCACTGACGCCGTAACTCTTCCTGCTTAGGTTAGGGAATGTTAGCAGGGGATACAGCGGTAATGCTCACTATTACATATAATTTTCAAAGTACCACCCCCATAATTTCGTTCATCATCAATAGTCCCATCGTGAAGGTAAAAGTCCTTATTTGCGTGCCCATAACCACTTAAGCTGCTGGGTCCTTGCAGCTGATGAGATGATAAAGTTGCCCGCCTGAAAATCGCAAGAAAAGCGTTAATACGTTAGTACTTGTTAGTAACCTCAAGCTACGCGAACTAAACAATCACTAAGGGCAAAAATCAAACCTTCCCCTGGACATTTCGTGTTTTCAAAATTTCTCAATATGGGTAGGGAAAATCTTGGGCTGTTTATTCAATGGAAGCAAGGAAATATACTTCAGGGAAACATGCTCTAAGGGGTCTGAGGTTCTTGATAGGGTGGGCAATTGAGTGGGGAATGCTACACAATGTTTTAATCAGTAGGCCTCACAGTTTCTAATGGAAGATAACATTAAGGAAATGTCCTACACATTTCTAACAGCATACATACGCAACAACCTGCATGTGCGGGGAAAAGAGAAGAAACAAAACAGTGTTACAGCTGTAGGTGCACAAAATGTAATATGAAACTCAATTAAACTTTGGAAATGCGTGTGTCGGTCCCTATTCTAGTTGCTAGTGTGCGTTGGACCATGGGATGGCCATGTTTCCCTAACTCGGGAGTGTTCGTGCTATTTTGCAGTTCATGAAAATCTCTTGCGTTGGCCCTGTTGATCGTTGCTCCCTCGTTGCCAGGGTGGCCACCGCTTTGTAGGGCTTGACGCCTTACACTTCTAACAAAGTCTGTCAGGAGGGGAAAATGTCCCACTGTAGTCCATAGCGATTGGGTGTTGGTTGTCCGTTGTCTTCAGGCCTGCCCTGGGTCCTTTATATCTGGCGAGAAATGAAATGGAAGCGCTTGAGACCTGAGAATTTACATATTCTTCAATTTCTTGACCTAACCTCTCTGCACTACTCTCACACTATTCAGTGTCCTAGTGGGAGGAGCCAATGGTACACCTGTGCACCATCCTGTCACCACCTGGTGGCGTTCAATGGTGGTCTGACTGTAAATTATTACACAATTCGGAATGTACCCAGAAAATGGGTAGGCACTTAATTTATGTGAAGATACTCATTACACACTTGGATCATATATATGCAATTTGGGTGCTAGTGTACAAATGGGCCTTTGGATCTTTATATTTACTGTGCTTTTGTTGTAAGCTATTTATAGTGCGTGCCTTTGTCCCGTGGGGCATCAGGCACTGACAAGCTAAATAGGGAAACATCAGGGTGGTAAATTTGTCAGATAGGGTGGCTGTGTTTCTAAATTAAGTGCACCATGTTACTTAGTTAAGATAATCGTAGGGTTTTTAAATCTTTTTTTTTTTTTTTTTTATGGCTCCTCTCTCACTTCTCAGGGCGTGCCTCGCAGTGAACTGCAGGCACTTTAAGCTGGTACTAATGAAATCCGCTACCAATTTACTCCCATTCTCTCTATCCCACCCCATGTCCACTTTTTAAAGCCTACCTACTCTGTTAATTACTCATTTAGTCTAGTATTTTATTACTCCACTACTGTAATTACTGTTACATTTAAACAATATATATTTCTAATTACTGTTACATTTAAACAATATATATTTCTCCCCCCAATATCTGCTCTCAAATTTTAAATCAACCATTATGCTCCAGTTCGTGCAGCAATGACCTCTTTCCCTATGTGTGTTGGCTAATGCATTTGTGCCAGTGTTATTTTCAAAAGTGCTAGTGGCAGTACCACTTGCACTGTCATTTTGTGTCACCAAATTAATTCTGTTGGGAACATGGATCATCCACCCTTTACCCCTATTTCTCTCCTCCTGTGGTGAACTGTCAATGAAATATAGGCCTCCCCCCTCAAGTGCACCTTCTTCCACCTTGTGTGTCTCATTTAATTGTTCTGTGTTAATCGTGTATTCATGAGCCCAGTCTCCTCACTGAAAGATGTGTGCTCAAAATGTAGCTAAATGTACTCTCTTGTGATGCGCTATCATTATGCACCCCCCTCTGTACCGTGAACCCCCATTATTCTTAAACAATCTTCCTTACTTTCAACATGTGTATGCCTGGTGTTTAACAAGTTATGGATTTCTCTGTTAATAAGGTGGTCATATCCACATTGCTCATGATGTCACAAATGTCTCTTCCCTAATGCATGGCCTAGTCGCCCCACTGTCACCCAGAAAAGAAAATGTTTTGATACCTATCACCACCCCTATGCAATTGTCCTCAGCATTATTAAGTGTGCGTGAGTGTGTGTGTCGGCGCGCGTCTCGCCCGCTCTGTCGGGGAGGTGGAGCATGAGTGTGTGTGGCAGAGTGAGTCAAATCAAGTTTGTCTTGGGCTGTCCTATTAGCGGTATAATGTCAATCTATGTCCTTTGAAAGGTTTGTTCCCCATCAGGAAGACCCCTCCCAGTCATGCAACCGGTACCATTGCTATTGTGTCAGTGTTCTGTATGGGTGCTGGCTGCTGTGCAGTGCCCCTGTGTTGTTATTCTAGTCAGTCCTGGGGTAGTGGTGCTGTCATTTGTTGTGTCTGTACATGTAGTGGTGACAGTACCTGCGTTGGTGCTTGTGGTGTCTGCTGAAATGATCCCATCCTGCCCCATGTATCCTCCCCACATGGGCGGTGCATATTGTGGTGATTGTTGACACTGCTATTGTTATTCTTGTGTGTGTGTGTTGAAGCTGTTTTTAACTGCCCCTCCCATCGCATGCTTGAATTATTCATTTTTCTCTGCCCCTGTGTCATCAAATATTACACTCCCGGAGGTTCAGAAGGGTGAGTCCCCGCTTCCCTCTGCTCGTGCTGGTTCAGCATCAGCTGACCCCTCGCATCTTCCCTTTCCTTCATGCACACAGTTCAACTGTAGCCATGTGCTTTTAAAGCTATTCCCGTTGAAAGTGCTGTGTATGTGTGTCCTTAGCGATTGCTGCACGCTTCTGGAGAAGCCGCCTATGAGCAGCCATGGTCTTTTTAATTTACCTTCAGTACTTTTGAATCTTTGCACACTATGTTTTACTGACTTATTTCAGCATGGAAGCTGTGTGCTACACAACAAGTGAAGGGGAGTCATTTCTGTATTGTGTGATACATTTTACCTCTATTCAATTCGAAAATTTCGATAGTCCGCTGTTCAGGGAGCAAAAGTTAGAAGATAATTGAACATTTTTTCAACTTCTGTGAGCCTTCTTTGCTCCGCACCTTAGCCAGTGCACTCCACGTGCAGCCCATCTTCACCAAACCATTGCCTTCTCCGGCACACCCCCACAATCTTGCGCATGTGTCTTCCACACACCGCCTCTGGGTCACCTATTCTCCAAATCCAAAACCACACCACTATCTCCTCACCATCAAAACTTTGTGTCCTTATGCATCAATCTGAAGGTGACGTCACCAAACTAAAAACACAATGCAAATGAACAGACAAATGTGCATACACAGAACAATAACCCATTTCTCCCAACCCCACAAAAAATCCCAAAATAAAACCCCACAATCCCCACAGCTGTCTTCCTGTCTCAACTGGAACAAGGTAAACCACAATAAAAACTCTTATAATTGGACTGCGCACACTGCGTCGCCTAGCGTGTGATACGCTCCTCACCAGGGGACCTTAACCAGCCAACTATCTTCCACTCACTGAACTAAACGCTCAATTAGCAGGGAACCTCATCTACTCATTGATCTATAACGTCAATTCATAGGAAATTCAGACCCCGTACATGAAATCACCATCCAGACCAATCAGCGCGGCACTCCTGTTCTATATGTAGGGAGTCACTACCCCACCCAATAGGCTCAAAAACACAAGAAGGGACCATTGCCACCACCCCAGTCCCAACTACAATTCACGTGCCGATCACCACCAATGCGCTGAATTTTGTGACAATGTACAATCACCCACCACCCACTTTACAATCCCTCCCTCAGTTAAAGCCCATGTTGCTGGTTTACTTACATTTTCCTATGCTGCACTGGCAGTTGCACCGCTGCTGGACACTCCCTCAATGCGCTTCACCGGACCCCTTCTCCTGCAGGGCTCTCACCTGCCCTCAAGCGGGGTATTTCCAAGTGGCCCCCGAAGCCTTTAGCCGGTTACGCATTTTCCGGTGGTCTTCAGGTGCAGGCGAGGGTCCCACAGCTTCCTTGAGTCGGCGGCAGGGAGCTCAGTCCACCACAGGGCTTGCGCAGGCAGAGCTCATTCACCCATGTTACAATGAGCAATGAGCCTCACAGAGGGCACCAACTTGTCGGGGAGAAGCTGGATCCCCCCCCCCAGGGCAGTGGGGGGCCAGCAGCCATACCCTCACCAGCTATGGGAGGCCCCAACACCTCCCATATGGCCCCCAGAAATGCAACAGAGTCCCAAGCAGGCAGCAGCATGTTTCAAATTGCATTTATTTCTAGGCAAAGAAAAAGAAAAAAAGCAAAAGAAAAGCACAGAGCATCGTGCATCGCGAGTTCAGGCGCCGTCTCCCCCGGGGCTGTCTTGCAAGTAAGTTTTATAATCACACTGCAGGCTGACCTCACAGAATTGGATCAGCTCCCAGAAACCTATCTCCTCCTGTTATTGGCTGCAAAGTGGTAGGTTACCTATGTAGCCCTTACAGAGAGCCTGATAATTGGATATTAACCTCTTGCGTCAGTGGGTTGATTTAGCTGTGCTAGCCCCCATTACCTAATTCTAATCTTGTTGCAATGTGACTTTGTTCCCATAACTTTTAGCTGAACAAGCAGTTCGCACCTGGGCTCTGGCTTGTTACAAGTTATGTTTCAATGTTGTGCGAGTCCTTGAGAAAATGTCTTTCTTTCCCAGAAAGAAAAAAAAAGCACACTGGGTTGCCGTGATTTATTCGCATTTGTGGATAATTAAAAAATGTCTTTCTGCAGAAAGCAATTTTATCTTGAATTTGCGGCCTTGGCAGTTCGAATGTTTTGCGAGGAATGTTGATAAGGCTCCCGCAGCCAGTGTTAGTGAGTGAAATGAACTTAGCTGTAATTTTCCTGAAACATAGCTTTACACTGTGCATTTAGACCATGTTAATTCATATAGGCATTTGTAAGCCTTTAAACAGGGATTTTTGTGTTTGTAGATTCTGATATTGCATCATTGATTCTAATGTAGCATAGAAGTTGCACTGTTGGTGAAGTGGGTGTGTTTCAGCATATTTGTCACCTATGGGTGCGCTGGGGCCTGGTTCAAATGATAAGTGCGCTCCTTGTCCTTCCTGCTGTTCTTCTATGTATGCGCTTGGGGTGAGGGGCCATGGGTTTGGTCTCGATTTTCCCTCTTCACTCCCATCTATGCAGAATGTGCAGCCCTTTTCCATTACAATCTGTTAATCCCCTCGTACAGTGGGGTTTCCCTTGTGTGAGGTTCGCTATTAATGAAACCATGTTCCATACAATCCATCCTCCATGCTCTCACGAAGCTCCTATCAGAGAGCTCTGGTCTTCTTGGAATGGGCCAGGTCTTAAAAAACAAGCATTGACGAAGCCAATTATTATTGCGTTTGCTGCTGTTCTTTGCATTTTGCATTTCTAGGCACAAGGGTGCAAGGAGGAGAGTGCAAAGTTTCAAACAATGATGCGATAAAGGGTGCCGGTGTGCAAGAGAATGAGAAGGAAGGAGAATTGAGCATGGGAAGAAATGAATGAGAGAGGCTGACATCGATGATGAACAAGAGAAAATCTGAGCGAGAAATGTGAGAGTGAGAGGGCAAGAAATAAAGCAAGAGTGTGAGAGGAAGGATGAGAGGGTCAGGGTGGGTGGTTGCGTTGTAGAGTGAGTTGGCTGGGTGGGGTAGAGAGACTGGGGGTAGGGTGGGTGTGGGTAGAGAGAGTTGGAGAGGTTAGCTGGGGGAGGAGAGGCTGGGGTATGATGGGTGTAGGTAGAGAGACTGGGCGTCGGGTGGGTGGAGGTAGAGGGTGTGGGGGGTAGCGAGAGTGGAGGTAGGATGGGTGGTTGGGGTTGAAAGAGTGGGGGTAGAGTGGGTCGTTGCTGGTAGAGAGAGTGGAGTACAGTGGGTGGGGGTAGAGAGAGTGGGGATAGGGTGTGTTAGGGTAGAGTGTGGGGATAGGGTGGATGGGTGTAGGATGGGTGGTTGGGGAAAGAGAGAGTGTGGGTGGGTGTTCGGTGCGTGGGGATCAAGAGTTGAGGTAGGGAGGATGGTTGGGGTAGAGATTGGTGGTAGGGTGCGTGGGTGGAGTAGCGCGAGTCGAGGTAGGGTGGGTAGCAGGGGGTAGAGAGATTAGATGTAGGGTGGGTGGGTAGGGGTAGAGAGAGTAGAAATAGGTTGCATGGGGACGAGAGAGAGGAGGTAGGGTAGGTGGATGGGGTAGAGAGAGTGGAGGTAAGGTGGTTGGTAGGGGTAGAGAGAATGGGAGTAGGGTGGGTGGAGCAAAGAGAGTGGGGGTAGAGGGATTGGGGGTAGGGCAGGTAGGTGGGGTTAAAGAGAATGGGGTATGGTTGGTGCTTGGGGTTAGAGAGAGTGGCTATAGGGTGTGTGGGTCGGGGTAGAGAGGGTGGAGGTAGGGTGGGTGGCATAAAGAGAGTGGTGATAGGGTGTGTGGGAGTAGAGCAACTCGGGGGAAGGGCGGGTATGGGTAGAGAGAGTATGGGTAGGGTGGGTTTGTTATAGAGAGAGTAGGGGTATGGTGGGTGGGGGAAATGGGTAGAAAGAGTGGAGTTCGTGTGGGTGGGGTTAGAGAGAGTCGAGGTAGGGTGGATGTGTGGGGGTAGAGAGAGTGGAGGCAGCATGGGTGGGTGGGATTAGAGAGAGTGGAGGTAGGGTGGGTGGGAGGCAGTAGAGAAAGTGGAGGTATGGGTCGGTGTGGGTAAAGAAGTGGAGGTTGGGTGGGTGGGTTTATAGCTGGTGGGGGTAGGGTGGGTGGGAGGTGGTAGCCAGGGTGGAGTTAGGGTGGGTGAATGGGGGCAGAGAGTGGGAATTGGGTGGGTGAGGGGAGAGGGTGGGGATTGGGTGGGTTAGGCTAGAGAGGGAGGGGGTAGGGCAAGAAGGTGGGGGTAGGGTGGGTGGTGGTGGTTGAGTGAGTGGGGTATGGGAGATTGGAGGTGGGGTGGGTGGGCGCATACATGCCAACATTCTGTGACCAAAAATCTGTAGGAATCTTAAAGTTTCAAAAATTGTCAGGCGAGGAGGTAATGATAGGAATAGGGCGCATCAGCAGCCCATTGGCATTGAATGAGCCTGCCGCCGCGGGTGCATTCAATGACAATGAGGCGCCTGCCACGCCTTCTGCCATCACGCCAGCTCGGGGGAGCCCTTCAAAGACTCGCCAGAGTTGACGTGGTGGGGGGCTAATGGCGCCTTTTGTGAAAGGCACTCCCGGCGGAGGGGCGCCCCTAGCCCACCGCCGTGGGCGCCTTTTACATCAAAGGCCTGCATGCTGCGCCTTCTCCCGCTACGCCAGCTCGGGGAAGTCCTTGAAAGACTCCCCCGAGCTGGCGTGGTGGGGGGCTAATGGCGCCTTTGGCCAAAGGCACCCGCGGTGGAGGGGATCTTTTAGCCCACCGCCGTGGGTGCCTTTGACATTAAAAGCCTGCATGCTGCGCCTTCTCCCGCTACGCCAGCTCGGGGAAGTCCTTGAAAGACTCCCCCGAGTTGGCGTGGTGGGGCGCTAATGGTGCCTTTTACCAAAGGCACCCGCGGCGGAGGGGTGCTTTTAGCCCACCGCCATGGGTGCCTTTGACATTGACAGCCTGCATGCTGTGCCTTCTCCCGCTATGCCAGCTCGGGGAAGTCCTTGAAAGACTCCCCCGAGCTGGCGTGGTGGGGGGCTAATGGTGCCTTTGGCCAAAGGCACCCGCGGTGGAGGGGCGCTTTTAGCCCACCGCCGTGGTTGCCTTTGACATTAAAAGCCTGCATGCTGCGCCTTCTCCCGCTACACCAGCTCGGGGAAGTCCTTGAAAGACTCCCCCGAGCTGGCGTGGTGGGGGGCTAATGGCGACTGTACGCCAGCTCGTGGGAGCCCTTGAAAGACTCCCCCGAGCTGGCGTGGGCAACAAAAAAAAATATTTAAAAAAAATATATATATATTTTTTTTTTTACAAAAAAAATCGGTATTGGGTGTAAAAAAATCGGTAGGCGGTAGTACTGCTTAAAAAGCGGTATCCTACCACCTAAATCGGTAGGGTTGGCAAGTATGTGGGCGATGGTAGTTATTTGGGGCAAAAACATGTAGAACAAAGCAGCCTCAGAAGGACTTGTCAAAAGTAGCCCAAAATAGCCCAAACAAAACCCAAACAGCAAACACAACATAGGTGGGGTGGGTACGTGTAGAGAGAGGATGTGGGGTGGATTTATAAAGGCAGCCACAGGAGGACAGAAAAGCTGATCTGTTGTCAAAAGTAGCCCAAAATAGCCTGCTTGACCACAAATAGCCCCATATCACATCCCTGTGCAACTCTGGAAAACCTGGCACCTGACTTCTTACAAAGCTGCTGATTGGAGCAAATATTGTTAGGGGACTTCTTATTGGGTAGTAGGCAGAGGAGTTTCGAATAAAAAGGCTTTTCGTGATGTGGCAGTTTCATGCCGTAGCACTGCCCATTGCTATGCCAACCAGATAGTCTCAGTTCAGAAACCACATTCCCTTTCTGGCTTCTACAACAATGATTTTGGCAATAAGGCCTACAGGAATGCAGTGCCTCTGAAGAGGGCTTGTAGTAGAGTGCAACACAAAGACCATTAGCTTTTCCCCCAGAGAACAGATGATCACAGCTGGCAGCACTCATACACGTAATGCAATGTTAAGTGGTCTTGTAGAGGCACCGCCGGCATTTTGAAATTGCATGTGGCTACCTGGAAAAGAGAGAGGGGTGGTTGTTAGTGGAATAGAGGAGGTAAGGCTGGCGCAAATCCGAAGTGTGGATACCCCGGCATGTAACACTTGGGGAGGGTGTGGGGGGCAGGAGGCGTTCATCCAACGGGGGGAGCACCAGTTCAGTTACTTGAAAGTACCCAAAGACTGGTGTGAGGTGGGGGGTCGAGTTGGAGAGGACTAGTGAAGTAAGCAGTGGTGTTGCTCTGTTAGTTAAAATGGTCCATTTAAGCATTCAAAAACAAAACACACCACGCCACGCACAACCCAAAACGATCCTGGGAGTCTTTGTGACGCAGTCCCACTTCCTACAAAGCTGCATTGTGCAGAGGCTACGGAGAAGTGTCTTTACAGTGCAGCATTGTTTACCTGTGTATACTCGCCATAACATTGAAAGTGTTGCATTCATTTGCCGAGAAGTGCACGAGCTGGCTCCACTCGATCCGCAGTTCAGCTCCAATAAACAGGAAAGGCATGCAAAGTTGCCAGATGTCCCCTTGTTTTGAAACATACACTATAAGAAACTGCGGCTTCCTGGTTGGTTGAACAACAACAGGAACACACGGCATTGTAGCAAACTTGAAACCCTTGGTTACATACCAACGGAGTTTCAGGCTCGTGTCAGGATTTAGACACAAAATGACGATGGCCTTGAACTCCGCCAGCCAGGCTCTCACATCCCCACGGGAACACGGGGTCATCTCTCTCTTGCAAAGGGTCGCTGGGAGAGTTTGCATGAAATCTGACACTTGCACTTCCATTGGGTTGTTACTATAGTAGCAAGAGACAAAGCAGCAGAGGTTTTGAATACCAACCAGCTCCTCAGCCTGGAATTTCAAGAAGTGATGAGGGGGCCGGGTTGGGAGAGGGTGGCATTCTCCAAATCTCCAGGGCTGTGATGCAGGGAACAGAGCACGTGAAGGGAGGCTTAGGCAGCGAATGTGACATTTGTAAATCAGGCGAAAATCAAAGCTGTTCCGCCAGCAATTACTGGAACAATACTAAAGGCCCGATTCACACACACTCCCTATGAGTATGGCCCTCAGTAACAGTAATAAAAGGCAGTCATATTTTGAAATATCGCTTTTTTACCCACCACCTGCTGTTTATGGACCATGGGAATACCACATTTAGAAGTTGCTGCCATGTTATAAGATAAAGAACCTCATTGTTTGCCTCCTGTTTCTACCTATACCCAAGATGCACTCATTTGATCCCCCCCTGACGTTTTTAAAACATGATGTTTTCCTATAGTGAAGGGAAGCACATGAAGCGTCACTTGAATGCACTTTAAACACGGTTTTTGTACAGGAACATTCAAAGGGGGTGAAAAGTTTTAATTTGCAGTGCCCTTCTCGCATGTTTACCATGTCATGCACAAAATGGTCAAAATCCACACTTGTTATGTTACTGGACATTTGTATAGCGCCTTTCCCCATTGGTATGGTCTCAACGTGCTGTAGGTGAATGCCCTCGGGACTGGAGTGCAGGTCAGTGGAGATAGTGGAGATAGTAAGAGCAGAAAATAGTATGTGTGCGCACTCTATGTGTGTAGCTAGACCACATTTTTTGTGGTGGATGGCTGCGTTCTAATGCTGGAAGTAGTGTGCAGAGTATGGTATGTGCAGGTGGTATGTGTGCAGCTTGGCCAAATTGTCGTGGGGGTAGCTGCATTCTAGTGGAGGTGGTGCTAGTATGTAAGATTATTTGTGAAGCTAGGCAACATTTATCATGGGGAATAGCTGCATTCTAAAGGTTGTTGCAGTGTGCAAGGGGGTATATAATTATGTGTGCAGGTAGGCCGAATTTATCAAGGGGAATAGCTGCATTCTAAAGGTTGTTGCAGTGTGCAAGGTGGTATATAATTATGTGTGCAGCTAGGCCGAATTTATCATAGGGAATAGCTGCATTCTAAAGGTTGTTGCAGTGTGCAAGGTGGTGTATAATTATCTGTGCAGCTAGGCCCAATTTATCATGGGGAAAAGCTGCATTCTAAAGGTTGTAGCAGTGTGCAAGGTGGTATATAATTATGTGTGCATCTAGACCGAGTGGGTAGTGAGAGATATGTCCGAGTATCCGTGGAGGTTGGAAGAGGCCACCCTCTCCCTGATTGCCTTCCTGTGACTACCAAATTAAATATGCTCCCCTTCAAAGGTGTCCGGTGCGTTAGGGATCTGTAGGTCTAGTATGACCTTATTATGCTACCCTACTCACTCAGGCAAAATGCAGTTTAGGCTGACTAGCACAGTCATGCAGGATGTGTAATTTGTCTACCCTACTCTATCAGGCGAAGTACAGTTCTAGGCTGACTAGCACAGTCAGGCGAGGTATGAAATTAGGCCAACCTACTCAATCGGGCGATACGCAGTTCTAGGCCAACTGGCACGATCTTGTGGCATATGAAATATTGTACAGTCATGGTATGACCATCTACTGCCCACAATCACCCACAATCAATGTCCCCCTTCAAAACGAGAGTGGAATGAATGTATTAAAATGAAAAATACTGCAAACAGATCTGTAGAAATAAAATATGCTGAATTTCTGGAAACCCGACGAACAATGGTCTTCATTATTTTTATTTTATTTTATTTGTTTGTAACACGCCAAAGCCCGCAGGCATCAGGGCGCGGAGTATGGAGGTGTGGTGAGAAGTGGTGATAAAGTGGCAAGTGGCGCATGTTGTCACCATTTTACTGCCACAATTCCTGCCACATTTCCTCAATGCCCTACTACGAGTTTTGGTGGGATAGTGCGGAATGTAGTCATCCACCTTACCATCACAAATTGTCATGGTAATTCTGTAAATGGATCCAAAAATGAAGACAAACACCACCAAATCCCAACTTGTAATACTGTGGCAATTACAGGTTACTGAGTGGTGGTAACGGTAATCTACTTTGGCAGAAATCCCACATATTTTCTGCCAAATTCATAATGAGGCACATTATACTATTTAGCTTTGAGGAATAATCCCTGATGTGAATAGCACACAACATAGCCCCAAGGATGAAATGTCAATTCTATGCTTTTGTAGTGTGACAGGGTTGAAGTTAACAGAAATTCTCAGTATTCTTGGGACACCATTTCCTAAGCTAGGGTTTCTGTTTACAAGTCATTGGATTTGGTCCATGCATGTTGCCTAAGGCTACAATATCGAGAGTCCATTAGACTGTTAAAATGGATGGTGACGGCTGAAGAAATAATGTACCAGTCAAACTCTTTGCTCTTGCAAGTTCAGATCCTGGCAGAGCTGACTCAGCCCTTCATCCCTTCATCCATCGAAGGTCTCTAAAATTTGATAAGCCAAATAAGGAGGGTATTTCCCTTGTTAATATGTGAGATCACGAGGTCTTGGACAACCATGCAGAAGTCATGCAGGGGATGAAGGGTTTGATTGTGCAAAGTGTGGAGATCTGCAGCCTCACAGTTTACACCCCTTTGTCTATGTGCTGTTGGCAGGAAAGCCTACTGTCTACAATGAAATCCAGGGATTTGGCTGTATTTGGAGGCATATGTCATCCAGCCATTGTTGCACAAGTTGTTGTTTTGCAGGGGAAACTATGAAAATGAATTTTGTCTTGGTGTGGTTTATTTTGAGGTAGGCTTGTGGCCTCTGTGTTTGGATGATAGCCAGGCACTCACACTGGTGAGCATTATCCAGGGGGCCACTGACCTTAAGACACAGCTGAGTGTCAACAGCGTACTGATGGATGCCTATGTTGGGGTAATTTAGGAGAGTTGCCAAGGGTTCCATGTATAGATTCTTGATGATTGAGAAGAGAAGGGAACCTTGGCAGACCCCACATGTAGCTGTGAGTCTGTGGGATCTGAATGAGGCCAACTGTATGTCCTGGTGTCTGCTGAATAGATAGAACGCAAACCATTTTATGACAGTTCCGCAGAGGCCCAACCTGTCAGCGAGGAGGGAGAGAAGTGTTAGGTGGTTAACTGTGTTGAGGGCAGTTGAGAGGTGAAGACAGAGGTCCAAGTGTGGCTCCCGTGACCCCCACCCGACTTGCATCTGGAAGACACAGAAAGGACAGATGCACATCAATTCTAGGCCCTTCATCACCATCATCGATGTATCGCAGATGTGAGAAACGTTACTCTCTTAGACAGCCATTCAAACCATACCCAACTGACGATATGGAGGAGATGGAGTTATCAATCGAACAAGTCGACTGATTATAACTCGAGAAGTTAATAATGTCATCACTGACATCACTAGGAAAGAGGAAATGAGTCAGCGCTACCTCTCCTTTGAAGCGCTAAGCGGAGGTTAACATCTATCTAGAGTCTAGTAGGAAAACATTAGCTCACACTAGTGGGGCACAAAATATAAGAAAACAATTTTATTCTGATTAAGAAATACTAACTTTAAAAACAGAACAGACACATGGAAAATGATACAGTCTGGTGTACAAGAAATTGAACATTGAGGCATGACATGAAAACAGTAAATTACATTTTTGTATGAACATGAAGACCAATTCAAGACGTTTCACAGTGCAAAAGGCATTTTAAGATATTACATGGGTCAGGACTGAATGCATGACTCGTGGCAAGATTTGTCGACACTGTATTGAGTGTTTCAATTTCAGGAAGCTTATAGTTCTCTTAAGGAGTTGTTCAGTAACATAGTTGATATGGAAAATCTGAACTATCATCAGGATTGGTCGTGTTCTTAGAAGCGCAGAGATAAGTGATAATGGTTAGTGAAGTGCTGTTCAGAACATCATCTAAAAGCAATATAAACAGAGTAAAATAATGATTGGCTGAACTCTAGATGTAAAAAGATGTAAAAAAGCATGTTAACGTACCGCTGATTAGTGTTGAGGCACTCTCGGACTGTGGACGGGGGTCGGTAATGGGGAGCGTCGGGTGTTCAAAGAGTGATACATGAGAACCTGTAATAGTCAGGTAGGGGTGTGAATTAAATCACAAATGTCACTGTTAGGTAACTCATCTATATCAATAAATGAATGGACAGTGTACCTGGTTTTCGGCAGAAAATTGAGAAACTCAGGGTTATCATCACTGACATCACGACGTAGGTGCACGTGGGCATGAAGCTACACAAACATACATTAGATTATTGCAGATAGACACGAAACAAATGCTTATGACTCACACAGGTAGATGAAGGACAGTGTTACGCTCACCTGGTATCCACAGGGACACCACCCAGCCGGGTTACTCGCTTGTATGCTTCTCAGCTTTGCCCTGATGTGGTCTGCGGGGAAGGTTCTGCCTGAAAATACAGGAGGACTGTGTTCAAGACTGACCGACTGGGGTAAGTATGCTCCCTCCACCCACGTATGATTTCAGTCCCTCTGGTGCCCTCGCCTCACCTTGTGGTAGAATAAGGCGTGCTCTCTGTCCTGCCTTCTTTGGCACGTTGTCTTTCATGGGCGAGTGCGGTCCAGTTACTTCACTGACGCCGGCCCGTTTGATATTGTTCAGGTAGGTCTTATTGCTGTTCTTTAGTTTTGTTGCTATGCTGCATGCCTTTCTTTGTTCAAAATGTCTCTTTTTTCTCCCTTAGGTATGCAGAGCTTCAGCGCGGCGAACTGGCTTGGTTGAGCCCCGCTGGTAAATGATGGCGTATTAAGTGCGCTATGATGTGGTAAGTAAGCGCTATGCGCAGCGCTACGAAGTCTTGCCTTTGTTAACCTGTGTTTTCCTTCCTTGTAGGTCGCAGTGTTCTTCAGCACGAGTGGAATGTCCGGAGTGGTACCAGCCGAGAGGCGATCAGCCAGGTAAGCCTTTTGAGCAGTTCGTAATTTATAAATGTCTCTAACGCTTTCTTTAATGTTGCCTCTATCTTCCTCTTTCCGGTCGTTCTGTCCGGGAGGCGTGCAGATTGGAGGAAGCTGTTCTCAGTAGCTGCGAGTGTTTAAAGATGAAGACTGCAGGTTAGATGCTGCTGCTAATGATGTTCCTTTTGTCTCCTTGCAGGTTCTGCTTCTCCGAGGTTCGAGGAAATAGCTGGACACAGTGAGCGTTACGTTGCAAGCTGCAAAGTAACGCGAAGCGTGTTGTCTTGCTCGGGTGTGGTTTAAATAGCCCCAACAAAATAGTCCAGGTAAAGTAGTCCATAGGCTACCACACCCAAAACACTAGACCGCATAGCTTGGTTCTTAGGAACCAAGCTATGTGGATACCTCCATGTTGGCTGACAATACAATAAAGTAGTTCCCAAGCACATTGTTTTTCATGGTGTATGAGCCTGGCGCCATAGGCGCCAGGACTGGCCCCATGAGGGCTTTTGAAGAGGATGCCAGGCTCTAGAGGCCCGAGTCCTGACTCCACTTGGCCAATGGGTTTGCCAGGGGGGGGTTTGGGCGAGGGTTGTGACAGCACTCCCCCCTAAGGCCCCTCCCATGGTGTTCCTTCTGTCTGGCCCAGGTTTGGTTGGGAAGTTCCGATGGAATTTCCTGATTAGACGTGGTGTGTGGATATTCTCACTGGTTTCCCAGGATCTATCTTGTGGTCCAAATCCTTTCCAATCGACGAGATGATATAGCTCGGTCCTAGAGTATTGAGAATCCAAGATATCTTTGACTTCGAATTCTGGTTCTCCGTCAACAAGTATGGGCTTAGGTGGTGTCCCAATCCGTGTGCCGGGTTGCATTGGTTTCAGGAGGGACACATGGAATACCGGGTGGATGTGTAGATTAGGTGGTAAATCCAGTTTCACGGCTTCTGCGTTGATAATTGCCTTAATGGTATAGGGTCCTAAGAATCTGGGATGAAAGGTCCGTGTTCCCTTGATGGGTACGAATTTAGCGGCTAACCAAACTTTGTCTCCTACTTGATAATCAGGGGTCTTTTTCCGGTGTTGGTCGGCGGATCTCTTTTGTTTTTCTTTGGCATGAATAAGGTGTTCCTTTGCCCTTTCGAAAGCCTGAGTAATGGTTGTGTATAGAGTCTTTACCGCTGGCATTTCCAAGCTGGCTGGAAGGTGTAGTTCATAGGTACGTGGATGTCTGTCATAAAGGGTATAGAAGGGCGTTTGTCCCGTGCTTGAATGCAAAGAATTGTTATATGCATATTCGGCTATCCATAGTAGGTCTTTCCAATTCCTTTGTTCGTGGTGCAGCATGCACTGTAAATACTGCTCGAGTGTCTGATTGGTTCTCTTGGTTTGGCCGTCCGTTTGGGGATGGTGACTGGTAGATAGCCAAACGTCGATCTGCGCCATTGCACAACATTTTTTACAGAAGTTTGAAACAGACTGGCTGCCTCAATCAGAGACCAGAACCGAAGGGAAGCCATGTAGCTTAACCACGCCCTCCAGGAACACTTTTACTAAAGTGGCTGTGTCTGGGAGGCCTTTGAGAGGAATAAAATGGGTCATCTTCGAGAATAAGTCCACAACTACAAGGATGGTGTTGAACCCTTGGCTTGGAGGAAGATCAGTGATGAAGTCAAGGGAAAGAGTGTGCCATGGAAGTGGAGGAATGTCCAATGGTTGTAGGAGACCAGATGGTTTTTGTTTCTGTGATTTATTTTGTGCGCAGACACCGCAAGACTGAATATACTGAATGATGTCCTTACGCCAGGTAGGCAACCAAAAGTTCTCTTTCACCTTAGCTAGGGTTTTGGCGATCCCAGGATACCCTTCGAGCAGTGAATCGTGATAGTTTGAAATAATATGCTGTTGTAATTCCTTCTTGGGTACATATAGGCGATCCCTAAAAAAGGGTAGATGGTCCTTGATGGTATATTGTTCTCCTTGAGTTTGCCATGCGAGGTAGGCATCAGGATTCATTGTCCGTTGGATTTCTTTTCGTAGTTCTGCTTGTGTGAAGGCTGTTGTGATACCTAAGAGTTTGTCTTCAGGTATAATAGGTACTGGGTCTGGAGTTGTATATACTATTTCATCTATGCCCATACGAGATAAGGCATCTGCCTTTCCGTTTCTGACTCCTGATCGAAATGTGATTACATAATCATATTCGGCGAAGAAAAGGGCCCACCGCAATTGGCGCGAGGACTGGGCCTTGGCTGTTTTGAGATATTGCAGGTTTCGGTGGTCTGTGATGACTGTAATGGTGTGTCTGGCCCCCAGAAGGTAGTGCCTCCATGCTTTAAAGGCGGATTTGATAGCCAGGAGTTCCTTGTCCATGTTGGCATAATTAATCTCTGGAGGTGAGAACTTTTTCGACCAGAAGGCCACAGGATGTAGCTGGCCGGTTTCCGGGTCTCTCTGTGAAAGGACAGCCCCCATTGCGAGACTGGAGGCATCCGTTTCAACGAAATAAGGGAGGTCTGGACGAGGATGTCGCAGGATTGGAGCGGAGGTAAACCTTTGTTTAAGTTCCTGAAAGGCTTCTTCTGCTTCTTCGGTCCAAGCAAACGTTTTATTGTTTTTTCGTAATAGTACTGTGATTGGGTGCACAACCTGAGAGAAGTTTGGGATGAACCGGTGGTAGAAGTTCGCAAAGCCCAGCATGCTTTGTACCCTTTTCAGAGACGTCGGTGAAGGCCATTTCAGAATGGCATCTACCTTGTGCACGTCCATTCTGATGCCTCCTGGAGTAAGGATAAAACCAAGAAATTCTACTTCGGTGACGTGAAAAAAGCATTTTTCAAGCTTTGCAAACAAGCGATGTTGACGGAGCTTGGTGAGGACTGAACGAACGTGCCTGACATGATCTTATTCCGAGGCTGAGTATACTAAGATGTCGTCTATGTACACTTATGAAAAGAGAAAAATAATATGAGTCCGGGAAACCCAAAGGAAACACACCAAACACCGGTTACAAAGGAACATACAAAGTACTTTATTTTAAGGTCAAGCAATGACGAAGTCAATGACAGATCGGATAGCTATCGGCCCTCAGTACAACACAACGAACTTCAACGGGGTTCGATGTATTCAGTGAGAGAGTGTACATTGGGACATTCAGGCTTATATTCATTTCTCCAGCCTGTTGTCCAACCCCTTCGCGGGTTAACCATTCCATGAATGTATTACTGGTCTAGGGTCTCTGCCAGGTCAACTTTGATATATTCATCAGTATGTGCATAGATCAGTTCCGTTGATACAGGCAATACATTTACACACAGGTCAACAGAAGGACAAGGTCTCAGTTCACAACCCTAACAAGTGGCCTGTAGGCAAGTTATACATTAGCTGTACGGAGGTCATGTCGACCAGATTCTGTTCGGAATGGCATCGTCCACCATTTTGATGTACAGGGTGACTTTTACACAGCAAGAGAACCTAAAATGACAGTTTGATTGAAGATGGCGGCCTACATCAATTTCTAAGGTCAAGACCTTGCCGTAGAGAGTTATTCGCGTACAGTTTTAAGCAACTTGGTGTAGGTCAATATACATACAATCGTTACAAATAGAGGCATGATTTTATATCCAGTTTGACAAACCCTCCTTTTGGCCTATGCCAAGTGCTAAGACTACTTCTGATCTCCTTGCAAGTAACTCCATACGTCATCGTCCATAAACCCTGAATCGCTGTGAGAGATATCTATGGCCATCAGGTCGTTCACTATGATCTCTTTTAACACATACTCCTTGGAAGTTTTATCCGGGGCATATACTTTATGTCCCATCGTACCTATCGCCCGAGCACAACATCCCCCTAGCATCGAACATATACTAGGCAGACATTGGATACAACAACAAAGGAATAACAGAACTCCCAAAATGATCAGCAAAACTGAAAGTACCTTCCAACCCCAAGATCGCAAGAAATCCCAAAACCAAGCACTAAGATTCTAGTTCCCCTAGGGAACATGCACTTCTGAGCTAAGGACGTGAAGATTCTGAATTGCTTTGAAAATGGTTGGGGAGGAGTCTGGTACGAAAACACAGCAAGCGGACCCCACTAATTTACATACTCCACCACGTTTAGCCAGAATGACATCTAATGCCATCCGGTTCTGGAGTGCTACTAATCTTATCGCTTTCTGCTCTAATGTCATGTTATAGAGTATATCTGTGGTCCGGTTGATGGTTCTCTCCAGTACTCTCGCTAGTCTCCTGATGTCTTCAGAATTTGCTATCTGCCCCCAAAATGGCACAACTGATTTTGCTATATCTCCCATCACTTGTGCGGAGGTATCACCATTCTCGTTCCGCCGTGGACGAGCCTTTGAAACTTCCAAAGTGCTTGCTATGAATACCCCAGGTAACAGGATCCCTAAATAACAGGTTCCCTGCCAATCCCTGGGCAACCATGGAAATGCTACAATACCGCAAACGAAATAGACAGGTTCGCCTACATACAAAGGTCTGTTTTCCCCAGTCAAATTTGCAACGTTGGCACAGCCTTAAAAATCTCCCATTGGCCGGGTACCATTCCTCTGTATGCAGAAAGAAACTGAATCGGGGCTGTGGTTAACAGAGTAAGAAGGAGGCACGGCATCCTTATTGCCTATCGGAGCCATTTTAAAGGAAACCAAAGATTGGAAAGGACGAGATAGTCTATCAGAAGGCCTAATTGAAGCAATGTTGAGTTTACTCCTATTTGCGAAAAGCGAGCGTCCCAGAGGAGTCAGAACATGTTTTTCAAAATTATTCAAATTAGTTCCATCAAAATTCCCCCGAGATGCTATCATTCCATCGGCCAAAGAACAGCGCTCTAAGAGAGGCATAACAAGCAGTCGTCAAAGGTAAAGGATGAATATACCAACCTAGCCCCTTATCCCCATGTTGCGGTAAATGCAAGCAGACCCAACAATTGGTTTTGTTAAAAATGGCATGTGTCGAATTCATGATCAACATCATAGTATTATTGTGATACTTCTGTCTATGCTGAGAGTCCCTAGGTGACAGAGTATGCAAATGTACAAAAGGAGTAAAAACAGTAGGTACAATTTCAGTCGGCAAAAGAGGCTCTAGAGGATAAATCTCCTCGACGTACCAGAATCCTAAAGCAGTTACTATAAAACCCCCAATTATTATCATCAAAACACAGCAATACGTTTTAGGGGCCCAGGCACATTGGGCCTCATTACACGGATGGCGGTAAGGATTTACTGGTACCGGTAAAATACCGGTACCAGTAAATCCTTACCGCCTTACTACGAGGTCCCTTTGCGGGTTGGGGGATTTAACGCCTACTTTTTGCAGGCGTTAAAAACCAACCCGCAAAGGGACCCAGGGAGCTAATTACGGTACCGCAATTTGCGGTACCGCAATTAGCGCCTTCCCCATTCCCATTATGCCCTATGGGGCAAAAATGGGAATGGGGAAGGGCAATGGTGGAAGGGGGAATTACCGCCCCGCCAACCTTGGAATGGGGCGGTAATTCCCCTTTCCGCCAAGGCGGTGCCGGTATTTTACCGGCATGAACCATGGCGCTAATAGCCCCATGGTTCTCCGCCATCCGTATAATGAGGCCCATTGTTAATTGTCCAAGTTGGTTACCCCCTTATTTACAAGTCCAATACGGGCAGTAGCGGTGGCAGGCATCGTAGTCTTCGGATGGAAACCCCAATGTTCGTTGCTGCCGACCCCCCGGTCATGTGGCATCTTAGTCCTTCCCCAACCCTAGCCGACAGAACCCCCTTTCTCAAATTTGGGCAAAAGCAAGCCCTTGATGATCCTTTCCTTTTTTCTTTGAATGCACAGTCTAACCGTGCCGTAGGTCTATTTTCTCCGCCGAAGATTATATCTGGTAGTTCCCAGTACTGTTTGATCCAGAAATAAGGTAACGTCACTTCCTGAGGGAAGCAATGTATCAGAGGCAACGGAAGTTGCAGAATTCAGAGCAATGGTTTCCGGAAATTACTTTTCCAAAGAGTGTGGAGACAAAATGGACGGTTCCCCAAACCCCACGGGCTCAGAGAGATTCTCTGATTCACTCACAGTGCTATTTGCTGCTTCAGGATCATCGATTGCAGCATTAGTGAGGGGTTCTGTTTCTTCTGTAACGTGCAGCGTTGGGTGAGGAAGTTTCTTGACATGCGTCGCGTGTATCCAGTTCTTCTTTCCAGCCACCCGCACTGCCGTTTAGGTGACCAACAAGACCTGGAATGATCCCAGCCAGCGAGGCGCGAGGCAAGAGGACCGCTCGTATGCTCTCACCAGGACCTAGCTTCTAGGCCGGATGTTGTGACCTGGGCCCTCATAGCATACAGGTAAAGCTGATCGTACCTGATGATAAATGAAATACAGATTTTTAGTCAACTGGTTACAGTAGTCTGAAAGCAATACATTCTCAACACTTCTCAGTGCTTTTGGTTTCGGAAGACACCAAATATTGGCAGGCCTCCCCATCACCACCTCAAATGGAAAGAGCCCAGTCTTAGTTTGAGGGGTAGTGTGCATGGCTAGTAACACGATCGGTAAGGCGTCCGGCCATTTTAGTTTGGTACCGGCACACGTCTTAGCGAGTTTGTTCTTTAGGATACTGTTATGTCTCTCTACCAACCCAGCACTTTGAGGATGTCTAGCCGAATGAAATCGCTTATCAATATGTAGTGCCGTACATATCTGTAAAATTACAGCAGCAACAAAATGTGGACCATTGTCCGACCAAATGACTCTTGGCAACCCAAACCGAGGGAAGTACTCTTTTATCATAATTTTCGCAGTGGTCATGGCTGTAGCATCTTTGACAGGGAAGGCCTCAACCCATTTACTAAAGGCACAAATGACCACAAGGAAATATTTTAAGCTATTGCACCGCTCCATCTCAATAAAATCAAAATAAATCACTTCAAACGGGACAGAAGGAGGCCCAAAGCTACCCCTTGGAGTTACCGTCCCCTTCCCCACATTGTGATGTAGGCAAATCATGCAATTTTGGACATAATGCTGAGCAATTTTTGAAATCTTATCATTTACCCAGACTTTCTCTAACATTTTCGTAGTCTGTTGAGCACACACATATGTGGGACCGTGTGCCATAGTGTCCATCCTGACTATGTAGGCATTAGGAAGTAACCATTTCCCTTCAACTGTGTCCACCCAACACCCGTCATCATCTAATTTCCCCAAGCCTTCAGCCCCCTTAGAGCATACATTTCTGTGCGAAGATCTGTGGCAGTTTGTCTGGCTATCTGATCAGCGAAAGCATTCCCTTTCCCTACATCATCTGTGATCTTGCGGTGCGCTGCGCATTTCATGATCGCTAACTGACTAGGGAGCGTGAGCGCCGAGAGTAATTGTACTATCAGGGGGCCATGCTGAATCTTGGTCCCATGAGAAGTTAGAAACCCTCTCTCTGACCAAAGTCTCCCAAAGTTGTGAGCCACCCCAAAAGCATACTGACTGTCAGTATATATATTCACCGTTAGCCCTTCGGAAAGCTCACAAGCTCAGGTTAATGCTATAATCTCTGCGGTCTGCGCGGAGTTATGTGTAATTCGCTTGGTCTCTACAACCGTGCTTAATGTAGTGACTGCATAAGCAGCTGTGGATGTACCATCCGGAAGTTGGAAGCAGGAGCCATCACAAAATAGCTCCCCTTGCGCATTTTCCAAAGGAGTGTCCTTAAGATCAATTCTGCCCTTCGTTTCTTGTTCAGTAGTATACAGGCAGTCATGTGACTCATCATCACCGCAAACAGTATTTTGCGGGTAAGGTAGGAGTTCAGCTGGATTAAGAACACAACACCTCCTAATTTGTATGTGGGGAGCAAACAAAATCAATTCATATCTCGTCAATCGTGCGGAAGTGAGGTGTTGCATTTGGGTTTTGTTCAATAGAACATCTACAGAGTGAGGCACCATCAGGGTTAGATCATGGCCTAGGACCATTCCCTCACTCTGCTTTACAGACGCGGCAGCAGCAGTGACAGCTCGCAAACATCTTGGCAAAGCGCATGCGACAGGATCAAGGACGGAAGAGTAGTAACCGCACGGCCTATTCTTCCCTCCATGTTCCTGCGTTAATACAGCCAAAGCACATCCATCACATTCATGCACAAACAACACAAAGGCCTTGTTGTAATTTGGTGTACCCAAAACCGGTGCAGAGCATAATGCAGTCTTGAGAAGCTCAAGTGATTGTTGATGTTCTGATTTCCATGGCAATGGCGAAGAAATGCCCTTCTTCGTCAAAGCCAACATCGGTTTTTATCACTAGCGAAAAGTTTGGGATCCATAACCTACAGTAAGAAGCCATACCTATTAAGGCTCTGACTTCCTTCTGCGTATTTGGGACATACATGCCAGAAATGTGTTTTATTCTTTCAGGTGTCAATCTTCTTCTCTCATTTGACAGGAGGTAGCCTAAATAGGCGACCTCCTGGCAACAATATTGAAACATTTTAAGCGAAGCTTTGTGACCATGCTTAGCTAGATGGATGAGCAACAATACAGTGCCCTCTTTGCAAGAGCTCTCAGAATCTGCTGCTAAAAGCTTGTCGTCAACGTACTGAAGCAGCGTACAAGTAGGGGGTAATTCAAGAGTATCAAGCTGTTCTTTCAAGGCCCTACTATAAATGCTAGGACTCTCGCTGTAACCTTGAGGTGCACGAGTAAATGTGAACGAGCGCCCCCCTAAGGTGAACGCGAACAAATATCTACTGTCCTTGTGTATAGGAATACTGAAGAAAGCATTCTTCAGGTCCACAACACTAAAGTAAGTAGCCGTAGCTGGAATCATAGTTTTTTTTTTTTTTTAAATGTATTTTATTTTATAACGACCACACAGTGCAACAGAACATAAATAGAACACATCAAGCCACAACAAAGGCCAAACAACAGATATAAAAAAGAAAAGAAAGAAAAAACAGAACAAAATTAACTTAACAATCCCCTTCCCTCCCCCCTATGAGCCTGTAGGGTGTCCACCATCATTGTCCGTTCCGTGTGGTGGGGTTCCGTTGCTCTCAGATCCAGCCGAGGTCGACCCCGTACTAAACAGTTCAGCCAATAGCACCTTCCATGCCGTGAGGGAGCTCACCTCTTCCTCCCCTCCCGCCCTGCTGGCCTCCCACCATGCTGTCGTCTCGGCGGCAGCCCATTTCTGGAGGTCACGCCACCATACCTCCACCCGTGGCCTCTGACAATTCTTCCATCCCATGGCTATTCTGCGTTTGGCAAGTGTATAAGCCAAATCTTTAAGCTTCTCCACGTGCCGAAGCTTGCGCGCCCTGGGGTACCCTCCAAGCAAACAGGCCCAGGCCGAATCTATCTTAAGTACAATGCCCCTCCCTGCCAGCTTCTGCGCCACTTCACCCCAGTAGGTTGCAATCACAGGGCAGGCCCAGAACATGTGAATCATATCAGCGTTCTCTGTGTTACACTTGGGACACGCCTGGCGCCCAGCGTCTCGAAATCTGTAAATTCTCAGGGGGGTCATGTATGCCCTATGCGTGATATATAGTTGTATCTGTTTAAACCTGGCATTCCTCGATACTTTTTTCTGGTACCCCAGGGCGCGCTCCCACTGCCCATCCGCCATCGGGGCCCCCATCTCTGTTTCCCATTCCAACCTCAGGTACCCCAAATCCTTCCCAACCTTTGCCATCAGCATCTCGTACAGCCTGGAGACCTCATGCCCGCCCTCGGATGCGTCATACATGATCTCCAGCGTCGCATCCGGCTCGTCAGCCAATACGGTCTCGGGCCAAGTGCTCCGGACCTCCCTGACCACTCTGTGGAACGTCATGTATTGCCCCGCATGCAGCCCCGCCCCCGCCTCCAGATCTGCAAACTCCGCCAAGGCCCCATCCTGCCAAATGTCCCCCAAAGTGACCAGCCCCACTGACTCCCAGTATGTTCGCAGGATGGCCCTAAGCTGTCCGTCTTCCCCTGCCAAGGCCACCAGCGGCAGCTGCGGCATGCGCGGCAGGGGATCCCCCATCATCCGGCAGGCTCTTCGCCACATGTTCCTGCCCAACGCTAGCATCTTAGGACGCCCCCTCATCCATGTGCTGGATACCCAAATAATCTCTCGCAGATAGAAGGGGGAGCAGTCCTTTCCCAACAGTCTATGTTCCGGGGTTTCGTCGTCCGAAAGCCACTTGGCCACGTACTGCAGCTGCGCTGCCACGTAGTAGGCCTCAAAGTTCGGCAGCCTCACGCCGCCTTTCTCATAAGCCTTCTGCAATTTCCACAATGCGACCCTGTTACGCGTGCCCTGCCATAAGAAATCTCTACATACCCCATGTAGTCTAGCAAAAAACCCCTTGGGTATCATGTATGGAATGTTATTGAAATAATGCAGCAGCCTAGGTAGCACGACCATCTTAAGCATAGCACCCCGGCCCATCATCGCCAAGGGCAGTTTCTCCCAAAACCTCATGCACTTCTCGATCCTCCCCACTGCCAATTCAGTATTGTGCCTGTGTTCCTCCCCGGTCGTGTGATATACGTCTATGCCAAGGTACCGAAAGGTGCTTGTCGCCCATGGGATTCGCAATACTGGCAACCTCTCATCCGGTATCCCCACATAGCCGCCCAGCGGGAACAGGGTGGATTTCCGAGGGTTGACCGCTATACCAGAAAGCCAAGCAAACCTCTCCATCACCTCCAAGACATATTGCAAGTTCTCTTCAGGGTATTGGAGGTACAACAGCATATCGTCGGCATACAGGGATATCAGATGGCTCTCCCCTCCCACCTCTATGCCCACCGGGTCATACTGTTGCCGGAGGTAAACTGCCAAGGGCTCAAGGGCCAGGATATACAACATTGGGGACCAAGGACATCCCTGCCTGGTGCCTCTACCTAACTGCCACCTATCCGACACTACTGCCCCCGTACGAACTCTGGCTAGAGGCGCGCTATATAATAATTCGGCCCACCTCCTGTACCCTGGCCCCATTCCGAAGTGATCCAGTGCCGCCAACAGCCACGGCCAACGAACAGAGTCGAACGCCTTGACCGCATCCAGCGCCACTATCGCCATTTCGCCGTCTTTGCTACATCCCCATTCGACCACTCTGTGTAGGCGTCTATGGTTGTGGGTAATGTTCCTGTCCGGGACATAGCCCGTCTGGTCAGGGTGAATCAGCTTGCCTATCACTCTCCTCATTCTAGCCGCCAAGACAGCTGTTAGGATCTTGCTGTCCTGGTTCAGCATTGACAAGGGTCGATAGGAGCCGCAACCGTGTCCCGGTGTATTGTGCTTGGGGAGTGGCACTATGACCGCTTCCCTGAGTGATTCTGGTAGCTGTCCCAGCTCAAACGCCTCATTAAACATGTCCAGCATGGGTGGGAGTACCTCCTCCCCATACGCCTTATAAAACTCGCTGGGGAACCCGTCCGCCCCCGGGGCCTTGCAAGTGGGCAGCTGTCGCACTATTTCTCTGAGCTCTTCCAGAGTGATCGGAGCATCCATCTCCTCTCGCTCTTCATCGCTGATTCTGGGCAGGCCTATATCCCCGAGTACTTCATCTATCTCCTCTCGGCTCCCCCCTTCCCGATCTTCATACAATGTTTGATAGTATTCTGCGAATGCCCCATTTACCCCTTCTTGCGTATCGATCTCCGCACCCCCTTCAGTGATGACCGATCGGATCGGAGCCCTAGGGGTTTCGCTCTTATATAGCCAAGCGAGGAGCCTGCCTGTCTTGTCCCCACCCGCATGCAACCTCTCAATGTACTTCGTATAATTCAGGTTACAAAGTCTGTCCCAATGCCCAGAGCACCGCTGCTGCAGCTCAGTAACTACTTCCACATCGGTCCCACCCTTCTCCAATTCTTTTTCCAGCTCGATCTCGGCCTCTCGCAGGTCGGTCAGGATTCCGCCCATTAATCCCTTGGACTTCGCGATAGCAACTCCCCTCATCACCACCTTAAAAGCCTCCCACAAAGTACCAGCCGATTTGACACTCCCTGTGTTCGACTCAAAGTACGCGACTATCTCCTCCCTCATGTCCTCCTTGAATACCGGATCCCGTAGCGCTTCCGCCCGAAGGCGCCATGTTGGAATCCGTGCACGTGGGGGGCGCAGCCGCCAATGCATGATTAGGGGCGAGTGGTCCGAGAGGACCCTCGCCCTGTAGTCAATCTGTTCACACTCCGTAAGAATGTCTGGAGTGGCAAAAAAGTAGTCGAGCCTCGTGTGCAGTTGGTGCGGAGCCGAATAGTGCGAATACTGCCTCCCACCCGGGTGTCTCGCTCTCCACACGTCTACCAGGCCTAGATCCGCTAGCAGCGACTGCAACACCTTGGCCGCTGGGCTGGGCCTAACCATTTTGTCATCCGACCTGTCCTCCCTGGGGTTAAGCACACAATTAAAGTCTCCACCCCAGATTACTGTGCTCCCCATCCCTTCACCGAGTCTCGCGCACAGTGTCTTGAAGTAAGTCGCTGTGTCCTGGTTGGGCGCATAAGTGTTTATGATACAGACAACTCTACCTTCCACAATCCCCCGAACCATGGCCAGCCGCCCGTCCGACTCCACAACCTCCCCCAAGAGCTTGAACGGGACATGTGGTGCAACCCAAACCAGCACACCCCTGGCATACGCAGAGAATGTGGATCCAACCACTGTCCCCCTCCATTTTCTCCGCACCATTTCAAGTTTATCCCGTGTCAAATGCGTCTCCTGTAACAAGGCCACGTCTATCCTCTGCCTCTTCAAATACAACATGACCTTATTACGCTTCAGGTAGCTATTCAACCCTCTAACATTCCATGTCAATACCTTAAGGTCTCCCATGATTTATCCGTAGCTCCCACTTCCCCCTCTGGTCTGATCGCCTCCCCCCAGTCCCGACTACATCCCTTCTCAGTTTCTTCCCCAGGCTCACATAACAACTAACACCCCCCACCCCCCTAACCCAACCAACCGCCCAGCTCCATCCCTGGATCTCAGGCATCCCCGTGTTCGGTTCTCCACGGAAGCCCCCGTAGAGAACCCGACAGGGTGTCACACCTCACACAGTGACTAACCTAACCACACACTGGGGTACGAATAAAACGGCCCTCGGATGCCCCCTACACATTTATATCCGCGCTCGCGGACCATGTTCGAAACAGTTAAAAAATGCATCCCCATCACAAAGTGGCAAAGACTATATTCCAGTCCAAATGTTCAAAGTCCGCCAGGCCCACTGTTTCACTTAACTCTCCCTGCTCCGTCCGCCATCTGCTCATCAGGCTCCTGAGGGCAGTTCTGCGCATCGAGCCATTCCATGGCCTCCTCAGGGGTGTCGAAAAACAGCGTCTTAGCCTTGAAGAAGACCTTAAGTTTGGCTGGGTAGAGTAACATATACTTGAAACCGGCCGTCCGCAGGCGCCTTTTGACCGCCCCAAAGTTCATCCGACTGCGCTGCACTTGTAGAGTGTAGTCGGGGTAAGCAGAGATGGTTGCCTCCCCTCGCCGTATGGTGCCCCCTTTACGAAAATGTTCCAGAATCTTCTCCTGGTCTTTGTAGTTGAGGATCTTGGCGATCACGGGCCTGGGCGGATTACCCGGCGGTGGCCTTCTGATCAGGGCCCTGTGTGCCCTCTCCACTGCAAATCCCTGCGTTAGGGCACCTCCGGTGATCTCCTGCAGCAGCAAAGTCTCAATAAAATCTGTGGGATTCTGGCCCTCAGCTCCCTCCGGTAGGCCCACAATCCGGATGTTGTTTCTGCGGGCCCGACCTTCTGCCTCTTCAGCCCTGCTTTCCAGGTTGCCTACCCTCTGCACCAGGGCATGGATCTCTCGTTTGTGCGCGGTGCATTCCGCCACAGTCGGGCCCATCTCCTTCTCCAGGGTCTCTGTGCGCTCGGCCAGGGTTCGCACATCTTGCCTCAGGAGGTTCACGTCCTCCTGTACCGCCCCGACCTGAAGTTCCATCGCAGTTTTCAGTTCGGCCACCGCAAGTTGGAGTTTGGTCTCCCATGTCGCCTTCAGATCTGCGATCGCTGCCAGGACCTCCTGGTTCGTTCCTCCTGCGGCCATCTCCTTGGGCTGGGCCTTTTCTTTGCTCCTGGTCCCCTCGGTGCCAGGCGATGTCTTGGCAAATTTGTCGAGCGTGGGCTGTTTATTCTTCGCCCTCAGGAGCTTGCTCGTCATATCTTCGATCAGGAGCGTCCCTTCGATCTCGCTTAGGCCCCAGGCCTGGGGGCACTATGTCCCTCCGTCGCCACACAGTTTCGGCTACCTCCAGTCAAGCTTGCTTTCGCTGGATCGCGCTGAACGTGAACTGAGGGAATCGCCTCCAGAATCCGGTCCCCGATCCTTTGTCCCAACATCAAGCGGCGGCAGCCATTTTGTCTGCCGGCGAAGCTCCGGCCCAAAAACTTCACGCGGCTCCTGAGGACACAAGCGCTGCACAATCCCGTATGAAAATGCATCCACATGTGCAGCCGAGCTTCGCATTTACAGTCATCACCGTCTATGCCACATCGTAGCGGCCGTTGCGCGGATTCAGCCGGATAATGTTCGGATCAGCGGGAGCTCCCGTTCAGGCACGTCCTTTCACATCAGCTGGAATCATAGTTAATATCTTTGTCACATCAGGCACAATTGGAAATTGCGGAGCGACAACTCTATTGATGGCACGCAAATCAATTATAAAACAAAACGGAATAGCATTATCGCCTTTTTTGTACAAGGGTAAGATAGAACTATTGCACAAACTTCCTGTAATCTCCTCAATCACCCCACGATAAACAAAATCGGAAACAATGCTCTTCAAAGCTCGCTCACCTTCAACCGAGATCTTATACTGCGGGATACGTGGCAGCTTAATACCATGTTTCAAGACTATTCTAACAGGCTCAATCTGTAGAACACCGACATCATTGTCGTCAGCCACCCACAAACACTCCGGGACATTACTGAATTCCTGTGGCAAAGGTGTAGTCAAAAATTATGAAACAAAAAACTGCTGTGGTGAAATCGTCAAACGCACTCCATCAGATGAACAATGAATTACCGCATTTAATTCCTTCAACAGATCCAACCCAACAAATTCTCTCCACAATTCGAAGTCAAAAGAAATGGACAATGGTCCGTAAAGGGACCCAAAGAAATAGGTACCAGCGAAGAAACCGGACAAATGACTAGTGTGCCAGAAAACCCTACGGAGACATTGGTTTGCCCTGACAGTGGAATGTTTGGAACCCGAGAATGATCAATGGAGCACTCCTGTGCTCCAGTGTCTATCAAGAACTGATGTTTCCTATTTCCCACTACCATTTCAATGTAGGGACCTTTCTGACTAACGGGAATAGGTGTAGGTTCCAAATACTGCTTCGGGCAATCCTAACGAAACAGAATATCATCTGAAGGAAGCTCCTCGGAGAGGTAAGCAGCATTAGGGTGATCGAATATGTTTCTAGTATCCACACTCGAAGTCTGATTGTCCTGTGAAAAAGGTTGCTGAGGATCCTGCGAAAACTGACCTCTACCAGGGCCCCCCACCCCGGGGCGACCTCTGGGTCGTCTACCCATACTCCCAAATGTGTTATTCGACCTCTGTCGAAGGACGGGGCATTGTGCACGCCAATGACCCTCCTGGCGACAATAGGCACACTGGTTAATGTTCACAGGACCCAAGGGCACATTCCCTTGTGGAACATACTGACCTCTAATCTGCGAACCACCCCCTCTGGGGCCTCTAACAATTTGTTGTAACAATACTTTAGTCTTTAAGTCTCCTTTTCTCTTTTCTACTCTATCTTTTTCATTATTGACACGGTTCTCGTAGTACTTAGCCATGTGCAGTACTTCTGATTGGGATTTCGCCTGCCAAGCGCTCTCGGAAGACATAGGGCCTCATTACGACCCTGGCGCTAAGGCATTACCGGTACTGGTAAGGGTACCCGCACCGGTAATCCCTTAGCGCCTGATTACGAGGTCCCTTTGCGGGTTGGAGACTTTAACGCCTGCTTTTTGCAGGCGTTAAAAACCAACCCGCAAAGGGACCTTGGTGCTAAGTATGGTGCCGCAATTTGCGGCACCGTACTTAGCGCCTTCCCCATTCCCATTGAGCCCTATGGGGCAAAAATGGGAATGGGGAAGGGCCATGGCGGCATGGGGAATTACCGCCCCGCCAACCTCGGAATGGGGCGGTAATTCCCCATTCCGCCATGGCGGAGTCGGTAAGTTACCGGCATGGACCATGGTGCTATTAGCACCATGGTCCAACGCCAGGGCCGTAATGAGGCCCATAATCTGTGACTGGATGTCAGGCAGCAAACCACGCACAAATTTGTTCACAAATAACCTTTTCCCAGACTCTGTGCCTAAATCCTGTCCACTGAAGTCCGAGAATACATGTTCAAACCGATTAAAGAACTCGGTGGCACCCTCAGATTTTCCTTGCACACAGGCCGTAAGCTTGTCCCAAATAATTCTTTTTTCGGGAATTATAGTTTTTAATTTCGCAATGATTCTGTCAGGCAAAGTGAGTATCACCTGAGGCGGTCTCTCACCAGCTGGCCTTTCTGTCATGATGCCTGCCCCCGGGAAGCCAGACCAGGCCCAGCAACCCCGGAAGCAGGCATCATGCCATTTGGAGCATGCCCGAAAACCCCAGTTAGGGGCTGTTTGGGTGCAGTCCTAGCGCCAATGGCGCCAGGCTCATAAGGATAAAGTCAGTCCTGGCGCCATGGGCGCCAGGCTCATTTCAGAAAACTTACCTAATGCAGACTATGCTGCATACTCACCTGGTGCAGACCATGCTGCACGAAGCCACAAGCCAAATGGGGCTTAGGAGGGACTATTTACCTAAGGGACTACTTTTTTCTCAGGTGGGGGCTGTGGAAGAATACTTACCTGGGACTTCTTCCTAGGCTATTTAAACCACGCCCGGACAGCCACACGTGCTTCACGTTATTCTGCATTCAGCAGCGTAACTCTCACCTTGCCTCCAGCATCTTCCAGTCTTCAGCCACGCCCGCTTCAGTCCTGGACCACCTGGAAACGAAAAGAAGGAAGGAGAAGAGGTTCAAACTTGAAACCTTACCTGAATTCTTGATCCATCGCGCCGTCGACCTTGAAGAAGGAGTCATCGCACGCGCATCGTCACGCACCTCGCAGCGCCGCGCTGTACTCACCATCCAGTGCAGCCTTTCCTCACTCCATCGCAGACTCTGCATTTCCAAACCGCTCTCCGATATCTATGGGGACAAGAAAAGCCAGGTGAGCACGGGAATGCAAAAGGGCAATACAAGCTACCCCCAAAGACTTACCGGATTACCACAGGGGGTACTCACCTCATCTCGGGTCGGCGCAGTTAACTCTGCATCACCGCCGCACCCCGGCCCCTAAGGGGAAACCACTGGACATTACAAGCTACCCCCCAAAGACTTACCTGATTTACCGCAGGGGGAACTCACCTCATATCGGGTCGGCGCAGTTAACTCTGCATCATCGCCGTACCCCGGACCACAAGGGGAAAACCACTATAGACTTACCTGACTCTCACCAACTGCCCTTTGGACTCTTTGTGGTGGTTAAGTTGGCAACTTACAAGGAATCGGAAAGAGTGAAGATCAGACATTTGAACTCTTACAAACTATTGGATCCTAGAGTCAATACTGGAACTCACCAATTCCTCCATGCCAGTGAAGCAACTGGTCATCTACGCGCCCCTGCGCTCGATGCCGGATGGAGAGCCCACCTTTCTAAACCATCAGGTGAGAACAAGAGGGAGCATCGGGAGTGGTCAGTGGGCAGGCAACAGGAGTGGAAGGTGGGTTAACGCTCAAATTACGGGAGGTTAATTCCCTTTCTACTTTGCAGAAAGATATTCATACGAGCCGACAAACGAAGTAAGTGGGGGTGTCCAGTCAGTCATCTCGGCTCTACGTGGCACCAGGCCGGTCCAGATCGACGTCCCCGTGGGAACCAGGTGAGCGTAACACTTTCCCCGTCAAGCCTAGTTATATTAGCCCACGTATCTCCCAACCCAGGTGCATCATCTATTGTTCTTACCTGCTTCCACAAATCTACGGGCAGGAGTATAGGGAATAACAAGTCAATATCGCCTAGGGTGAACACTGAGGACTGCAAGACGGACTCTATCTCTTTATAGAATCCTGTCGGATTTTTCCTAATGTCGGGAATAGATTGCCTAATAGTGTTCACTTCCTGTCGTGAAAACGGGACGTGAACAAACTGCGATACATAATGTGCAGGAATGTCCACAGCAGCTATACCTGCTGCAGCATTAGCCGCAATCTCAACTTTTGGGACAAATGTCGGAGGTACCTCTCTCATAGGCAACTGAGATATAGGCAACTCCGAACGCTTATTAAGCAACAGAGCTAAATCGAGCGCTAAGGCAGTCGAAGAAGTGTCAAGTGAAAAAGCTCTCTTATAAATACCCAGTAACTCTGTGGGACAACTAACCTTCTTCCTCACACATTCATCCTGCAGGTATTCTACCATTACCTGAATCACCTTCCTCTGCATTTCTAGCGTATATTGACTATATGTGTCATATACCTCAACCGGAGTTATCGATAAATCCGAAATCCATCTAATCGCATCTCTTGTACAAATTCGTGCTTCCTCAGATGCCCATTTACGACACGGAAGAAATCGTTTCTGTACATACATACTCTCTTCTTCGTCATCCTCATTCCGTAACTTCTCCAAATCTCTCCTATACTCAAACAACCTCTCGACATGCTCATGTACTTTCTCCACAGTATCTCTTGATAGTGCTAAAGTATTCAAATCCCTCAGCCCTTGTGGGAGATCCACATTATTTAATTTACCCCACATTACGCTTAAATTAATCCCTAAACCTTCAATAAAAACATTTTTCTCAGGAAAATTATCCATATTAGACAGTGTGGCAAAAACATTAGCTCGATCATCCCTCTCCATACAATGCTTAGCCCATGCAAACAAATCCCGCTTTTTATCTGTAGGGACAGTATTACGAGTAACAACCTTCGATCCCGCACCCCGATCAACTATAGTCGGTACAGAACCACTCGGGAGTGGAGGTGCAGGCAGATTCAATAGAGGTTTATTACTGGTGCAATGGGAAGAGGTGGTAGAGCAGGCGGAGGAACAACAGCCGGAAGAATAGGAGCAACAGGTTGAGCAGGAAGAGCAGGAATAACAGCAGGAAGAGGCAAAGCAACAGGAAGAGGATCATACGGAGGTGGTGCAAAGGCACCAGACCTTCGCTCGTTTAACAATTTGTCGAGAAACTCGTCAGAAACATGAAGGTCTTTAGAGGATAGATTTTCTGAATACCGAGTGAGAAAGCCCTATCCATATTCCTAACTGACTCAGACTATTTGTCCTAATCATATAACAAAGCCTTTTCAGCGTTTGTTTTATGACAGCGTGCATGTTTTTCCCTACTCTTAAGCTGCTGCAACGCTTCTTTTTTCCAATTCTGTAGAACATCAAATGCTGCAGGTCTGGCCTTTTTCTTTAACAAGACCGACTCTAAGTATTCAATACAAGGGATCTCAAAACTACCATTGATTGGCCACTGAAGTTCGGAGGCATGTCTGGTTTGTCTTTGCCAAATATCATTAAATACTACACTTCCAATGCCATGTTTACAATACATAGTAAACACCGGCGACCCCTCCTGTGGTGCCGGGCGGCTAAATTCCAAAGATTGTCGATCGCTGCAGAATAATGCCCTAAAGCAGCTAGACAATTTCCCAGGCATTTCTCAAAAACTCAGTGTTACCTGGTCAATAATTGTGTCTGCAGATACAATGTGCCAAATTCAAATTGTCAGGGTTAAATTAAGAGTCGGGTCACAACCTGACCAAACCTAAGGAGGACCGTACGGTTTATCAAAGAACTTACCTAACAAATTTTACCTTGTGTTTGGTGATTTCGGCAAATCTGCCCACCTCAAAAGTGGACCCTCGTCAAGATGCTGTCTCAGACCGCACGGCTATCGTCCAAGGATCGGATCGTGCAGCGCTGTAGAGGTGTTGCGTCTCGTTCAGTCGGGCCCGTAGTATCACACCGTCCGATCCCGGTCCGATAGCATGCGTCAACCTTCAATGGTCCGGCATCAATCTTGAGGGTCCCTATTCGGGCGCCAACTGTGAAAAGAGAAAAATAATATGAGGCCGGGAAACCCAAAGGAAACACACCAAACACCGGTTACAAAGGAACATACAAAGTACTTTATTTTAAGGTCAAGCAATGACGAAGTCAATGACAGATCGGATAGCTATCGGCCCTCAGTACAACACAACGAACTTCAACGGGGTTCGATGTATTCAGTGAGAGAGTGTACATTGGGACATTCAGGCTTATATACATTTCTCCAGCCTGTTGTCCAACCCCTTCGCGGGTTAACCATTCCATGAATGTATTACTGGTCTAGGGTCTCTGCCAGGTCAACTTTAATATATTCATCAGTATGTGCATAGATCAGTTCCGTTGATACAGGCAATACATTTACACACAGGTCAACAGAAGGACAAGGTCTCAGTTCACGACCCTAACAAGTGGCCTGTAGGCAAGTTATACATTAGCTGTACAGAGGTCATGTCGACCGGATTCTGTTCGGAATGGCATCGTCCACCATTTTGATGTACAGGGTGACTTTTACACAGCAAGAGAACCTAAAATGGCGGTTTGATTCAAAATGGCGGCCTACATCAATTTCTAAGGTCAAGACCTTGCCGTAGAGAGTTATTCGCGTACAGTTTTAAGCAACTTGGCATAGGTCAATATACATACAATCGTTACAAATAGAGGCATAATTTAATATCCAGTTTGACACACTAAGGCACACACATCAATAAACTCCCTTAAGACGTCATTCATGAAATACTGGAATGCCGCAGGAGCGTTGCATAACCCGAAGGGCATGACTTGATATTCAAACAAGCCGTACTTAGTACGGAAGGCGGTTTTCCATTTATCTCCTTTTCTGACTCGGACCAGGTGGTACGCTCCTCGCAGGTCCAATTTGGTATAAATCTGGGTATCTTTAACTTGGTCTAGCATCTCAGGGATAAGTGGCAAGGGGTAGCAGTTCTTCACGGTGATCTGGTTCAATGCGCGGTAGTCAATACAGGTTCTCAAGTCTCCTTCCTTTTTCGGTCCGAAAAACAAAGGACTGGCTGTGGGGGACTTCGAAGGACGGATAAATCCGTTTGCAAGGTACTGGTCTAAATAGGATTTCAAAAGAAGGTTTTCTGGTTCTGTGAGAGCGTAGATCCTGCCGCAAGGGATTTGTGCACCAGGAACAAGGTCGATCTGACAGTCATAGGGCCTGTGCGGCGGCAATATTGGCTTGGTCCTTTCGGAAAACATCCTGGAAATCATGGTATTCACTTGGCAAGGTATTAGTTGCTCCCAGGGTTGATACTGTCGCTCCGGGAGTCATGGGGATACAGACGTCGGCTTTCTCCTCTTGGTAATATCAGGCAGGGGAGCAGTCACCGGGGAAGTTTAATTTTCATGCCTGCCAGTCTATCAAAGGGTTGTGAGCAACCAACCATGGCATCCCTAGTATTAGCCTGAACTGAGGTGCCTTGATGAGATCGAATGAAATAGACTCCCGATGTCCGTCCTGGCACAGCAAGGTTACCCTGGCTGTGCACTGGGTTACTGGTCCAGAAGCGATTTCTTTCCCATCCACGGTGGTTACCTTGTCCATAGTTGGCTTAGAACACAAAGGAAGCCCCATCTCTGCTGCCAGTTCTTGATCAATATAATTTCCAACTGCTCCGCTATCGATGTATGCTTCAACTGCATGCATTCTTGACGACTGTTGGTGGTTAATTAAGATCACTGGTATTACAAAGTGCGAGGTCAGCAACTCTTTCTTCTCACTCGACAAACTGACCTCTACGTTTGTCGAGCTTGGTAGTTTTCCGATTCCTTTTCTTCATCCTTCTCTGTGGCCCGACTGTTCTTCTTGGGGGTTTTACTGGACAGTCCTTCAGGAAATGTTCTGGTTTCCCATAATACAAACAAAGCTGTTATTGTCTTCTTTTGTCCCGCTCTTGTTTTGTTAATGGAGGCCGTATCCCTCCAATCTGCATGGGTTCTACAGCATTATCAGGTACACAGGGTGTGTTTTCCCTTGGTCATACATACACGGTCCGAGGGTCCGTCTTAGACCGGTCTGCCTTTCGGACCTGCAACCGGTGGTCTAGCTGCACAACCAGATTTATGAATTCTGCACAGTCTCAGGGTGGATCAACCACCTGGGCTAAGACGTCCTTTAATTCCCCTCGTAGGCCTCGATGGAATAACGTGGTTCTTTTGTTTTCTGGCCACCTAGCTTCGGCAACCAGTCTGTTGAAGGTAGCAATGTACGTTAACAAGTCCTGATTCTCCTGTCGGAGGGACAAGAGTTCATTGTCTACTGCTTGTTCCTGGGTATGGCGAGCAAAATGTTTTTCCATTTCTCTCTGGAACCCCACAAAGTCATGTAATAGAGGATCGTCATGGGTTACCAACGGCACCGACCAATCTGCTGCACTACCACTCAGGTATGATAAGACAAAAGCTACCTGAGCTTGGTCGTTTGGAAATGCTCCAGGCCTACAAAGAAAATGAAGGCGGCACTGATTGATGAATGCCGGATACTTCTGTGGGTCGCCTGAGAACCTTTCTGGTGGTGCCAGGGGCACTGTTCCAGGTAACGTGATCTGTACCGGAGTGGGTGGTATGGCGGGGTTTTGCATCGTTGGATTGCTTCCAGGTAGAGGCGTCTGTCCTGCCTGTGATTGCAAGCATTGCCTGCTAATCTCTTCAGTGCGTTCTTTGGTCACTATTAGGTCTCTCCAGAGGGTATTAGTCTCTTGTCGGGCAGAATGAACCTCAGCACGAAGCTCTCCTAGTAATTGGGCCAATTGGGCCATTTCTGATGTCTCCATGGCGCCCAGGTGGATTAGTTATGGTAGGCTTCGCGTTCTGTTACGCTCACCTGGTATCCACAGGGACGCCACCCAGCCGGGTTACTCGCTGGTATGCTTCTCAGCTTTGCCCTGATGTGGTCTGCGGGGAAGTTTCTGCCTGAAAATACAGGAGGACTGTGTTCAAGACTGACCGACTGGGGTAAGTATCCTCCCTCCACCCCCGTATGATTTCAGTCCCTCTGGCGCCCTCTCCTCACCTTGTGGTAGAATTAGGCGTGCTCTCCATCCTGCCTTCTTTGCAGGGGCGCCTTGTCTTTCCTGGGCGAGTGCGGTCCAGTTACTTCACTGATGCCGGCCCGTTTTATATTGTTCAGGTAGGTCTTATTGCTGTTCTTTAGTTTTGTTGCTATCATGCATGCCTTTCTTTGTTTAAAATGTCTCTTTTTTCTCCCTTAGGTATGCGGAGCTTCAACGCGGTGAACTGGCTTGGGTGAGCCCCGCTGGTAAATGATGGCGCATTAAGAGCGCTATGATACGGTAAGTAAGGCTATGCGCAGCACTGCGATGTCTTGCCTTTGCTAACCTGTGTTTTCCTTCCTTGTAGGTCACGGTGTTCTTCAGCGCGAGTGGAATGTCCGGAGTGGTGCCAGCCGAGAGGCGACCAGCCAGGTAAGCCTTTTGAGCAGTTCGTACTTTGTAAATGTCTCTTCTTTCTTTGATGTTGCCTCTATCTTCCTCTTTCTGGTCGTTCTGTCCGGGAGGCGTGCAGATTCGAGGAAGCTGTTCTCAGTAGCTGCGAGTGTTTAAAGATGAAGACTGCAGGTAAGATGCTGCTGCTAATGATGTTCCTTTTGTCTCCTTGCAGGTTCTGCTTCTCCGAAGTTCGAGGGAATAGCTGGACACGGTGAGCGTCACGTTGCAAGCTGCAAAGTAACGTGAAGCGTGTTGTCATGCTCGGGTGTGGTTTAAATAGCCCCAACAAAATAGTCCAGGTAAAGTAGTCCCTAGGCTACCACACCCAAAACACTAGACTGCATAGCTTGGTTCATAGGAACCAAGCTATGTGGATGCCTCCATGTTGGCTGACAATACAATAAAGTCGTTCCCAAGCACATTGTTTTTCATGGTGTATGAGCCCCATGAGGGCTTTTGAAGAGGATGCCAGGCTCTAGAGGCCCGAGTCCTGACTCCACCTGGCCAATGGGTTTGCCTGGGGGGGTTTTACTGGCGAGGGTCGTGACAAACAGATATACATATATATATATACATTTAGCCAAAACGGGAACAGCAAAATGCCAACAATACAGGTATCAAGCTTGCACATGCTTAATTGCAACTAACATGGAAAGCCAAAGGAACAAAGATGGAAGCTATAGGTACACTGAAGTGAATGAGGTAGATGGAGAAAAGCTGTTCCCATCGAACCAGAGGTGGAAAGATACAAATGGTTGCTCAAAAGTTAACAACTGAATGTACTCTCTCAGGCTTAGGTGATCAAAGATGTCACCATGATGGAACACACAGCAGCCCTGTATTCATTCCCATCGCCTTCTAAATGTCCACTCAGTCTGGTAGCTGTCCAAGGTCCCAAGGTCCCAAGGCTGAGAAGACACGTTCAATCCTCAGTTACCTTTCACGTTAAGACATATAACTTTGCAGTGGCCAATAGCTTCTTTACTTTCCAACTTTGTATTTGTTGTAGGTAGAGGTGGTCCGAGGAGGATTCACTGGATATGGAGATCCAATAATCATACTAACCCCTTTGCATTGCATATATAGTTTCCCTAAACTGACCAATCCACATTTATGATTGTTGGGGCACTTAACCTGTTTTTGTGACATCACCCTTGGATAAAACGGGGTTACACACGTTTGGAGGACGAGAGCTCTGGAAACGCTATGCTATTCTGGTCTGATCTCTGTCATTATTGTTGGATAATAAAGACAGTACATTTTGCCCCATGGTTGAGTCTTCTCTTCATGTGGTAGGGATTTGTTGGGGGCCGAGTATCCGTTTGCTGGTAATTGAGGTGACCGCTAGAGAGCCCCTGCCACTCCTTTACAGAGGTCTAAAAGGACATGGAGGCAGAAGTCTCCTGTGTTGATTTGCAGTGCATCGTCCACCACTTGGATAGTTGCAGCTTTGATGGTGCAATTGTGGGGTGAAAATCAGACTGGTAATCACAGAGGAGGTCATGCTTGTTGATTCCGGCAAGAATTTGGGTCGCAGCTACTTTTTCTATAAGCTTCCCCATGAACGGCAGGCTTGTGATGAGTCTGTAGTTGGGAAGGTCCTCTAGGTCTGCTAACACTCTCCCTCCTCCCTTCATTCTCTTTCCCCCTCGAAACTCTCCTTCTCTCCCCATGCCCGTAACCTTGGTCTTCATATAGACCCCCACCTCTCTCTAGCTCACCACGTTTCTCTTACTGCTAGATCTTGCCGCTTTCACCTTTACAACATCTGTAAAATTCAATCCTTCCTAACCTTTCACGCTGTAAAACTCTTAATCTCCTCCCTCATCTTCTCCAGGCTTTTCTACTGCTCTACTCTTTTCTTTGGGCTCCCCTCCTCTCACCTCTCCCCACTCAAATCTGTCTACCACTCTGCCATCCACTCGCTTTGCCTTCTCTCTCCTTATGACTCCATCTCCTCTACTCTCACCTCTCTAGGTTGGCTCTCATTCCACTCCCAGCGTAAATTCAAGTTCCTCTGTCTAGTCTTCAAATCCCTCTATGGTCTTGCCCCCCCTATCTCTCCTCCCTCCTCACTTTCTATACTCCTTCTTGTTCTCTCCGCTCTGCCGATCTCTGCCGATCTCTTCCTACTCTCTCCTCCACCACCCTGTGCCCCCTCCCGCTTCCGCTCTTTCCAACTGCTCGCTGCTTTGCACTGAAACCGCCTCCCCCTCTCCATCCACTCTACTCCCTCCTTCCCCAACTTCCGTACCTCTCTAAGATCTATCTCTTCCATTCACCTCCCTAAAACTCTTTGCTTCCTCTCTTACTTCTGCTACTACTTCTACCCACACCTCCTACTACCTTTCCTACTTCTCTTACACCTCTCCCTCTCCTCTCATGCTACCACCCTACCCGACTTCCTTCACTTTTATAATCCTCATCTCTTCCTTCCTTTCCCCTCTCACCCTCTGCTTCCTCTCTTACTTCAACTCTCTCCACTGTTCATACCTCCTACTCCCTCTCACATCTTGGTCCCTCCCTACCCTTCTATTCCCTCTATAATGCACATTGTTTTTGTACTGTTTTCTGGTTTAATTCAATTGTTACTTAATGCTTGTTGTATCTTGATTGTCACTCTTTTTAAAACGTTTTGGATTAAAACGCTATATAAATTCAATAAAATACAAATACAAATAGGTCATGGAAGGTTTTTGGGAGGGCAAAGGGAAGTGATCAAGAGAGGCCACTGCTCATCAAAGCTGTTTTCATATGTACACAATAAATCAGAATGAGCAGTAAATTAAGTACATAAGGAAAGGGATTTGAAGAAAATATGCAAGCAAGGTAAAGGTTTAATGCTGCCAAGGGAGGACAAGGAGCAGCAAATGCAATTTCTGAGATTGAAGGCAGAATGGGGATGCTCAAATAGCTCAGTGATTTTCAAAGTCATTGATATGTTCAACCTATAGATCACAGGTTCAACAATGGTAGGTTGAGCCCTTCTGAGTTTGAAAAACAGAGTCCCGTTAAAGTGTGCAATAGTCACGCTGGTGTTTAAGGTGCTGCAGAAGAGCAAGACTATGCCAAATCGAAACCAAGTTATTATTACATAAACTGAGAAATGAAGGCCCAAATGTGATAGTGTTTTATTGGCAGGACGTCCGAAAAGACGGAATGTTCTATGCAAGTGCAGTACCGGACTCCGCATGTCACCTCTGCTCATGATCCGACTAAGATGATCACATCACCAATATCCTTTCATTTTCTCCCTTTTGATGCTCACTTAATCTTTGCAACAGCTTGCATTAAAGGCGTTGCTAGGTGGAGCTGGGTGGCTATAGCCTTGAGTATTTTGGATAGAAGCTCTGGGGCTGCAACCAAAAGGCTAGCTAGCCCCAAGTCACGACATTTGGGTAGCCCCAGATCTTTCCAGACCTGCCAAAGGCCCCTGGCTTTCATGAACTACACAGTGATCCATAACACCTCTTTCTTGTGCCCTACAGAAATACTATATTTTGTGCCATGAAATTCAAATACGCTTATGGCCCAAAATAAGCTTTTGAACTGGGAATATTCGACTTACTGTATTCAATTTTGGCACATGTTGCTTTAGTGAGACATAACTAATGGTAAAGAATACTGTATGGTGGAGTGGCACTCTTTGATGGCATGAAAGAAGGAATACAGTGCTCTGATTGTGTTCATCCATGCCCGGATATGCCAACAACTTGTCACGTTATATTGATTTGTCCTATTTGGGTGTTTCTAAGAAGGTCCTGTTATCTCCAGCCTTTGGTATAGATGCGTAAAAATGACGGTAAAGCAGTGGCAATTCCGTCGCTTTACCGCACCGCCACACTACAAGTTTGGTGGTAAGGTGGAAGGTGGAGACCTTGCTGCCAAATATTAGCAAATTAATGAAATTACTGATGGTAGAATTACCACTGGAAGAAATTCCACTGAAATCCCCATCGAGTCCATGAACTCCAAAATTGGGGATTAACAATGCCCTTCCATGACTTGTACCCCAGTAGTAAATCGGTGGAACCAAGTGGCAGAACAGTAATTGAGTTTGGAGGTAATTCACTGGATTTACCGCTGAATTACTGCCAAACTCATATTGAGGCACAATGAAAAGTAGTTGATAGTCATCTAGATTCATGGCACATTTAAGTGATTTACAACATCAATTTTGCCTGAAAGAGTATCACAATGAACTGTGCAAGTATCAAACAGATTATAGTGCAATACAGTGGGCCTCATTTCGAGTTTGGAGTTAAAAATCAGGCATTATCGGCATGCCGGTATGAACGTGTCTGGGTAGCCTTGATGCCGCAAATTACGGCTGATTATGAGTCCTTGTGCACGCGCGTACCGGCATGCCGGTAACGGATGTACCGGCATGCCGGTAAGGACCCACAAACCCCCTGATAGCAGCATCATGTAATGCGCTGAAACCTCCTCCTCCATCGTCATTCCCTAAATAACGGTACCGCTAATAACATTAGCGTTAATACCGGGTCAGTATTTACCAGAAACAGAAGTAACGTAATCGTGCAGGAATGGGAAATGCTCTGGCGGCCATCTTCAAAAACACAATCCATTGCAATCCCCTGCAGACAGGACCTCTAGAGCCTAAATTCCAAACACACCTTGAAGAAGATTTCGCAGGCAACCAAGAAAGCCGCAGCTCACCTGCATAAACAAAGTTTCAGCAACCAGGAGCTAAACATGTTAGCCGATACCCTAGTGGAGCAGGCCGACGTCGTATTCTGTGCTGACCTGAGGCGTCCAGCACAGCCAAGGAAGAAGCAGATATGGGAGGAGGTAGCACAAAAGGTCAGTGCGGTTGGCACCACTGCACAGTGGCGTCGCCAGGAATCAAATTTAGGAGGGGCACAGAGGAGGCCAAAGACAAAAGTAGGGGGGCACAGACAAAAGTAAGGGGAGAACATGGTCACTGCTGGTCTTGGGTAGGGGGACACATGGGGGGGCACAGGGTTTCACAGAGGGGGCCATGGCCCCCCCAGGCCCCTCCCTAGTGACACCACTGCCACTGCACACACCGTTAGGGACCGCAAAAAGCGGTGGGACGACTTGCTCCTGCGAGTACGGAACATTCTGTCGGCCAATCGAAGCCAGAGGCTGGCAACAGGCGGCGGGGCACACTCCCCCATAAAGTTGACAAGGTAAGAAGAGACGTGCAGCTCCACTATTGATATGGAGAGCATCGAAGGAGTAGGCGGAGCGGAGTATGGAGTCCCATCATCGGCTGATAAAGGTGAGTGACCCTTTGCACACAGCACAAGTCCCCACAAACACCTGACATCCACATTACAATGTTGTCCTACAAATGTGAATCTGATGAGAGCTATTAGATGGCTTATCATACACACATTCACACATCCCTGTCTATATGCTGGCCCCACCACTGTCACATCAAATTGCATGCTGCATGCCGCTTCTAAGCCTAATACACACACGATACACAGAATAACAGCACATGTCACACAGCACACATGCCACAACACACCTGTAGGCCACCATGCCCAACATGTCAACGGCTGAGGGATGCCAATACTACCCCTCCCAATCTTGCACGCACCCTGTCTGCCACAACAACAAGCATGCAACGAGCCACATGGCACAAACTGCACAAACACCAATGCAAGCATGATGCAAGTACTCCCAGCACTGATGGCCTGCCTCTCTCTGTCCCCCACAGGCACAAATGCAGAGAGCGACGAGCATGATGCTGGTGCACAGCCCAGGAAACCAGCCAAAACGCCCAGTGGTCGGGATGATGGCACCAGGCCATCCACATCCAGGGGCACAAGACGAATCCAAGTGCCACACACCAGTGCCCAACCAGCTGAACTGCCGCCAACACATGACAGGCAAACACCTGCCCCTGCACCCCAGGAGACACACGTCTCACAGGACGAGGCCACATCTCTGGAGACTGAGCTTGACGGCTCACAGTCGCAGCCAATAGCTCTGTTGGGGAGGCAGCTGCATGAGCACCACATAGTGGGGATGAGGATGAGGGCCATGAAGAGACCCCCCATGAAGGGAGCTTCTTGTCGGGGGTTGTTGTACATACGCCCAGCCCGCAGGACACCCCACAGGTCACCCCACAGGGCACCCCTCAGCACGAGCCTGAAGGGGAGGGCAGAAAAGCTGAGTGGCCTACATCAGAGGACAGCCCCGCATTGGACACATCAACACCAGCCAATGAACCATCCACCTCCACCACAATAACGGACCTCGAGGGACGTCTGTCAAGGATGGCGGGCTGGCAACAGGAGATGCATGGACTCGTCTAGCAAGGGACAACACTGTGGCCATCATAAGGGCCGTTAACAGGAATTCCAGGAGGGCCCATGAGGGCTTTGCCACTGTGGCCCTGATCCTATCGAGAATGGCAAACACCATGCAGCAGCAGCATCTGCACCACAGACATCTATTTCGTCGTCTGCCACGCCTGCCAGCTCCACGCAGACCAGCCCTGTGCGGAGGTCCCTGCGCAGCATGTGGCGCAGTCATATGCAACCCACACCTCCAAAGAGGGGCCGGCAGTAGCAGGGGAGCCATGCACACGTTCACTGTCAGTGCATCTGGACACATGTTGTGCACTTGATGTGGGGGGTTGTTGGGGGGAGGAGGGAGGGGGAGAGGTGGTATTAGGGGAGGGGGAGGGGGTCTTTGGGGGTGTTGGGAGTAGTGGGGAGTGGGAGGGGGTGTGTGGGAGGTGGAAGGTACATACATGTTGTGAATTCAATCTGCACAATACACCTGTTGTGTTAGAAAAATCTCATGACTGGACACTGCTTATTCAGCGTGTGTCAATTTATTGAATGACAGTGTACAGTGCGAATTCATCCCTAAACCCAGTGCCCATATTCACCCTGTCACAGTGCCCAGGGTCCCACATCCATGTCACCCTCTGCATAACAGTGATTTAGAAAGTATGGTTTTTCAATGATTGGCGCATGGCCGTCTGGCCGATGTGCAACATCTTCTCCTTCCTCAGCTTCATCTTCACCTGGGGGTGGCTGCTTCATGTCAGGTGACAGAGGGACGTTTCACTGGATGCACATGTTGTGCAGTATGTCACATACCATGAAGATCTTGCCCACCTCCTCAGGACCATAAATGAGTGTGCCACACGATCTGCTGAGGCAGCGAAACCGTGCCTTCATCAGGCCAAAGGTCTGCTCTATGACCACACAAGTGTGTGTATGGGCACGATTGTATTCCTCTTCGTGCATGTTCTGCGGATTCCTGACAGGGCTGAGGAGCCACAGCTTCAGGGATAGCCAGCATCTCCTGCATGGGAGCACAAGAAGGTATGTGTAAGGGTATTCCTTCTGTTCCATTTTTGCTCAGCGTGTACATCCTTCATGGTCATATGAAGTATATTGTGTATGGCAGCTATTGACTTGACATCTGTGCAACTACCTGCCCTGTACACAACTTGGCACTCCATGGTGCTGGTCTTGGGTGGCGTACACGACTTAGGGGCCTTGACATTGACACCATTGACTTAGGGGCCTTGACACCAACCACCCAGATGGAGTGACAAGGTCCATGATGTAGTCACATGTAAGGGTTGTGTGGCAGGGGATGAGACTAAATGCTTGTTGGGCAATGTCTGATGCATTTGGCTAATGCACTACGTGACACAGCTTGTATAGTCTATCATGCTTATGGATAATTGTTGACGCCATGCACGTGTCCCTCAACGTATTCACATCGGTCACAATGGCACAATATGAATGTTGGTAGGGTCCCCCGGTGTGGGGATGTGTTCCTAGGATGTTGCAGGGTATCGACTTGCATGCTGGTACTCATGTGCTGTGGGTGATTCCCTCACCATTCGCACCCATGTAGGTGTTGTTCAACACTTAATGGCTCCAGTTTGAGGCATCCTTGTCACATGTGTTTTCCCATTTGTATTCATCTGCACATGCTGCAATGGTGTTATGCAGTGTTACTGTTGGGGATATCATACTGCGCACTCGTGGAAGCATGACATGCGAGGTGCTTTGATGCGGTCATGTGTATTCAGCTCTGTGATGCATGATGGTGCATTGTGGTGCTGTGGGTACAGGCAGGTGATGTCCAGTAGACAGATTCAGGGGTATGCACTGATTGTGAGTCTGACTTTTCCACACTGGTGTGTGGGCCAAATATGTCGGCCTCCATTTTCTGTGTCATGAATCATATTTGTGTGATTATGGGCACGTTGTTTGTCAGCATGGACTGTGTCCAGACACCCCATTGAGGACATTCCCATGGCCCAGTGGGCAGACAGGTTGCATATGCATGTCCCCCCCACACGATACACTCCCATGGCCCAGTGGGCAGACAGGTTGCATATGCATGTCCCTCCCCTCATGATGCACTCCCATGGCCCTGAGGGCAGACTCACCCAGCAGCCAGGCACGTTGTGCAGCATTTCATTCCATACAGCGGGGTAGCAAGGAGTTCCGCAGCACCATTGCATCATGCGTGGATCCTGGGTATCTGGCACAGTAATTTGTTATATTGCTGGTGTCACACACCATCTGCACATTGATGGAGTGGTAAAGCTTCCGATTGCGGTACACCACCTCCACGGCATGCGGGACTACCACTCCACGTGGGTGCAGTCGAGGGCACCAATGACATTGGGCATGCCTGCCAGTGCATGAAATGCTATTTTGGTGTCATTCACCTCCTGTTCTGTCCGTGGACGGGCTATGTGGGCCCTGGCGTGCTTTAGGAGCATTTGGTTTAGCACACCGGAGAAACATGGTTGCGAGATGCCATGCAGCTGCCCCACTGTGTGCTGTGTGCTGGTAGGTGCCTGTGGCCAGGAAGTGGAGCACAGACACCACCTTCAGCAGAGGGGGGATGGCGGTACGGATGTTGATCAGGCTGACCAAGTCTTCGTGTATTAGATCCACTATGGTGGTAATGGTGTCCCTGCCCAGGCGGTACAGGGTGTAGATCTGTGCTGAGGTAAAGTTGAATGGATTAGCCCTTAGGTGAGGGATTGGTGGCTGCCTGTGGGGAACCACTACCTGCACTGGTGGGATTTGCTGAGGCGGTCTCACCCTCCTTCTCCTATTGCGTCTCCTCTGTAATACCTGCTGTACTGCCTGCTCAAGGAGTAGCAGTGCAGGTATATCCCCCAGCTCCAGTATCGCATTTGCAAGTGGAATCATTCTGGTCTTGGAAGGGGTGTGATGTGTGGGTGTGCTCCTTTTGTGCAGGGCTAGGCTCCATTGCCACCACATGTGTTGATTGTGTGCACCTGTGGCAGTTGGGAACACAGCAGTTTGCCATTTACGGGTGATCCGTGATGCCGGTATTGCCGGGATCATGGTGGCCCTTCTTACAGTATGTGCATGTCCGTGCGACTCGTAATGCCCTCTTCCTTACGGCATGCCGGTATTACTGGCACGGCACCCGCTCGCTCGCACGCACACTGGTATGGTGGTAGTACCGGCATCAAGGGTCCTAATACAACGGCCCAGTAATGGATGCCGGTATTGCCTTACCGGTACCATTATTACCGGAACGCCAACCTTGTAAAGAGGCCCAGTGTCTTTTCGATGTGCGCCACCAGACACGTAAGTTCTAAGCAAAACAACATCACAGCACAGCACACAGGCCAGAATTAAAGTACTTAACTGGGCTCATTTTTTCATCTGTAAAGGAAATGAAAAGACTATCAATAACAGGTTATTATTGTTCTGTTTGGTAAAGAAAAATTAAAGACGTGGTAACATGCTATCATTTAATTTGCAGATAAATGCAATATATAAAAGTTGTAAAGATAAACATATCTGGTTTGGAGCTCATGCCTGCCTAAAGAATATCCGAAACTGTTGGCTTTGCCAATACTTCGTTTTAAGTAGGAGTACATTGATTCTTTATGGATTTGAAAACATAATTCCCATTCATTAAAGGAATGGTTCAGCCAAAAAATTTTATTGCAAAAAAAGATGGGCAATAATAAAAAAAATAGATTGGCACTTTTTTTTAAGTCCCTATGTAAAAATGTTTGATCAATTGAACATTGAAATGTTTGAAAATGCTGCGGTTTTTCTTTCTATGTTTCTCAGGCTCCTCCCAAATGGGAAAACAGCTTTAGGCAGAAACACTGCGGCATGGAAACACAACCGCGTTGTGTTTCTGCCGGCCTTGGCTTTCACTTTGGGTCTCCGGTGCTCCCCTGGGAGAGCACCGGAGACCCAAAGTGATAGCCACGGCAGGCAGAAACACAACGCGGTTGTGTTTAAAAAACGCTGCGGTTTTTCTTTCTAAGTTTCTCTGGCTCCTCCGAGCTTGAGGAGCCTGAGAAACTTAGAAAGAAAAACCGCAGCGTTTTCAAACACAATAACGTTGTATTTATGTTTGCGGTAGCTTCAAAAGCTGCCGCAAACATAAATACAACGTTTATAAAGCTGCGGTTTTATTTCTAAGTTTTCCGGGCTCCTCCAGCCCGGATGTTCTGACTTGAGTGTCGTGTAGACCGTTGAGACCTCCGTCCCCAAGTGACGCACAGGGGAACCAAAAGAACCCTGCTGTGTGACCTTTGGAGTCACAGGTGGGAGATGTTACTTCCCGGATCCACGGAACCTCTGGAACACCGATGCTGCTGAAAAGAAACGGGGTTAAGTACCAGGCAAATACAATAGAATACAAGAATCACAGGATCTGAATAGTCTTACCTATCCGGTGATGGGAAAACCCGGGAGACCTAGTGAGGGAGGTTCGAGACTCAGATGAGAGGCAATCCCCAGAACAACAGGGACCGGAGTCACATGTGGACACAGGACAGCCCACCTGAAACTAGAGCTGGAGGCATAGCGTGAGTCCCCAAAGGGCAATGGCGTAGAAGTCCAATAAAGTTCCAAGGTTAGATCCGAAGGCAATTGAGGGACGGGCCGAGGTTCAGCAATGAGTAAACAGTTCCAAGCAAAGGTACAAAAGGATAATCCGAGGGAGTCCAGGTGTGTGATCCAAAGTCAAGGTAAACCAGCAGAGTAAGTCCAAACGTAGCGCCAAACAGAGTCGAAAGACAGCTGAGCTGAGAAGCGGTGAGTGCTCCGTGCATCAAACGTTAAATACTGTGCGCTTCCGAGTCATGTGACGCCTTCCATCATCACGTGGGAAACGCCGCTCTGAATCACGTGAGCGGACGATTGTTCGATGCGGAAGCATTCCGCCGCCCCTTCTGCTGTATGCTCTCCATGGCAACTGCCAATGCAGGAAGGGCTGCAACCGGGCACGTACACTGTAACCGGTACGGAGCTTTCGGTCCTTTGGGGCAACCACATCACGTGAGTCTCGAAACCTGGAGGGAGTAGTGTGGGAACCCAGGGAAGGTGTTATGGAGGTACTAGCAGTGTTCTGGTGTGCAGAGGAGCGTTTAACACCGGAAAACTTAGAAAAGAAAACGTAGCTAGTGCTTATTTTAAAAAAAATAAATAGCACTTACTGAGATGCAACTGCAGCTTTTCTGCCTGTAGTCTCCAGTCTGCGTCCTCCAAGTCCCGGGACCAATGAAGGAAAAGCCACCCAGTGGTAGCTTTTCTTTACTACAGCTGGCTGGCTTTTCCTTCATTAGTGCCGCAAAAGCAAAAGCGAGCACAGGTGGGCATCCATTTCACAAAATGGATGCCCCCATGTGCTCGCTTTTGTAAATTTTGAGCTTCAATTGCTAAAAATTTTACATAGGGACTTAAAAAAAAAAGTGACAATCTATTTTTTTATTATTGCCCATCTTTTTTTAATAAAAGTTTTTGGCCGAACCATTCCTTTAGGACTATTAGTGAAACCAATACAAATATACATTTAACTCTAAAATAGATGTCTTTCTGCAGTGGGAGAATAGACCAACTCTAATACATGCCTTTGTGCACTGACTACTACAGTGGTGATTTGGGGCAATATAAACAAAATTGCTAACATACTAGCATGTACATAATCCGTACTTCGTTACATCGGTTAATTTCAGAGTGGTACATTTCACTGCAACCAAAATACCTCTAGCCCCTCCCCCCCCCGTTTTTCTATCCTTACAACCCCACACCATCCCGTAAAATATATATATATATATATATATATATTTAAAACTTTCGGTATTTTTCTGTATTTTTTACTTTGGTACGATTTACCACTCTGATTTCGTTCCGGGAAAATAACAGGATACCGTTACATCTAGTCATTTATGCAAATTAAAGTAGGTTTGTTTACCTTTAAGTTCCTCTTCAGCTCAGGCAATAACAACATGAAAGTGCCTTTCTGTGGCACTACTCTGCTGGTGTCAGTGACCCGAACATGTCCATGGAGTTGTGCGGAAAGAGGGGGCAAACTCCTCCTATGTGTCCATTTGCTCTCATAATTTGTTAGGAGTATTTTTAGTCTGTGTTTTCTTTGTTGGATGTATAATTTGGTGGTTATTGAAGTACAATAACGCACTTCACGCTGCAGATGTACTCCAGGATTATTCAAACAAAAAAACACTTCAGAGATCCTTCTCTGGCTCTGCCCCAACATCTGGAACTCACTCGCGATTAAATTACGGTAGTCCTAGGATTTAACTTTAGAAAGGGACTCCTTTCATCACCTAACCTGACGGTATTAGCATATTTGACCTAAAACATTTCATCGAATTTAGTGGTCCTTTTTGTCGGTCAAATGTACGTAAATATATATATGGAGGTGGGTAAGGGTATAGATTAGGTTGAGGGGAAGGGGGGGTTGCGGGCGGTCTCCCCTCGCATTTTAGACTGAAAAAAGGTCAAATACATTTGATCAAATGTGATTAGGTCAAATGTTTTAGGACAAATAGACCCAAACCAACCTGACACGAGGTGATCGGCTCCACCGTGTTGTCTCCCTAGGTGCTCGTTGGTCCCTTGCTGCCACATTGCCCGCCTGCCCGCCCTTCATTCCCCTGGGTTAAGCTCAGTGCTCCTTTGTAGCTCTGCATCCCTCACTTTGTACTTCCCCCTATGACTTGCAAAGCACTTTGTTTCTTTCCGAACCCAGGTCTGCACACAGTTAATACCCTAACAAAAGTAATAATACAAATCATGTTCAGGGGGTGCCCCACCTTCTGCAGAATGTAAGAGTCATAGGGCCTCATTACAAATCAGGTGGTCTGGAAATAATGGTGGCGGTAAACCCGCCACCACCGTTGTTTCCGGACAACCTGATCCCGACTCCTGCAGGCAGGAGGTGACGAGGAAACACCGGCAGCATTACGAGATGCTGCCGGTGTTTCCATGATCCCCATTCCCATTGAGTCCAATAGGACTCAATGGGAATGGGGATTAACACCATTCCGCCTCCGTGATTCCCGGAAAACCGTTACCGCCGGACTCGTAATGAGGCCCATACTGTATTCTATAATATTAACAATGCAACTCACATACGTCCATGGTAATCAAAAGTTTAAATGTTCAAGACATGTTGTTTGGTGCAGGTCAAGAGGATATATTTTATAAACTGCTCCAATATCTGGATTGGCCATTTTCACACTCAAAGCTAAACTTCAATACATAAAAACATAAAATAAAATAAAAATAAGGTAATGCTAACAGTTTGGGGTTTTGTAAAGGCAGATTGTATTATCAATCGCCATGCATTGCTGTGATATGCTCAGGTACTCACATCACATGGAACATCATAATGCAGGTATTGCTGTCATATACTAGGCATGTCCATCCTATGCTCAGATACTAAACTGAGGAAAACTACAAGCCCCAGAGTTCCAAGAAAAAAAACAGGACTGTATGCCCTTCTCTCTCATGGCAAGGGGAAACCTGAGTGCCTTGCATCATTGTTGTTTGTTGTAACTGCAAGTCTGGTACTCACATCATTGCTATCCGAGTATGCGTGTCAGAGTATGCACGCAGCATGTAGAATGACTGTATCTCATTTTTGTGCATGCTTGGCCCTTAATTCATCATGAATAGGTTCACCCCATAAGCACAACCAGGAATTTAAGATCCTGCACAAGGTTTAAGATTAAATGTTCACCAAGGTAGGGCTTTCTCAGTTGCATCTGCAAAAATGTACAGAATCTGCTGCCAGAGACGGGCATCTTCTTTTGCAGACACCTTGCAACAGGGGCCTTCAGCCTGCAGCTTGTCATATACTTTTGACTACAACTCCCATTATTTCTGCCCATTGCCTATGGTGACTGGGGTAAATGGGATTTGTAGTCCAAAACATTTGGAAACCCAAAGGTTCCAGACCCCTGCCTTAAAAAATATAGGTATTTCCGCAGCAAACGACTCACTTGATATCTTATTGAAAAGTCTACAAATGCCCACACTGCGCCAAGAAGGCAATTTTAGAGTAAGTAAACTCTCTCGTCCCCCCAACAGGTTTATCTTAGACAAAAACGCTGAGAGGCCACTTTGGTGGGTTTTCAAGCCCTGCCTAAGAATAAAAACGACCATCAAACAAGAAGCATCTTGTAATTAAGAGTTTGCTAATACAACAACCATGACCCTGTGGAGATTGAAAGCACTTTTTATGGGCCAGCACACATGTACAGCTGGGCAATGTACACATGAGCATTTGAGTTCCCTTATTCAGTTGTAAATGTCTTCATACAACCTCTCAAGGACTGGTGTCTGAGCAAATGTTTGTGGAATACAAGTGGTTCCAGCAGCAGGCCCCCGACAGCCCCTCTATGAAAGTTTGGACCTGTGTTGTGGAGGTTACACAGCTGTCCAGGCATGTGCTGCATTGGAGTCCTAATGGACAACACTCTAACCCTGGAACCACAAATAAATGCAACAGTGAAGAAATGCTTTTTCCTCCTCCACACGGCAAGAAGAATTCTACCTTTCCTCTCCTTCACGCACAAAACACTCACTATCGTCGCCCTAATCATGTCAAAAATCGACTATGCAAACAGCCTCTACCTTGAAATACCAGAATACCTCCTGAAGAAACTGCAACAGATCCAAAATGCAGCAGCAAGACTACTCAAACTATCCAGAAAAGACCACATCACTCCAGCCCTAAAAACACTACATTGGCTCCCAGTAAAACATTGCATCACCTTCAAAACAATGTGCATAACGCACAGGGCAATCAGCGGACATGTAGCAGAATTCCTACAAAAGAAAATAGCAGTCTACAAACCAACGAGACCCCTCCGATCAAGAAACGAAATCCGCCTGGAACTCAAACCATACCTTAAGAAAAAACTTGGAGGCACCTCCTTCTACCACTTAGAACCTGGAACAACATCCCAAAAGAAATAAGAAACACTGAAGATCACCTAAAATTCAGGAAATCACTAAAAACCTGGTTCTTCAACACCACAGATTAAATCTGCAAACCAAAACCGAAAAAGGAGGACTAAACCGGAAAGGACAAGGACACTCCCGACCCGAGAGGGTAACTCCCACGTCACCTGGACGGATGACACCGAATAGACTGGAACACAGGCGGCACCCACGGAAACAGTCAACTAACCCAGACAATCGGACCAAGACTTTCACCCGCCCCTTAGTTACCACCAGGCACCACAGTGGTGTGGAATTGTCGAGATATTAGCAATCGCCACACTACCTGAGAGGTTGACATTGGCAGGTGCACTGGCCACAGGAGTATGAAGGAAGGATAAGGGGAGCTAAGAGAGAGCATGTTAGAGGTGGGGGCCAGAGGAGTAAGGAACCTCATATGCCACTCGGACCGAGATCCGGACCGAGCCGCATCAGGGGAGACTACTCAAACCGAACGCCCCAACTCAAGATAGAGGCACAAACTAACCAACCCTACTAACTTTTCCCTCTCTGCATACACCTCTCAAACTCCAAACCAAACACAACCAAAACCTACAGCACAACAAACCACACAAACCTCACTACATTGCAACAACAAAACAAAACACACATAGTCTTGCACAACAGTACACGACGACTCCCGGCCGCAAACACCCCAGGCCCAGCCTACGGACCCACCGGGCTGAGGCCGCCAACAGCACATCACTGCTCCCTTGCACTTTTCCTGCTTCCTCCCACTAACTCAATCTCCCCTCCTCTTTCAGAGCCGCCAGAGCACCAGGGGACCACTCCGGTGGTGATAGTGCATGGTACAAATGTCCTTTAACATTAACATTAAGTTAGCATGCTTACTTTCCTAAAGTGCCAAGATGCCCACTTTGCCATTTTAGAGAGCTTTAAGACATTCCAGTATCAAACAAGTACTCAGATGGAAAAAGGAAGTCGTTTCAAAGACGTGTTGATTCTGATGCATTTGAAGGGCGCCCTAAAAAACAATCCTCTGTTCCATGGCTTCCAATCAGGGGCTGTTGAGAAACCCTTTGCAACGAAGGGATCAGGAAGGAGGTCAGCTCCACCATAAGTGCACGTTTCCTTGCATAATCCTGCCACAGGCCTTACATGGTATTCAGCTTTGCACTTGCTTTCTTAGTGACATTTCTGTATCTGTATCTATTTTCAGGAAGGCATTTTGTTCCAGCACCCTTGTGTTAGTTCATTTTGCCAGGCCAGTAAATAGGAGTTTTGCAAGAAAACGCTGATAAAAGGATGCCACTTTTGGGGGTTTGTGTCGTGAGTAATGCCATGTGGCATGCCACGTTTTAAGGTGATGGCAGTGCAACAGTGCATACCATCACTAGCGCTTTCTCTAAACGAGGGATCTTTGTAATCAGAGTTACATGGGAGAACATGTGCCTTGTCTTTAAGAAAGCTCTGTGTGTTGAGCACCTGCTGTAGAAATGTGTGTGTATCCTGCACGTCAGAGGTTTGGGTTCCTTGAGGGATGCATTAGTTCTTTATCGTTCTGAGGTCCAATATAGCACCTATATAGCACCTATTGCTATAGTGCTTAGAAACAAAAGACGAGCTCTGCACATGTGTATATGTATGGGATTTGTAAAGTACAATTTAGCTGGGAAGAAACGGAGCGCTGTACATAGGGGGGGTATACTCCGGGTGTCGAGAGGGTATAGGTATACTTTATGTAAATAAATAAATAAATAAATACAAGTAGTTTGGTCTTCACAACTAGTATGTCCCCCCTTCTGTAGATTATGTGGGTGTACTTCGTCCCCTGAATCAGTGAAATATTTAATCCAGTGTTGCTCTAATGTTACCTTGGTCAGAATCCATCATTTCAACGCACATGTACCATAAGCAACAACAGGACTGTGTGATTTTTTTGGGGGGAAAAGTTATGCGGGGAGATAGTGTAAACGGCATTGGTCCTGAGGCTGTTTTCCTCGGGTAAACACTGTTTTTCTTTTTCTCCCTTTCTTTTTGTTTTGAGATTGGATCGTTGTTTTATACATTTGTATTAAGTTGTATTTGTATGCACATGTATATATATCGTTTATAATTCGATGGATGGATGATCATGTTGTATGTGGCTTATGTTTCTTTTTTTTATAAATTAAATGTTTGTGAAAGGTTTAATTTTTATAAACAAATACACAATTACACAATAAAAAAGTAAGTAGTGTGCATGAGTATCAGAAGAGGTGGGCTGGGTAGGAGTAGCAGACGGGGTTGGGGGAATCCAGGGGGAGAAGGGGTAGGAGTCAAATGGTACATGTGGCACGTGCCACAGCGTGCTACCAATCACTTGTAGTAGTGACATGCAGTGAGTGGCACGTGTCACTGGCACATGAGATATTCGGCTCCTACCCCTACTGTCCAGGGACGCCACACATGTTAAATGTGTTACTAGCTGTTTGAAATCATGGTTAATGAACTCTGTAAATCCATCCGCTCCACCCCTACCTACTCATCCTTCCGCCACTCCCTGAAAGCCCATCTTCTTCACTCCCCCCCTGATTTCCTTTCCCTACCCCTCCCCTCCTACCCTTGCCCCCTCCTTCTCCCCATTCTCTCTCCTTGCCGTCTGACCTTAAATTGGTAACAAATACTACTTACGTCCAATGTGGACACCAGATTACTCCCCCTTCCTTGCCCCTCCCCCCTCCTTTGCCCTACCTTTACCTCAAATTCTACACCATAACTCCCTTCACCTACCCCCTCCTCAACCCTCCCGCACCCCCCCCTTGTAAATAGTTCTACGTATTGTTCTAATGACCTGTTCATGTTTGTAAATATGCTTTTCTCACTTTTGTACCTGTTGTTATATTGTAAAGAGCTTTGGCTTAAAGCACTATATAAATTCAATAAACATAAACATAACATTAACATAAGATACAAATTCAGGGTCATTTTGTCCAAAATGCTAATCGCCTGCTGGGGCCACCAACTCTTGCAGTTATATGTTGCTGGGTCTGCTGCATGCGATTTTGTAATACTCACAAAGCAGAGTGTAAATGCGAAGAGTAAAGGAAGGCAAAATCGCCTTTATGCTTCACTTTTACGCCCCGCTTTGTGAGAAATAAAACCCTGCCTGCACATTACGCTTTGCACGTGGCATTTTATAATGAATTCCCACAGAACCCCCCCCCCGTCTTTAGCGACACCGAGGCATATTCCATTGGAATCCTTTGCTTTTACGCCGGCATGAAAATCTTGTGCAGCTGTAAAACCCAGCGCGTTTCCAAGACGATGGAGGAAAGCAAACCAGAAATGCAAACTCTGCTTTCCTGCCCTGCTATGCCTTGGAAAGGCCCAAAATGCGATGGAGTGCATAAAGAAACTCAAAAGGCAGTTTTACGGTTCCATTTTGTGCATCACTCATTCAAAAATGACCCCAATTGGTATGCCCAGACAGGTATCAGCGTCATCCGTGAGATGTACCTTGTGTCCTTAGGCCCTGTTGGCATGGTCCCATGCCTGGGCATTACCATTCCACTCGGGTGACAAAGCAAAAAACAAGAGGTGATGGCTGGAAGGTTTGGAATAAATCTTAACCTCTGGCATGTGATCTGGGCAACCCTCCAGACCATTGTTCTTCACCTGCCAAGCCTTTACAGAAAGGGGAAAGACCATATGCAAATCAGGCTTGAGCCCAGCCCCAAAGGGCCAGTCCAGCCCAAACTGCTGGGTCACATCCCTTCCACACGAGACCTTGGATGTGTCCTGGGTCTCTAGTCCCAGCAGGCCTGGGACCGACGTCTGGGCATACCCGTCCCACTGGGGGGACTGCAGCAAAACAAAAGAGGTGATATCTGGACGTTTTTTAATAAATCGTAACCTCTGCCATTGCTCTGGGGAATCCTCCAGAGTGTGATAACATCATTTTGATATTAAAGAAAATAAAAAAACCTAGCGGTGGCGCAAAAATAGTGTTTTTCCATCTTATTTCTGTACCCTTCATAGCAACGGTTTTGGCACACAAGATTGTCACTAAAGCGCCACCACTGAGTCAAAACTAGCAAGCAGCACTGTAACTACTATGATTGTTATGTTGCATTGTGTTATGTTGTTATGGTAGAAAATCTGATGTTAAATGTGTGTTCATATTCTTTGTGGAAAGGAAGCATATATGAGGATAGGATTCATTTAACTGAACCAGCCAGAATGAGTTTACGTCCTACCCACACACCAGAAAAGCAAGGCTTCGGCGCCATCGACTTCTCTCTGCGGCCTGCGCGTCAGCATTTTTGCAGTTTATTGACCTTAAATAGTGCTCGGTGTGTTTACACGAGAGCACCTTCTCCCCAGGGTGCGCTGAGCTCCTCATAAATGGTAGGTTTCTTTAGCAACAATTCCCAGGGAGGGAGCCTCGGCTGTTGCATCCTCCCTCGACTAATGCCGGGCCCTGGATGTCTCTTCTGGAACACTGTAAAAGTGCCGGGCCTCCGGGATATCACTCACGACCAGCCGGCCCATTCTGAAGAATAAAAAACACGGGCAACACAATGGCTTCTGGACGTGCATGTGACAGGATTGCAAAGTCAGGACTCGATGCATTTATATTCAACATCCGCAGGGCGTCTGGATCGAAGAAACAGACAGGGCCATGTGCTTCATACCTCCTGGCAGGGGGGCAGGGCTTTAAAGACGCAAAGTGCTCGCGCTAATGCTTTTTTCCTGGGCATGGCTGCCCTTATACAGTAACAATGCATGCATCTGTGTGTGCGTGCGTGTGTATACAGATGATTTGTGTTGTGCAAACATAGCTAGAAGGCAGGGGAGTGCTTTTTCATGTGAAGGAGTGGGTGCATGTAAAAGAGAAGGAACTGGGCATGTTTGGTATCCCGCCATCACTGGCTGCTGTACCGTTCCTTAAAGGGTCTTCTATTATTGGTATCCTGCCATCACTGGCGGCTGTACCGTTCCTTGAAGGGTCTTCTATTATTGGTATTCTGCCATCACTGGCGGCTGTACTGTTACTTAAAGGGTCTTCTATTCCTGGTATCCGGCCATCACTGGCCGCTGTACCATTCCTTAAAGGGCCTTCCATTCCTGGTATCCTGCCATCACTGGCTGCTGTACCGTTCCTTAAAGGGTCTTCTATTATTGGTATTCTGCCATCACTGGCGGCTGTACTGTTACTTAAAGGGTCTTCTATTCCTGGTATCCTGCCATCACTGGCCGCTGTACCGTTCCTTAAAGGGCCTTCCATTCCTGGTATCCTGCCATCACTGGCTGCTGTACCGTTCCTTAAAGGTCTTCTATTATTGGTATTCTGCCATCACTGGCGGCTGTACTGTTACTTAAAGGGTCTTCTATTCCTGGTATCCTGCCATCACTGGCCGCTGTACCATTCCTTAAAGGGCCTTCCATTCCTGGTATCCTGCCATCACTGGCAGCTGTACCGTTCCTTAAAGGGTCTTCTATTATTGGTATCCTGCCATCACTGGCGGCTGTACCGTTCCTTAAAGGGTCTTCTATTATTGGTATTCTGCCATCACTGGCGGCTGTACTGTTACTTAAAGGGTCTTCTATTCCTGGTATCCTGCCATCACTGGCCGCTGTACCATTCCTTAAAGGGCCTTCCATTCCTGGTATCCTGCCATCACTGGCTGCTGTACCGTTCCTTAAAGGGTCTTCTATTATTGGTATTCTGCCATCACTGGCGGCTGTACTGTTACTTAAAGGGTCTTCTATTCCTGGTATCCTGCCATCACTGGCCGCTGTACCGTTCCTTAAAGGGCCTTCCATTCCTGGTATCCTGCCATCACTGGCTGCTGTACCGTTCCTTAAAGGTCTTCTATTATTGGTATTCTGCCATCACTGGCGGCTGTACTGTTACTTAAAGGGTCTTCTATTCCTGGTATCCTGCCATCACTGGCCGCTGTACCATTCCTTAAAGGGCCTTCCATTCCTGGTATCCTGCCATCACTGGCGGCTGTACCGTTCCTTAAAGGGTCTTCTGTTCTTGGTATCCTGCCATCACTGGCGGCTGTACTGTTCCTTAAAGGGTCTTCTGTTCTTGGTATTCTGCCATCACTGGCGGCTGTACTGTCCCTTAAAGGGCCTTCCATTCCTGGTATCCTGCCATCACTGGCAGCTGTATCGTTCCTTAAAGGGTCTTCTATTCTTGGTGTCCTGCCATCACTGGCTGCTGTACCCTTCCTTAAAGGGCCTTCCATTCCTGTTATCCTGCCATCACTTGCTGCTATACCGTTCCTTAAAGGGCCTTCCATTCCTGGTATCCTGCCAACACTGGCGGCTGTACCGTTCCTTAAAGGGCCTTCCATTCCTGGTATCCTGCCATCACTGGCAGCTGCACTGTTCCTTAAAGGGCTTTCCATTCTTTGTATCCTGCCATCAGTGGCTGCTATACGTTCCTTAAAGGGCCTTCCATTCCTGGTATCCTGCCATCACTGGCTGCTTTATTGTTCCATAAATAGGTTCTTCCATTCCTGGTATCCTGCCATCTCTGGCTGCTGAACCATTCCTTAAAGGGTCTTCCATTCATGGTATCCTGCTATCACTGGCAGCTGTACCGTTCCTTAAAGGGCCTTCCATTCCTGTTATCCTGCCATCTCTGGCTGCTGAACTGTTCCTTAAAGGGCCTTCCATTCTTGGTATCCTGCCATCACTGGCAGCTGTACCGTTCCTTAAAGGGCCTTCCATTCCTGGTATCCTGCCATCACTGGCAGCTGTACCGTTCCTTAAAGGGCCTTCCATTCCTGTTATCCTGCCATCACTTGCTGCTGTACTGTTTCTTAAAGGGCCTTCCATTCTTGGTATCCTGCCATCTCTTGCTGCTGTACTGTTCCTTAAAGGGCCTTCCATTCTTTGTATCCTGTCATCAGTGGCTGCTATACCGTTCCTTAGAGGGCCTTCCATTCCTGGTATCCTGCCATCACTGGCTGCTGTATTGTTCCTTAAAAGGGTCTTCCATTCCTGGTATCCTGCCATCACTTGCTGCTGTACTGTTCCTTAAAGGGCCTTCCATTCGTGGTATCCTGCCATCACTGGCAGCTGTACTGTTCCTTAAAGGGCCTTCCATTCTTGGTATCCTGCCATCACTGGCAGCTTTACCATTTCTTAAAGGGCCTTCCATTCCTGGTATCCTGCCATCACTGGCAGCTGTACCGTTCCTTAAAGGGTCTTCCATTCCAGTTATCCTGCCATCACTTGCTGCTATACCGTTCCTTAAATGGCCTTCCATTCCTGGTATCCTGCCATCACTGGCAGCTGTACTGTTCCTTAAAGGGCCTTAGATTCTTGGTATCCTGCCATCAGTGGCTGCTATACGTTCCTTAAAGGGCCTTCCATTCCTGGTATCCTGCCATCACTGGCTGCTGTATTGTTCCATAAAAGGGTCTTCCATTCCTGGTATCCTGCCATCTCTGGCTGCTGAACCGTTCCTTAAAAGGTCTTCCATTCTTGGTATCCTGCCATCACTGGCAGCTGTATCGTTCCTTAAAGGGCTTTCCATTCCTGTTATCCTGCCATCTCTGGCTGCTGAACCGTTCCTTAAAGGGTCTTCCATTCTTGGTATCCTGCCATCACTGGCACCTGTACCGTTCCTTAAAGGGCCTTCCATTCCTGGTATCCTGCCATCACTGGCAGCTGTACCGTTCCTTAAAGGGCCTTCCATTCCTGTTATCCTGCCATCACTTGCTGCTGTACTGTTCCTTAAAGGGCCTTGCATTCCTGTTATCCTGTCATCACTTGCTGCTGTACTGTTCCTTAAAGGGCCTTCCATTCTTGGTATCCTGACATTACTGGCAGCTGTACTGTTCCTTAAAGGGCCTTCCATTCCTGTTAACCTGCCATCACTTGCTGCTGTACTGTTCCTTAAAGGGCCTTCCATTCTTGGTATCCTGCCATCACTTGCTGCTGTACTGTTCCTTAAAGGGCCTTCCATTCTTGATAACGTGCTATCACTGGCAGCTGTACTGTTCCGTAAAAAGGGCCTTCCATTCTTTGTATCCTGCCATCAGTGGCTGCTGTACTGGTCCTTAAAGGGCCTTCCATTCTTGCTATCCTGCCATCACTGGCAGCTGTACGGTTCCTTAAAGGCCCTTCCATTCCTGGTATCCTGCCATCACTGGCTGCTGTATTGTTCCGTAAAAGGGTCTTCCATTCCTGGTATCCTGCCATCACTTGCTGCTGTACGGTTCCTTAAAGGCCCTTCCATTCTTGCTATCCTGCCATCACTGGCAGCTGTACTGTTCCTTAAAGGGCCTTCCATTCGTGGTATCCTGCCATCACTGGCAGCTGTACTGTTCCTTAAAGGGCTTTCCTTTCTTTGTATCCTGCCTGCCATCAGTGGCTGCTGTACTGTTTCTTAAATGGTCTTCCATTCTTGGTTTACTACCATCACTGGCGGCTGTACTGTTCCTTAAAGGGTCTTCCATTCTTGATATCCTGCCATCACTGGCTGCTGTACTGTTCTTTAAAGGGTCGCCCATGCTTTAAGGGCTGTGATGAGGAAGAGTAGGAGTCAGTGTATTGAGAATTACCAGTGCATGATCAGAGCATTCTTTTGTACTGGAAATACAAAATATTACCTCTAAATCTTCTGGATTGTATTGGGCCTTTTAATGCATCTCTTTACTTTCAGACCAGTAGTACCCGGCGTGATAAAACCGTGCAGGGGATGTTCACACTGGCTTCTAATTTATTCGTTTCTTGATGTAGTTCTTTACAATACTTGCCGGAGAGAATGTATTGAGATGCCACATCTAATACCATGCTGCGATTGAGGACCAGAATAGAACACCGTCTGTATTTAACTGGTCCATTATTCTGGTGCCCTCGCAGAGTCGGTGTTCGAGAAAAGCCTCCAAAGTCTTATGTATCCTTAGTCTAACAGATCAGGCATTCGTGGTGGAATTTCATGATCCCACATATGAACCGCCTTCCCACCTGAGATGTTTGGATTTATGCACACATGTTGCATGGAAGAAACTGAGTGCTATACCTAGGGGTGACATACAGCCCCATTAAAATGGCCATGGTGTCCGGCGGAATTACTGGCGCATTATAAGGCGACGGGAGTGCACACAGAGTGTGCACAGATCAGTGGAAAAAAATCAACTTTGGGTGGTAATTCCATCTGGAATTGGCAGAATTATTGTTACTGCCAGTTAACTTGGTACTAATTCCTCTAGCGGAATTAGCATATGCAAAAATACCACCATATCAGAAATGGGAAGTCATGAGGTGGTCATCTTTAAAAATCCAATCTGCCCTGAATCCCCCATTTCCTGTTGCCATCCGAACACAGGAGTACCTGAGAAGGGCAGGCGAGAGGCAAAGGCAAGGTGCCGGAGATGAGGCTTCAAAAGCAGAAGTTCAGATGAAGTTGTGGCTCCTGCTAGTGATTTATATGTATCAAGGGACAGGAGGGCATCTGGGTAGAGTAAGGCAGCTATCTGGGCCAGCCTTATTTACAAGGTTGCAGCAGTGGGTAGGGTCCCACGCAACAGTGAGGACTGCTGCACGCGCTGGAATAGCCTTGAAGCCAGGGTCCACAGTTTCCTGGCAAAACACTGGCGTGAGACATCTGCCACAGGAGGCGGCACAGTGGAGCCCATTGGTCTGACCTTCTATGTGAGGAGAAAGTCAGCAGCATCCTCCATATGGAAGGGATCGAGGATGTTGGAAGTGCAGAAGGAGGAGCCAGCATCCAAGGCGATGCTGGTGAGTATGAATGTTCACTCTCCCATGATAATGCACTGGGCAAAAGCTCATCCCATGCATGTGTCCCCCAGCATAGATGGGCCCAATGGACAGAGGAATGGACAACCACATGACAATGTGTACAAATGCACTGCTACTACATGCATGTGCAAGGGGGGGTGGGAGATTGCACATACACATGCACTGTAGCGGAAATGTGCAGATGAGCTCATGCAACCATGAGAAGCACCCATGTGTGCTGTGAAAGTACAATTGTTAAAGTGAACGCCCTGCACCACCAGGCAATGCGCCCATGTAGACCCACAGCAGACACTACTCCTGCTTTTTTTTGCCATTCTCATTGGCGTAAAACCGACCCGACCCATAAAATCACATGTGTGTAGGATGACCATCCAACATGTTGCATGAGTGACTTGCAAGCCCACGTACGAGTATGCATGATGACTGACAGCATGTCATTATTCACCCAACAGGTTCACAGTCGACTCAGGGCGATCAGGTGGACCCATCTACATTCTAGGGCACATACAATAGTGCAAGGAGAGCAATATCCACCCCTGCACTGCTCAGCTATAGGAATAGCAGGAGGAAAAGCAGGAGTGAGGCACTCGGGCCAGGGCCATGCAGCACCATGGCAGTCATGCCAAGTGGAGACACAGCCACAGTCCCCGCAAGTGTGCCAAGTGGGCCATCCACCAGTAGTGCACATGCCACTTCTGGCACTGCACCTGATGGCAGCACACCACAAGCAGCGGCAGGTGCAGCACCCCCGGCAGCTCTAACCGCTACTCCACAGCCAGCCCCTGTGGTGGTGTCTGAGGAGCCACGTGCAGTCACTGGCACCCTTGGGTCAACACCCACAGCCATCCATCTGCCCCTGACTCCCCCTCATCACCTGAGGCAGACAACTAAGCACATCTGCACCGTGACCTGGATACAGATAGTGACACTGATGTCACTGATGGACCATATGACACAGGTGACAGACGGTGCAGGTCCCCCTGCTTCATCTCGAGCCCTCACCACAGCCCACACTGGATGTGTCATCAGAGGGGTCTGGACGCAATGGAACAGTGGCAGATCTGCATGGAGAACATGGCAGAGACACAGGTGCAGCATCTGCAAGCCATCCGAGACTGTGCAGTGATTATCCTAAAGGATTGCAAGTTCCTTGGACTGGCAGCACCGGAAATCGTCTGTGGCAACTACTGCTCTAACTGTTGAGGGCCAGAGGGTTAGGGAGCTCACAGAGGACATGTCAGCATTTGCTGAATCGTTACAGGCCCAGTGCACCAACCAATGAAAAATGTGGCCCGTCCACAGCTGGAACAGCCTGGCAAGGACAAGTGGCCACAAAAATAACACTGATTTTATTTACAGTATTTTACCGGGCACAAAGGAGGTGGGTGGGAATGGGTGTTGGGGATGGGTGGAGGTGGGTGGGAATGGTGATTGGGGTTGGGCGGAGGTAGGTGGGAATGGGTGTTGGGGATGGGCGGATGTGGGTGGGAATGCGTGTTGGGGATAGGGAGGTGGGTATTAATGGGTATTGGCGAAGAGGGGGTGGGTGGCATTGGTTGTTGGGGAAGGAGAATGGATGCAGGGGATCAGCGCAGGTGGGTGGGAATGGGTGTTTTGCACAATTATGAATAAAATACAAGTTCACTTGAACACATGCAAGGACAATGCTTTTTGTGGAAATGTGAAATATTGAATATGCAAAAAACTGTGCAGCAGGTGAAAAGAAATGTCTAGAAAAAATGGTCTATTAGATCTTGCCTCACCAGACGGCTGTCCCTGCCTTCCTCACGTTCACTGGTGCCAGCACTTCAACTGCAGAAAGTGAGTCGTCATATTGGGAGGTATGTCGTTATCAGGGGGCAAGGGGACATGTCGCCTGAGACAGATGTTGTGCAGCATGGCACAGGCAACAACGATTTGCCCGAACTTCCCCAGCCTGTACATCAGGGCCCCTCTGGTCCGGTGGAGACACCAGAAACATTTCTTCTGTAGGTAAAATGTCTGCTCAATGCAGAGACTTGTCCTGATGTGCATCTCATTATAGGCCACCTCCTGTGGCATACGTGGATTGTGTATAGGTGTCATCAGTCATGGGAGCTGGGGGTATCCAGAGTTACCTGCAAGGGCAAGGATCACAGGTGTTAGTTACAGTGCATTGAGAATATGTGGCATTTTTCATAGCATGTCAATGGACACTATCTTGATGCAGTTATGGTGCATTGTTGTACAACATGCTTTTCCATCCCAGTAATTCAATGAAGTGTTATGTCATGTGGGGGTACATATGCTACACACTGTGAGCACAGCTCACACCCGCCAGTTGTTATACACATGGTCTGTGCTAGGATTTGCAATGTCAATGTTTCTGTGTTGATCCTGTGCAGTGCTGTCCTGCCTGCGCCCTGACTGGTGTTTGATCATTGTTGTGCATGTTTGAGGTTTCTGCGTTCCTGCTGTAAAGGATTCACATACATGGTTTGCAGCCTACATGCCATCACTGTCTGCCAATGTTGCATTATCATTGTGCATTGTTGCACTGTGCTATTGGAGGTGTAGGTATGTGTTCCCTGTGCATTGTGGTTATTGTTGTCCTCTCTGCGTTACAGACAGGATACTGCATTGTCCTGCAGGTGATGGTCCTGAAGGTTGTCGAATGTAATGTGTGGGGTGAGAGATCCTGCATTAACATGGCCTTTACAGGGCATGCATTGATTAGTATATGTAAGGCTCCCCCATTCACGTAGCATGTCACCTGTGATGCAAGATTATTATGTGTGATGGCACTGCACGCCACATGGGTGCAGTCCAGAGCAGCAATTACCTTGGGCAGGTGGGCTGCAGAGTAAAAATATGCTTTAGTGTCATTTATCTGTGCCTGGGTGGTGGGCAGAGAGATATGCCTGTTGTTCGATCATGACAATTGATGCAGATGTATTCTATCGACATCTTCAACCGATCTGTGTTAGACCTTGGTGGCTATCGATGGGTGGAGTTGTGCATAGGTGGACCCATTTACTTTTGCCTGCCAAAATCCAGGAAAAACATATACTTCGGTGCCTGACACCATGATAAATCAAGTGCATCTTACTCATTTTAAGTAATGGATTTTCGCCATGACTGACGACCGGGCCTTTTCTTTACTCGCTTGTGGCCAGCGGATTGGGCATACTCCAAACTGTAGTTAGAAACTCAGAGCAATGGGGAATGTCTCTGGGCCTCATTACAAGTGTGGCGGTCTGGAAATAAGGGTGCCAGTCGCACCGTACCGGCACCCTTTCCGGACCACCACACTACAACTCTGCGGGCAGGTGCCGTTGCGCCAGACAGGGTTTTCACAAAAGTACTGGCACCGTTAGCAACAGTATCGGCCACGTCCCCATTCCCATGGAGTCCTGTTGGACTCCATGCGAATGGGGACTAACCTTTTCCAGAGCCTGACTTACCGATCCGCTGGGACTTGTAATGCCCTGGTGGCACTGGGAAGTCAGGTGCTGAAAAAGTGTTACGAGTCTGGCAGCAACACGCCGGTCGGACCAGTAGGTTACCGCCGGACTCGCAATGAGGCCCTCTGACTTCAAATGTTTTCAAGGACTATCAAAGATGATATGCCTGTACCGCTTTTCCTTGTTTTGAAGTGACCGTGGACGCAGTTGGTGCCTTATGAAATCACCAAAACCCATTGCACCGCTCCACTCCTGTGTGAATGAGATGTTTGGGGCTACATACCACCACCCCCCTACCTGTTAAATGTCTTGATGTTGTGGTTGGGACAGAGGATTCGTGCCACACAGCACCATGCTTTCTTTGCACTGGATACGTGCAGGGTGTATGCCTCAATCGCCAGTCATGCACGTACTGATGGCCAAACAGCGATCATCATACCTTCCCAGCAGGCAGATGCCAAGCAGAAAGCCATCCTCTAACTGCTTCTGTTGGCCTGACGTGGCATGTTGGTTCAGCCCCAGAGGCATAGGAGGCAGGGGGGCTTTGTACCGCAGTCCCTTCAACCAGTGGGAATAATATTAGTGTTTCCTGAGCTTCAATCAGATGTATACGACAAGTGGTGGCTATGGTCTGATATTCTTGATAACTATGTTCAAGTGGAAAGCTCAGATGGTGGGACATGTTCCAAATGCCTCTGATCCTGATGGCTCTCCTGCCTGCCTCATCACCCATCCTTGTGCATAGTGACCATGTCTTCCTCTGAGTGTGGACCCCTCCTTCCCCACAAGCTGCTGAAAGGTTGTTGCCTTGTATTTAAAGGATGACTCCAGTAATGATGCCAAATGGTATTCCATGTGCCCCTTCATTCCAACAATGCATGAAACCTACAGAAAGATGACACCGTCCTCTCACCAGGTGCTCTGTGCCTGCCTCACCAGCTTAGGCTTGTTCTCACATTGTGTTGGGCAGATCAATGTCTAGTAGCAGCACCTCAATGAGTGACAAAGTGTTCATCGTATTGCACGGGGTGGCCTCTTCAAACTGCTGTAACAGCAAACAGAAAGTGGTCAGTAGCTACCACTGACTTTGCTTGAGGTATGCTAATTCTTACGCGCAACTATAAGTATTTCAATAGTTAGTAACTGTGTTGCTCTGCTCCCATAGGTGCTCCAGCATGTATAGGATGGAATGCAGGGTGGTGGCACTGCTGTCATTAGCTGGTGGCGTGGCAAGCTGTGGGTCAGATCCAATTTGTGCAACCCATTGCTGGCAGTGTATAAGCAACTGAAATGGGAACATAAGTCTTGTGTGAATGCGACACGCCAATCATGTCATCTACAGTCTAGCAAAGGCTGATGAGATGATTGACCTTAAGGACCTGGAGAAAGTCAACAAAGCAAGGTACAATCATTAGCTTTCCAGGCCTCAGCACCAAAATGATTTAGGACCCTTTGTCTCCTACCACAAAAATAAGTTCTAACCAGCAGAGAGCACAAAAATAAGTTCTAACCAGTAGAGAGTACGCCATTGGACAGCCACCTTGTTAACCTTCATCTTAGGTCTTCTTCCACGGGTCAACTCCCTGGTAAGATGTACTATAACATGCTTAATACCCAAGTTAGGTTTCTAAGTGTGGATGCGAACCTCTGTTACTCTGCGTGGTCTTGCTGCCAAAACGAGCACGTTGCCCCTGTGCTATCCTCCATTCACTATCAATCCCTTACATGGGCAAATGGAATACCCCGATGCATGTTAGCAGGGAAAGGTGACATAGTGTGCTGTAATGGCCATATATTATAGAATCTGCCACTAGTCCACATGCCCAGTTTGAAATGTTAATGTTTCACCTCACATGGCTCTACAGCCCTCCCGACTGTGACTAGAACCTAGTTGAACAACTGTGGTACAGTGATTCTGACTGGGAATTTCCCAGTGGCGATCTGTATTTTCCAGCAGCTCCCTAAATACAGGATTTTCCACAGTGGAACTCGGTGATGATTACATACATAACGTTACTGGCAGGCTGGTTTCAACAGGTGTGCTTTGTTGTGTGACTTATTATTTGTTTTTAGGCCGTGACCTAAGTGACAGTTGACTGTCACATTGGTGGAGTGTCAGTCTGTGTAGGATACTATGTGGGCTGAAGTAGAAACAGGGATCACAACTAATTGCAATGAAGAAATATTGCCTAGCGAGATGGTGATGGGATGGTGGCGATGTGCTGACTGGACAACAGGGACAGAATCGGTTAGCTCTTGATGCCCTGTGACTTCTCCCCAAACATGTGCATCCTGCCATCCCAGAGAGGAGCGACCTACATTGGACTCACCCTTCCATCTTCACAACAGTCTGTCTACAGAGATGGCAGGTTTCAACATGGGGCAGTGGAGTGTGTACTGTGAAGTAACTCAACACAATGAACCTTGGTTATGGGCTGGCACTGGGTGTGGGCTCATCTCAGTGTTAAGCTCGTTTTGGTGACATGACAGCGGTGGTGGTGTTACTGCCAGAGGCTGATAAACATTCATTAGCAGCAGAGACTGCACGGGCACATGCTGCCTGGGCCCTGAGATGGAATACGCCTCAATCCTCCTTCCATGATCAGTGTCTGTATCATTGGCCTCCTCAATGTCTTTCCGCCTTTCCCTAGTAGATACCAGCTGACTGTCGTTATTCGACTTGCTAATTCTGTCATCTTGATCCTCAACATTCTGTGTTGGTTCTCCCATCTATGCTTGTCTGGTGACTGGTTTAGATCTTTTCTTCCACAGATACAGTGGTCTGAAGCCTCTCCTTCTATACCTCATTATCTTGAACTAACCACCATCACCTGATCTGACTACAACACCTAGTGCATGTAATATTATGTCTTGTTGAAAAGCAGGCTGCCTTAAGGTTCTGACACGCAGAGAGGGGGTTAACATGTCTGCACGCAATTGTTTGATTCGTCTTCGTACGCATCAGCTGAAGTAACACAGCCCCGGTTGCAACCAGCCGCCAGCCAAGCCGCCCACTGGCTGCCCATTAAGAAAAGAATCCTTTTCAAGACCCTCTCGATCACTCATAAATGCATCTCCAAAAGAGCCCCACCCTATCTGGTTGACAAAATTGCCAAAGTAATATCTAGCAGGCCCACAAGAGCCCCGTACTATCAAAGACTGATCCTGCCCAAGTACAAACGATTCAAAGCTGGAGGGTCCAGCTTCCTAGTTCTTGCAGCCAAGCACTGGAACTCTCTCCCACCGGTCCTAAGAGCAGAGGAATCCTATTGGGTCTTCCGAAAGCCCTCAAAACCTGGTTGTTCACCTAAACGAGATGTACTACCTAATTGCCACTCTTGTATACATGTCTCTCTGTAACTGTAATGTGCAATTGTAACCATGCTCACACCCTATCCTGGGTTCATGTAACTAGTAAAGCGCCCAGATGCCTACGGGTTCGAGCACGCTATACAAATGGAAAAATAAATGAATAGATAAACCATTCCACACCCTCTACCCATGGGATATTTCGGGGCTCCAGACACGGTACAGTCTGATCACATCAGTGGACCCCCCCCACCCCACAGCCCGCTCTCTCAAACAATTCAGTGGATTATTCTATGCAGCAAAAAATCACATTTCACTCACTGAGGCTTTAATCTTGTCTCCCACATAAACTAAATGTCACTCTCTGTGAACTTGTGTTCCCCTCCTGCAAAAAGCACCTCTTCTTCTGTGATTCATTTGTGTTGCGATCTGAAAAAGTCACAAATGCTCTCCATAATTGTATTCTACTGCTATGAGAAACAATCACATATCAGCTGTTATTTTGTGTTCTCTTCTCACGCTCAGTGGTTGTTTTTGTCTTGACATCTTAAAAAATCTCTGATGTTGTTCTTTCTTCTAGCTAGAAAAAAGTGATGTGTTATTGTCTCTGTGATATTGTCTTGCCTCTGGAAAAAAAATGTGTCACTCTTTGTGATGTTGTGTTCTCCCCCACAACAATGAATGTAGCATTCTATGACTGCACTCTCCCACAATAATCACTTGCCACGCTCTGTGATTGCCTTCAATTGCGCATAAATCACCTGTGATTTTCTGAAAATTTGAGGTATATCCTGAATTCATCATGTATCACACGCTGTGGTTTTGTGTTGCCTTACAGAAAATCTAATATTGCACACTACGATTTTTTCGTTCAGATCCCTTCTACAAAAAATCAAATTTTACTATCTGGGATTTTGTTTTGCCTAACATAAAATCATGTGTCTCAGTGATTTTGTGGTCTCCCCAACAAAAAGAATTTGTCATTCATTGTGATTGTGCTCTCTTTCGCCCAACATGCCTGTAATTCTCTGCGATTTCTTCTAATCTTCGGTAGCTCCAATTCTAAGTCTAACAATCTATTGATATTCAAACACACTTGCTCTAAGCAATAGCCCCAGCCGTTGCCTACCCAAATACCTTGCCAACATGATGCAGAACCTCACTGGGCCCTTTTTTAAAGATATGCAGGCTGAGCTCATTCAAACTCACCTAGGCGAGCCTCAACAAAACATTTGAGAAGTTGGACTTAGATGAATTTTCAGAATGTCTGAAGATAAGGATGCTGTGGTTTGAGGGTCTGGCTTGCTTAATTAAGAGGATTGATCCTCCAGTGCCTTCAGTGGAGGCACTTCCAACTGGATACAATATTGTGCACGAAAGCTTCTGCTAGTGTGCAATCCCTGGCAGTATTATAAAAGAGAGTCCTAGGCAATATTTCCCTTTGAAAGAAGGATACGAAATCTAAAGCTTTGATGTGGGAAACACGTGGATCATTTCACATGGACTAAGATCATAGAAGAATTAATTGGTATGTTATGTTATGTTAATGTATACCGCGCACCACTACCACTCCCACCCAAGGGCAGTCTCCAGGCACACTCAGGGAAATATTAACTGGGAGAAAAAAGTACTACATATAGAAGATCAATACGTATAAATCTCTCAAAATCAAACAACTATAAATAACACTTATTAAACACTGTGCATTATTAGTTGGATTACATTGGCCTTTTTTTACAATGTATTGTAAAAAGAAAACATTGGAACTGAATGAGAAATTTGGTAAGATATTAGACAAAGAAGTAAATGAAGGGAGATGTAGAGCACAAATCAGTGAAATGGAACTGTTTGGATCTGTTGAAAGCAAATGTTTGCATAAATGTTCTTACTGAAAAAAATGGAGAGGAAATCAGCAAAGGAAATTATGTTTTTGCCCAAAGAACGCCACTTCCTTTAACTGAGCTGGAAGTTACATTTATAGAAAGACATGAGCCTGCGTGAAATTCTTAAAATGAAGGGATAAGGGAATTGTAGCGATGCTTCGCTGGTTGGAAGATGAGGGACACCAATGCAGTAAGAGTGGGCAGCTGTGCATGGGTCACGGCTCCCCAGTGTAGGAGAAGTGGCAAGAAGAGACAGGAAGAAGGATGCGGAAGGAGTCAGAACATTGTGTGAATTGCAGTACCCATCCTGAAGAAGTTGGCACGAAAGAGCCAGGAATTACAGACAAACTCATGGGTCAAAAGCAAACAGTTGTTTCATCAAAGGGATTGTCTGTCAATCTTTCAGGTATTCCACAGTCCAACACTTATCCAGTGTACATGCAGTGGTTGTGCGCCTTCACGGTGATATACAAGCACGCCCGGCTTCTGGCACACTTATTATAGCTCAGTGAGAAAAGGATATGGTTCAAATACAGTTCGGAATAGACACACAAAGAACCAGACACATTAACAAGCGTTGTTGGACTATCCTGCAAGAAGAGGTGTTGGACATACAGGATGAGAAAGAGAGCATGAAAAGGAACTCAGAGATCTGGTCTCAGAGATCTCAGCTAGAGAGGCAGGCTTGGCAAGGGAGGGAGGATAGCTATGATTACTATCAGAAAAAAACTGGAGAAGTTGAGTCTTCTTCAGAATGTTACAGATTGACCCTGACAAAGTGTTGTTGTTACAAACAGGGATCACATCTCTATGGCATTAGAAGGGCAATCAAAGGTCAAAGTGTAATATTAGGAAGTTGAAGATCTGAATAAGCAGTGGAAGGGTAACGGATGTCTCATATACCGTCTATGTGCTAAAACTGGCTACCAGATTGGGTATAGTGGTAGACACCCGTGATCGGACACCACCAGCAGGCCACCAATCAAACCACTCATAAAAGCTTATTAGGTGAATCCTTCTCATTGGACTTCGATTGGTGATCGAGCCACCAGTTCTAAGTGTTTTCAAAGAATCCTGCTTAAAAGTCAGCCATTTATTTGTGGTATTTTGGTCGACATGAATTCGACCAATTGTTTTTTTTAATGGGAACGCATTATCTGTGCCCCCCTCACCAACCTTGACCCCACCTAACCCCAGCCCCCTCCACTCTTCTTCCCTACCCCGACATACACAGATGCCTGAACAAACTGCTCACTTTCAAACAGCAGTCTTTAGAAACACATATTAACTGCTTTGCCTTAAAAAGCAGGGAACAGGACCCTAGAGCAGGGAGGTTGACAACAAGTGGAGTCCATCCCAGGTCCCATGCCAAGAGCCTAAGGGGGTGGGTGTCTCCTGGAAAGACTTGTGCAGTGCTTTCCCCTACTGGAGGAAACACAGCCTACTTACCTAAGTCTGTAGCATGTTGGCCGTGGAGGGCCCAAACCAGCGTGCGCAACTGACAAGGGTACAGGAACCCGTGAACCGAAAGCAAATGCCAGGGTTACCAAGTGGACTTGCAAGCAGGGATGGAAGACCTCCTCTCTTGGGACTGTTTTAAAAGATTTTCCTTTCATTTCTTGACAAAGAAACTACCCATCTATTTTGATGTTGTGGTGATCAAAACAAACCAATTTCTGTCACTTCAATCAAAGCTGCTGTTAGTCTCTTTGTGTATCCCAATAGGCTACCCTGTCGCAACATATATAGTATTAAATTTGGCTGAAATGCAGATAGCAAAACACAGGAGAACCAGATCAATGTCACACATTGATGAAGGCTATATCAAAGTTTCTAATATAACAAAGTCACACACTGGAGGCTGGAGGTTGACCCTGGGGACGAGAGACTGTCTCCTGGTCCATGATACAAGCCCTGCAGGATGCCTCTGGAAGATATCTGAGATCCTTAGTCCATCCATCGCCTTGTGTTTTCTCTTAGCAATTTTCATGTTACAACCCCTTTGCTGCCTAGGAAACATTACTCCAATGGAAAAGTCACAGGAAAATGGGAAGATAGTCCGCTAATTGGCAGGCCTTCCACTCCTGACATTCGTAGCACAGAACTACACAAAAGGTTCACAGAGAGGGAAAGATTTGAGAGTGCTGTTTATGGGTACAACCACTGATCCCGCTTTTGGAGCCCCACAAGCACAAGACCAACAAGACCCCAGATTGCTGCTTTGTAGCAACCCATTATGGATGACCCAGCAGCCTTGCAGCCAGCTGCAGAAGCATTCATTGTTCGTTGATTAAATCCAGATTATTGACACATGCTTAGAAGCCTTGGTTCAAGTGTGGGGTGAACTACGAGCAAATATGCATAGGTGGGGAATTGAGGTTTGCGCAGGTCGTTCCCAAGCACTGGGTGTGCTCTCGCAGAGCACCCAGCTAAGCACCACTACATTCCAGAGGCCCAAAATAGCTGAGATAGAAAGGTGGCTGTCAGAGTAAATCAGGTGTCGGATTTCGGAGTCAGAGTGTGATACAGCTGCAGGCAGAGCATGGAAGTGAGGTGAGGTGAAGGAGAGCGAGAGAGACAGAGAGAGAGATGTCTGGAACAGGTCAATGGAGACCATGCTGGAGCAATGAGGATGCAGGAGAGAGTGGGGAGAAAGACAAAGCATGACAGAGCAGCATGTCAGGTGAAAGAACATAACTGGCAAGTTCAGGAAGGCAAAAACTAGAGGGCAAGCTTGGCCCAACTTGAGGGTGGCAACGACCACTCTGACACACCTGAGATGTGTCCTACATGCTGCAGCACGACTCATCAAAGCACTCTGCAAATTTGACCACATCACGCTGATCCACATTGAACTGCACTGGCTCCTGTTGAAATCCTGCATCACCTTCAAGTCTTGCTGCATCATCTACAAATCTCTCACCCTAAAGTCCCCAACTACCTCACTAAGAAACTCAGCTTCTATGGGGGCCCAGGTGTTGCCTGTTTTGCTTGATTCTTCTAGCCTGCTCCCTCTCCCCTCCAGACTACTTCTGCAGGAGTCTGTCCTGATACATTCTGGTTTCACCATCACCGTCTTGTGGCCAATGCTGGATTTGACCTTTATGGACTTCATTGATTTACAGTATGTCACCCTTTCTCAACTCTGATGCTGGACTTCCTTTGCATCCTCTACTCATGGTGACCCTGAATCATGCTGTTCCCATCGTCATCTTATATCCTGGCTTGCAACATTATGTGTTACTACTGACTCTGCAATTGTATTCGCTCTCCCCTATTGCTTCTCCACTCTTTTTGACTGCTTACTCTCTCTTCTCTCCTCCTCTCCCTTTCTCTCTTTTCCTATCTGCTCCTCTCCTCCCCTTACTTTCTTCTATGCACTTACTCTATCAGAATTGCCACTGGACCTAGTATGATAGCAACCTCGTCTGTCTCCTCCCCCCTCCCCTTACTTGTTTTTTTTCCTCCCTCCTCCCCAGCACTATCTGAAATGTCGTCAGGCCTAGTACGATAGTCGCTTGTTTTGTTCCTCCCCTCCCTTTCTGCACCCCTCTCCCTCACCTTTTGTTTTTTGCCAGCTCTACCAGAAATGTTGTCAGGCCTAGTAAGGTAGTCGCCTGTCTGTTTCCATTTCCTTCCCACTATCCCCCTCCCTTCCTTATCTATGTCCTAGCTCTTGCACTATCTGAAATGTCGTCAGGCCGAGTATGATAGTTAATTTCAAATCCTTACTGTTCATGGCCTGTAAGAATGTAATTGTATTGTCCCTTTTTCCCTCCCTTGCCTTGAAGCGCTTTAAAACACATTGTGTATAGACGCTATATAAATAAACTATCATATCATATCATATCATGATTCACCAGAAGTAAGGACATGTTCAGACTGGAACTCCACTGGTGTAGGAAGGAATGAACCAGAAGACAGGCCTTCTCTCTGTATGCCCCCATACAGTGGAACCTTCTTTTCATCCATACCAGGTTTGCCCCCTTACTTCTACATTTCAGGAAGTCACTCAGTATCCTCCTCTTCAAGGAATGGCTCCTCTTTAACAGCTTTGCCCACACCCCATCGGCTCTCTGCCCGACCTGAGACTGAATGATCTACTCCCCTCTGTTTCCTGTCTGGTTTTCTGTAGGTCCCTTGCCGCCAAATTGCCTACGCTCCTCTCCTGCATTAACTGCTGCTCCCTTGTATTAATCCCTTCCCCCACTGTGCATTTCTCCAATGATTTATAAAGCACTCCATTGCTTCCAAAAGATAGGTCTATTCTTAACAAATACTCTAATAATAAAAATAATAGGGAAGTATGGGTGGGTTGGGCACTAGGGGAACTAGATCTTGATTCGACTTGCCCTACACATTAGAGTTTCTTGGGTGCTATGAGTTGTGTAGAGCTGCGAGGTAACTGGTAGTTGAGGTGTTGCCCACACCTTGTAGTATAGTCTGACTTTGTTTTGGCCCAGTTACCTTGCGCTTTGAGGGCAGTAATGATGCTTGATATTCCGTTTTATATTGGTTAGTTATGTTTTAATATCATTGTTAATGTTGTTTGTCATCCGACACGTGTTTTGACCCCTCGGGGTATAGCTGCTTGTGCAAGGATGCTGGGGCTCAGTTTCCTGTTCTTGCCCATTGTTAAGCCCTTGGATGGGCAGATCTGGTCAGTTCCTTCTATGCTCTCCTTTCAGTATCCTTGATAAAGACCTGCACGCGTTGAAACACGTGTCGGCTGACATGTAAGACATGTTGGCAAATCTTGACTCTAATTCTCCTGCTGTTCTCATTCTCCTCAATCGCTCCTCTGCCTTTGACACAGTCATTCTATCCTCATAAAACGGATCAGTGATACCCTTGGCATCACCGACCAGGCACTGGACTGGATGACCTCTTTCCTCACTAACCGCCCTTATCAGTTGCAACTGGTCTCTTTATCCTCTGCCATCTCATTCTCTACCTGTGATGTCCCCCAGGGCTCTATCCGATAGCTGCGGCTCTTCAATATTTATCTTGCCCCTCTTGCTCACCTGATCTCCTCCTTCTCTCCTCAATTACTGTGTTATGCTGATAGCACACAGCTTTCCTTCAAACTTCACTCTAGTACCTCCTCTTCCGCCTCTCTCATTCCCAATTGTCTGACTGCTATCCAGGCATGGTGTGCGGCTAACGATCTCTGTCTTATTGCCAGTAAGACAGAGATCCTTCTTATTGGGACACCTGTGCCCTGTTTCGCTCCTACTCTCTGGCCGTCTTCCCTGGGCCCTATACCCTCACCATCTTGTTAGGCCAAAAACCTAGGGGTCATCTTCAAATCCTCTCTCTCATTCACCCCTCACATCCTGGACCATGCCAAGAAGTCCCACTTCCAGCTTCACCTGCTTAGAGGCATTCTCCCTTTCCTCACCTTTCGCCAGAAGCTCAATGTCTCCAGAGCTCTGGTCCGCTCTAGGCTTGACTACTTCAACAGCCTCTTCCTCAATCTCCCCCTCCCTACGCCCCCTTCAGTTAATCCAGAATAGTGCTGCAAGAGTTATCCTTGTCCTCAAGTCCAGCCACCGTATCTCTCCAGCTCTAAAAGGCCTCCACTGATTCCCAGTGGCCGCAAGGATCCAATTCGAGACCCTCTGCATCACCCACAAGGCTTTCTGGTGACCACGCTATCTCCAACTTTCTCTTTCTAAATACTTCCCTGCCAGAGCCCTCCGCTCCTCTTACTCCAATTATCTGCTTGTCAAACGCTTCTCCAAGCAGAGAGTGGGGCAGGTCCTCTCTTTAGCTGGTGCCTCTCTCAGACTTGAGCCGCACCTCCTTAAGTATCGGAAACTCCTCAAAACTATGCTTTTCTGTACCGTTTCCATCTTTCCCTTCCCTGCTAATCATCCCAATGCCGCTGAGACTGGTGGCCTGGTCCTTCATGAATCTCACAGATTACCAGACCCTCTGACCAGTCGACACCAGCACCCTCTGCTCCCTCAATACTGCACCTGTGGACTCCCTTCCTGACTGCTGTGCATCCCACGTTTGCAATTCCTGCGCCCTAGCACTTAGCAAGTGGGCTCCTCCCCTGGGACCCCTTGGCACTTCCCTCCCAGGCTCTCACCAGCACTTGCCCATACCTTGTTCCCTCCCCCGCCTCCCTTCCCTATCTCCTGCACCTCTCATCACTGCAATGTCACAAGGCCTAGTAGGACCACAATTGTATATTTACTGTTCTTTTTTTTGTTGCCATTGCTATTTACTCCCCTTATTCCCACCCAACTTGTCTTGTGGTGCTTGGAAACACTATTTTGTTGTATACACGCCTAACAAATGTTCAATAAATAAATAAATACATTAAATAAATAAAATGGCTACGATGTGTTGGAACAGTGGCATGGCTACTGCTTTCTCAAGGAACTTGCCTAGGAAGGGAAGATGAGTGATGGGGCAGTAGTTGCTGAGGCTGTCAGGCTTCAGTGCTCTTTTCTTGAGAAGCAGGAAGATTTGTGCGGTCCTGAGGGTCAATGGGAAGGTGCCTTCAGTTAGGGAGTTGTTGATGATTGTCAGATAAGTGAGAATGCTTCAGTTAGAATGTTCTTGAGCATGGAGGCAGATAGGATGTTGTCCATGTATGATGTGGCCTTGAGGGATGCTGGGGTGGCAGTGAGGTCTTCCCTAGTGAGGGTCTTGAAAGTCCCAGGTAGTTGTGGTTTTGCAAGGTGGAATGTGTAGTGTGTTGTCAGTTGTAGTTTTGGCGTCTAGAAGTTGGCGGATCATCCTGATCTTGTTGATAAAGGAATAGTTGATGGCGGTGGATTTTTCGATGGAGTGTGGTATGGGTGGGTCGGGCAGAGGGTTGATGCAGTGCTTGAAGGCTTTGAAAAGGGCTCTGTTTTCTTTGTTGGTCTTGGCTATGGTGTTTTGGTAGTAGTTGGCTTTGGCAGTGGTGATCAGTCATCTGAGTGTAGCACAGAGTTCCTTGAGCAGGTCGATAGTGGATGCGCTGCAGGATTTTCACCAAGTCTTTTCTTGTTTTCTAATGATTTGTTTGTTGAGGTTGAATTCTTCAGTGTAGGGTGCAGAAGATGTAGTCTTGAGGGTGCGCTTTGAACCGGGACAGCTGACCCAGCCCTTTAAGACGAGGTAGCAACACCTTGAGATGAATGGGGATGCAGAAAATACTCAAACATCAATAATCAAAACGACTCAGGAAGTTGGCAAAGTTGACTGTTTTAATATCAATTATCTAAAACAGGGAGTACAACGGATATCAACGGACGTCTCATAGCATGGTCTCTCAATGCATTTCATAGACAACATAATTTTTTATAACAAAAACTCGTCATTGATGACGTTAATCTATGTATTTGGGGGCGTGGCTTGGACAGCCATGTAAAGGGACGTGCTCTCGTGGAGCTCCGCTGATCCTACAATGATCCTGGAGGAGAAGTGCATGCACGGGAACCGGCCGGCACTGAAAAATAATGCCCATGCGTGTGAAGATGATGGTTACACTCGCTGAAACTTTGAAGCGAGAGGAGGGTGAGGACACTGAGTTATACTCGTCTGCGGGCCGCGGGCCCCGGATCGGCGAGTGGAACAAGATGGCAGCAGAGACAAAGAGGACAACAGGGGTCACGAGATGTAGGTCCTGTAAAGGCCCTGCATCGAACTCCAAAACCAGAGATTAGAAGCAGACCGCGATACTTGACCGGAATGCGCAGTTGCTTCACTGAGGCGGCGCACATCTGTGGGCACACGTACCCGGAGCTGGTGCAACCTACGGACTGTACATTGCCGAGACTCATCGAGGCCATTGGTAACTGACACTGGGCCCGCGGCGTAATCGGATCGAACGCCGGCGGAACCCAGGAGGATTCATTGTGGCAGCGCACCAATTAGGTGGCCGCGGATCTTGGGGCCGACGCGAACGAGCGGGCGGTGGTGGCTGCAGTTTTCCACAGCGCAGCGGTTCAACTCTGTATACACGGGAAGATGAGAGAAATCCCATAGAGTCAGATGAAACATCGGCGCAGGCCAGTGGTTGAGGCCGATGCAAGACAATTGCTGATCCCCTGCACTCAGAGCGGCCCCTCTGGGCCTGGGCATTGTGGGCCGGATGGCCTTGTGATCGCGGAAGAAGGGGAACAAAGAGAGTGCGGCGAATAGGTGAGCGCACTCGAGCACTAGACCACGGAAGGAACACGACAGAGACCGGCCACTTTGGGCGCGAGAGAAGAGACAAGTACATACAAGTACATGCTTGGCCTGCTGAGAGTGGTCCGTGACCACGCGGACCTTTGTGCGGAGGGAGGCATGGCAGGCCCTCGCCCAGCTAACATAGCAGGATGTCCTCTAAAGTGGTTAGACCCAGGATCCGACAGTCCACGATGGAGACCTACGCCAGGTCGCTCCCAGAAGCGGAGGGGGGCAAGAGCAAGGATACCCCCACGGCAGCGGCGGAAACACCGGGCATGATCCAGGAGGTGCTGGCAGCGATCGCAGACTTAAAGGTGGCCTGGGAGACTAAGTTGGGCCAGGCAATGAAAGAGCTGCAGGAGGGCCTGGACCTCAAGATCGGAGCGGTCCAGGAGGAGGTGAACCTGCTGAGACAGGACGTGCGAACGATTGCGGAGCGCACTGGGGCCTTGGAGAAGGAGATGGCCCCGAACACGGAGGCGTGCGCCGCACACGGAAAGGAGCTCCATGCCCTCATCCAACAGGTGGGCAATCTGGAGGACAGAGCTGAGCAAGCAGAAGGGCGCGCCAGACGCAATAACATCCGTATAGTGGGCCTGCCGGAAGGTATGGAAGGGTCAAACCCCACAGAATACGTGGAATCCATGCTTTTACAGGAGATAACAGGTGGGGTGCTGACCCAGGGGTTCATGGTTGAAAGGGCGCACAGGGCCTTGACAAGGAGACCGCCCCCTGGAGCCCCCCCGCGGCCGCTGATCGCAAAGATCCTGAACTATCGGGATCGGGAGAAGATCCTCGAATTTTTCCAGAGGGGAGGAACGATTGAAAAGGGTTCCACAAAAATCGCGGCCTACCCGGACTATACGCTGCTTGTACAGCATAGTAGGATGAACTTCGGATCGGTGAAAAGGAGGCTGAAGGACGCAGGCCATCGCTACATGTTGCTCTACCCAGCCAAGTTGAAAGTGTTTTATAAGAACAGATCCCTTTTTTTCGAGACGCCGACCGAGGCAATGGACTGGCTGGACATGCAGGGCCGACCTCAAGAACCGGATGTCCAGATGGGTGCTGCAGGAGATAAGTAGTGGACGGCTGTGGCACCCAGGGTGACATGGCCAAGACATTGGGACTTGATTATAGAGTTGTATTAAGCTTGTGGGGAGTGTGTTGTATCAACCGGCTGGACCCGCTGGAGGCACCAATCCTAAAATAGACGACTGGGAGCTCCTGGGAGGCATCCCTTGTACCCAATAGTAATATTAGGTCACTGTTAGATCGGTGACGCCCCGCGGGGTCCTAGTCCTCGGCGACGGGACAGGACCAGACGCGGGTGGGCCTGAGATCCAGGGATGGAACTGGGCATTTGTTGGGGTAGGGCAGGGTGGGGGGAGGGGCTGGGTTGTGTGCAGTGGATGGGAGTTAGGGAACAGGGAGGGGGGAAACTGTTGAAGGGGGGAATAGGGAGAGCCGGAAAACAAACCATCAAGGGAAGCATTGAAGGGAGAGGTGGGTTGGGAACAAACCGAGTAGATGGCATCGGGTAACCTCAGAATTGTGACCTGGAATGTACGGGGCCTTAATAGCTATCTGAAACGTAACAAAGTGATGCTGTATCTAAAGTGGATGCACATTGATGTGGCCCTGCTGCAGGAGACTCATCTCACAAGGGAGAAGTTGGAGGTTGTCAGGCGAAAATGGAGGGGACAGGTTGTGGGAGCTACGTATTCTGCGTATGCTAGAGGGGTTATCACTTGGGTGGCGCCGCACGTGCCGCTCCAGGTGCTTAGCTCAACGGTGGACCCAGAGGGCAGAATGGTGGCGGTGACAGGACTCCTGGAGAACAGGGAAGTGCACATCATAAATCTGTACGCCCCCAACCATGATACAGCGGCTTATTTTAGACCCCTTTACAGCAAAATTAGCCCCCTGGTTGGGGGAGCGGTGGTGTGGGGAGGGGACTTTAATTGCACCCTGAATCCCAGAATGGACAGGTCAGTCGACAAAGCGGGGAAGCCGGCGCCGGCGGCCAAAGCACTGGGGACATTGTTAAAAGATCTAGGCCTAGAAGACGTGTGGAGAAGGTTGCATCCAATGGATAGGCAATACTCGCACTATGCAGCACCACATGACCTGCACACGAGGCTAGATTATGTGTTCGTAGCGGCTGAGATAGCGGGAGAAATGGTGGGAGCGGAATACAAGGCCCGGGTACTATCTGACCACTCGCCGTTGGTGGTAGAGTGGCGACACCAAGCCCCCAGAGCGCGGATCCCGACATGGAGACTTAGGACTGAGGCATTACAAGATGAGGGGTTCCAGGAGTATTTGAGGGAAGCCATCGAGGAATATTTTGATATAAACATGGGCAGTGTGCGCTCGGTTGGAACAGTATGGGAGGTGTTCAAGGTGGTGGTGCATGGAGTAGCCCTTTCGAAATCTAAAGGGCTCCAGGGGGGCATTGAAAGGGAACTTCAGGAAACGGAAAGGGAGCTGGAGGGCCTCACGCGACATGAGGATATCGCCCAGAAGAATAGCGATAAGGTAAAAGACCTACAGTTAACCCGCAGTGGACTCTGGGATAGGCTATGTAGACTAAATTACAAGAAATACACGGCGAGGCTACACGCAGGGGGCGATAAGCCTGGCAGATTGCTGGCCTGGCTGTATAAGAGTGAGACCCCCGCACAGTGATCAGTGAGATAAGGGATGAGGAAGGTCGCATCTGTAATACCCAGGAGGGGGTGAACAAGGAGTTCCTCAAGTTTTACAGACACTTATATGAGGACGCAGGGGAGGATAGGAGCCAAGACATACTGGACACATTAGAGGACATAGAGCTGCCCACCCTGGACGACCTAGAACGCGCGGAATTGGACGCCCCTATCACCTCGGAAGAGCTGGAGGTGGTGATCCAACATTTGCCCATGTTTAAGGCACCCGGGACGGACGGGTTGCCTAGCAAGTTTTACAAGACATACAGACAGGAGCTGCTTCAGCCACTGCTTGTATGTTCAACGAGGCCTATGAGCAGAGAGAACTGCCATTGTTCCTTCGCGAGGCGATGATCATCCCACTCCTAAAACCAGGCAAGCCGGCCGCGGAGTGTGGGTCTTACAGACCCTTGTCCATGCTGAATCAGGACAGCAAAATACTTACGGCAGTGCTGGCTAATAGGCTGCAGAGGGTGATCGGTAAGCTGATACACCCAGACCAGACGGGATATGTCCCCGGCAGGAACATCACAAATAACCATAGGAGGCTACACCACATCATTGACCACACTGAGGAAGATACGGGTGAGCTGGCCATCGTGTCGCTAGACGCGGTCAAAGCCTTTGACTCGGTGCGATGGCCGTGGTTGAAAGCAGCCCTGAGGGGATACGGAATGGGACCTGGGTATATCAGGTGGGTTCAGTTATTATACAGCACCCCGGTGGCGAGAGTTAAAACAGGATCCATAATCTCAGATACTTGGCAACTCAGCAGGGGGACCAGACAGGGATGCCCCTGGTCGCCCATGCTATACATTCTGGCATTAGAGCCGCTGGCAATATGTCTGAGGCAACAATACGGGGAGGTGGGGATTAGTACAGTAAGTGGTAGACACCTGGTATCGCTGTACGCAGATGACATGCTCCTTTATCTGCGCTATCCGGAGGAGAACTTGCAGTATGTGCTAGAGGTGATGGACTGATCTGCCACCCTCTCGGGCATATCGGTGAACCCTAGGAAGTCTAGTCTGTTCCCCTTGGGTAGATACAAGAATGTCCCGTTACAGAGGCTGCCTAGCTTGCCGATACCATGACAGACTGAGACATTTAGGTATTTGGGAGTAAATATTTACCACAGGATCGAGGCGGAACACCAACATAATACAGAGAAAGCAATAGAGGGGGTCAAGAACAGCATGGTGTTCTGGTCCAGATTGCCCCTGACCATGATGGGGAGAGCGGCCTTGCTTAAGATGGTGGTCCTGCCCAGACTCCTGCACTTCTTTGTGAATGTCCCGTTTTTGATTCCCAGGAGCCTATTTGGGAGACTTCATAGCCTTTGCAGGGGCTTCATATGGGGTAACTCCAGGAACAGAGTGGCCCTGTGGAAACTCCAGAACCCATGTGACATGGGGGGCATTGGCCTGCCAAATTTTGAGCTTTATTATCTGGCGGGGCAGCTGCTGTATGTGGCCAGGTGGCTGTCGACTGAAGACTCGGCGGAAGCCAGGCTTCTGCGGGAAGACTCGGCCCCATACTTTTTGAATGAAGTGGTGTGGTTACAAAAGAACAAACTGGCGCGAAGAGGGCGGCTGTTGAGGCTGGGCTGGGAGGTTTGGCGCAGAATGTGGAGAATGATGGGTGATATAGAGCCGTTCTCTCAGCAGGCCCCGCTAGTGGCACTATGCGGGAACGACTCACAACTGTTTGAAGCGGTCCGTAGATACTGGGAACCGGTGGGCCTGGCCACCCTTGGGGACATATGGCGGGAAGGGGAGGCATTGGAATTTCAGAGGTTGCAAGAAGAGACAGGGGTGCATAGAGGCCAGTGTATAACCTACGCTAGGCTCTTGAAACGGGTAAGGGAGAGATGGCCGGAGACAGTGCTAGCGGATGACCCTGATGCCTCCCTGGAAATGATGTATGATGTTTCGGAGGGCGGGCACGAGATATCTAGAATATACAAGCTTCTAAGAGCAAAGGTAGGGAAGGAGCTGCTTCAATTGAGGGAGGACTGGGAGGAGGAAGTAGGAGGACCCATGACAGATGGGCAATGGGAGAGAGCCCAAAGGTACCATAAAAAGGTATCCCGGAATGCGAGACTCCAACAACTCCAATTGTATGTCACTCACAGGGCTTATTTGACTCCCGGGAAAATTGCAAGGTTTGGAGGCTCGGCTACGGAGAAATGCCCCAGGTGTGGGGAGGTGGAAGCGGGGCTGCTACACATGTTCTGGACGTGCCCGGAGGTGCACAGATTTTGGGACGAGATTAAAACTAAATTGGCTGGTGGGGGAGTGGAGCTGGACGTGGGATCAGCTTGGCCATGCATGCTCGGGTTTTTTCCCAGGCCACGGGATTTAAAGCACATAAGCAAAATGAAGGACTTAGCCTACATCCTGGCCAAGCGCAGGATCGCAATGGGTTGGAAGGCGGCCCACAGACCCAAGGTGGAGCTATGGTGGACGGACTTCCTCAGATGGGTGGAGGCGGAATCCGTAGTTTGGTTTGAAGCAGTTACTAGGGGGGGAGAGGAGGAAGTAGGGCCCTTGTTGGCCTGGCTGCAATTGGTGACCTCTATGGCAAACCCTCACCAAGACAATAGCGAATCAGAGGACTCTGATGAGTGCACAAGCACTGCGATACCTGATAATGCTCCCATAGATGACATGAGTGAGCCGGCTCTAGTTTGTGGGGTGGGAGGGGGGAGGACGGAGAATTATACTGTATAATGTGATGGTTTGATGCTGATTATGTACGTCCTAAGCAGTTGTAATGTGTGTTATTTTGTTTGGTTTTATTGAAAATAAAAATAAATAAAATAAAAAAAATCTATGTATTTGCTAAAGTCATCCTATGTGGAAAACTACAAAACCTAGTGGCAAATGTGATAGGCTTAAGGGGAACATCTAAGTATACATTCCATACTAGTATAAGAAAGTGATAGGCTCCTTAACGTCAGACTACTAAGCCCACCCCTCAAACAAGTCACTGTGTACGTCACTAAATACACGACGTCCCATTAACTACACAAACTATAGGGCCCTTAATTATGCGGCCCCCTACAATTGGTTGGTGCTCTTACATCCGTCAATACTTTTCCACCCACGTTAGCAGCACGCAGGCTGGACTTCCAGGTGCTGGTGAGTTGGTCATAACCATAGCTTCCCTCCAATTAGCATATCATCTATCATCACCTCAGTGGTCTGCACCTCCATTAAGGCTTTGAACTTGGCCTTGGAAATGTTCTTTGATCTGGAGAATTCAGGAGAGTAGAGGCACGCACGCTCTGCTTCTCTGCGTCGGTGTGGTTAGTCATGTGTGTCCAGTTTCGTCCATCCACGTGACTGAAGACCACAAATTTGAGCTCTGTTGCAATAAAAATACTACTATTTGATGAACCTCTGGCGTCTTCCTTGTTTTCATCCATGTCTTCTGAACATGAGTTTCATTCTTTCACCCGATTGTAACTAATGTCTGCTCATCCCTGTACGATAAGACCTTGGCTTCTTGGGGCTGATCCAGCCTTGGCTTTTCTGAGATTCACTTCTGTAATTGAATAGTTTTTTCAACTGCGAAACACTCGAAAAGGCCTTCCTTCTCTGGTCCAGCTCTGCTATAATATGTAGTGGAAACATCCGTTCGTTACTTGCTCCTATATATGTATACGTTGGTGCTTGCCGCAATCTATTCACTACATAGCTAGCCTCAAGAATTCATTGTCTGCTTGCTCTTGTTTGCATCTGTACACTTGTAAAATGACTTGATATCTTCATTGCATCTGTAGCAAAAGCTTTTTCATCTCGAGCCCAAGATGTCACTTATCTTTGATACTTTGTTGATGCCTTATAGACTATCTTCCCTTTTGTGTCTCTGCATCTCTCCTAGTTGCGTCATTTTTACTTCGTGTGATGTCACCAATCTGCTCTCTTGCTCTTTTTTTCATGCTTCCTCTGGGATTTCATCCAAATGGCCATCATACTGTCTTGTTTGCAGGTATGGCTTTCTTAATGGGAACCTTGCTTCCAGGAGTCTCCTTGGTATCAGTATTTTCACTGGTACTACACGTGTTTCATACTGTGGTTCCCAACATATAGGCAATAAGGGCAAGATGCTTGAGGTGGGGGTATTTGGCTCCCTCTCTACAGCTGTTTCATTGGGGAATGGTGGATGATGGTGGTTGTGAGGGTGGTGTTGAACTCTGGGAGAAGTCAGTCATCAGAGGTAGATCCACCCATGTGAAGTGGATTTTGGCTGCGTCTTCCGTGAGGGCCTCCACTGGTAAGTTCTTGAATGATTTGAAGGCTTGTTTGCTTGGTCTCTGATGGGTTTGCTTGACTGCTGTGGTGTGAATAATGTCAAAGGGGATTGCCAGATGGCGTGACCAGTCGAGTGGGATTGGAGAGATGCAACGGAGAGTGGGCAGGGCAGTTTTCCTTCATCCCAAGTTTATTTCTTCATCCCAATCGTTTTCATTCTCTTTCTTCTTCTTCTTCTTCTTCTTCTTCTTCTTCTTCTTCTTCTTCTTCTTCTTCTTCTTCTTCTTCTTCTTCTTCTTCTTCTTCTTCTTCTTCTTCTTCTTCTTCTTCTTCTTCTTCATCCCAGTAATGATCTTTCTTCATCGTCAGAGTCCTTCGCCTTCTCTTACAACCCAACCATTCTCCTTCTCCTTGGTCCCAGTCCTTCTTTTTCATTCCAATCCTTCTTTTTCTTTGTCCCAGTCCTTCTTCCTCCCCTTCTTCGTTCAAGGCTTTCACTTTCCCCTTCTTCGTCCCAGTACTTCTCCTTCTTCTCCTTCATCGCTGTCCTTCTCCTTTGCCATCTCTGTCCAAATAATGTTCACTCTCTTTTTTCATGAAAGTCCTTCTCCTTTAGACCCAGTTCTTCTACTTCTCCTTACTCCCAGACCTTCTTCACAATCTATCTCCTCCTATGTTCCAGTCATTCTCCTTCATCCTAGTGCTTTTTCTCTTTTTCATTCACCCCAGTCATTCCTCTTCACCGTTGTCTCACTAATTTTTCTTCTCCTTCATCACAATATTTCCCCTTCATCCCAGACCTTCACCCTTTATTCATCCTAATCCTTCTCCTTTGTCTCCTTTTCCCAGTCCTTCTCCTTCTTCTCCTTGGTCTAGGTCTTTCTCCTTTCTCATCTCAGTCATCCTCCTTATCCCTCATCCCAGCCTTTCTCCTTAATTGTCCCAGTATTTCTCCTTCTCCTTTATCCTAGTCATTCCTCTTCATCCAAGCCCTTCTTCCTTCATCCTGATAATTGTCCTAAACCCCAGCCCTTTTCATTCTCTTTCTTTACAACAATTTTTCTTCTCCTCTTGTCAACTCCTCCTTCTACTTATCTTCATCCCAGACATTCTCCTCCATCACTGTACTTATTTTTCTTCTCCTTCATCCCAGTCATTCCCCTTTGTCCCATTCAGTCTTCTTCTCATTGTCTCAATTGTTTTTCATCTCCTTTGTCCCAGTACATCTACTTTTTCTTCATCTTAGTCCTTCTCGTTCTCCTTCATTTCAGTCATGCGCCTAATTCATTCCAGTCATTTTCCTAATTCATCCCAGTCCTTCTTTTTCCCAGTCGTTCTCTTTCTTTTTTCTCCTTTGTCCTGGTCCTTCTACTCCTACTTCATCGCCTTCATCCCACTCCTTCTCCTTTGTACCATTCCTACTCCTTTATCCCAGCCTTTCTAATTAAATCTAGTCATTCACCTTAATCGCAGTCTTTCTTTTTCCTCTTAAGTCTAGTACTCCTTCTACTTCTTTTAAGTTCCAGTCATTATACTTCTCCCTAATCCCGGTATTTCTCCATGTCCCAAGCCCTCTCCTTTCACATTTGTCCATGTACATCTCCTTCACTTTCATCCCAGTCTTTCTACTTCTACTTTGACTATGATCAAGACCTTCTCCCTTTTATTTCCCCTGGCCCTTCTTTTACGTCATTGCAGTCCTCCTAATATTTATCACATTAAGATTCCTTCTACCTCTTCACCATAGTCCTACTTTGTCATAATATTACATTGTCTTCCCCAAACTATTCCATCTTCATCCTAGCCCTTCCCCATCTCCGTTATCTAAGTCCATCTCCTTTTCCATCATCCAAATCCTTCTCTTTTGCTCCAGTCTTTCTCCTCCTCCTACAATCCAGTTATTTGCCTTTGCCCTAGTTCTTCTTCACCCAGTCCTCCTCTTCTCCTTCATACAGTCGTTTTCATTCTATGCCCAAGTGATTCCCCTTCTCTGTTCCTGTTCTTTATCTCAGTCCTCAACCTTCTTCATCTTAGTCTTTGTTACACTTTTATCAGTGACTTGTGGGTTCTGGAAGCAGTCACCCATAGACCACAAGAAAAACACTACAAGCAGAATGCAAAGCAATATTGAAAAATACTATAGGAACATGCAAGTGATTCAATCAAAGCATCATTCTAAAGTATGGAGCAAAACCAATGCAATACCAGTTGGCATCAAAGATGAGCTCAATAAAAAGTTGGCGAAATTAAGTCAAGATGGCATAATCAAACCAATAGAATCCATAAAATGGGTGCAACCCATTGTTATGTGCGCAAACCAAATTACTTGATTCGAATTTGTGTAGATTTAAGAGACTTAAACGATAACATATGAATAGATAGACACCCACTTCCCAAAATCAGTCAAATGCTTACACCATGAATCCAGCAAAATATGTCACAACACTAGATCTCTCCTCAGCTTATCACATCGAGCTAGAGGATAATTCCAAAGCATTTACATTGTTCGTCACACTGATGAAAGCATACAGATTTAACATATGCTGATTGGGTTAGCTTAAGCCGCACCGTATTTCAAAGATTGATGCAACATTTGTTTGGCAGCCTAAATGAAGTATATTTCTTCCAGGATTATATTCTTATCACGGGTAAACATGAAGTAGAACATGATGCCAGATTTCCTGGCGACTCAGTGTTATTAGGAAAAAGGGACTTGCCATCAAATTTGAAAAGTGCAAAATAAAAATACCTGGGTCATACGATCAGTGGAGAAGGCATTAAGCCAAGAAAAACTTAATCAAGACAATGACGGGCATACCTTCCCCTACCAATAAAGACCAGTTAAGACCGTTTCTAGGTCTATCAGAATATTACTCAAAGTTTGTTCAAGATTTTGCACACAAGACCAGAACAATGAGAAACCTATTAAAAAATGCAAAGTTGGACTGGACAGAAAAATGTTCAAAGGATTTTGAAAACATGAAGATCGACATAAATAAATAACCCACCCTAAAGGTATTTAAGCCGACGGCCACAACTATAATCACAGGAAATGCCAGCAATGAACGTCTAGGTAGTTTTCTGTAAGGAAGGCATGGTACCTAAAGTAAGACAGACACAAGTGACCACAGTTTAAGGGTGTTTATTGAACTTAAAAAAAGGGTTTGAAAAATGCCTATCTAATCCTCAATCTATAGAATGGAGCGAGCTGTGACCATCAAATAATAATAACATAGTCCTAGTATTGTTTTGTCAAAATAAAAGGATCTACACTAATACACCTATTGCCAATCCTTACCTCTAAATACAAATAATGTGGGAAACAATGTTACGAAAAAGAAAGAAGTGTTCACAAAATTATATGTCAGGATGTTCAGGCCGTTGGTCTACCTTCCCCACGTTTTCAGCACGGGACAAGGCGGTACACTCAAGCTTAGCACAGTCTCTGGCTTCTCTAGCACGAGGATACAGGTCAATCATTAGCATCAGGGCCTTCTGTGCCCAAGTCTCTTTGCCTTTCAAAGTCTCTTCATTCAGAGGGCCTGATGTGACAAACAAACAATAAGTTATTTTCCCATTTCAGATTTTCACAAGTACTCAATTTCTTAGGCGATTCACTATTCACCTTGAATCCCCCTCAGCTGGGCTCAGAGCCTCTCAAAATAATGTTCGCAAACTATTTATGCATCCAATTTCTCGTAGGATATTCTTTCTCAGGTGACTCACAGTTCACCCTGGATGCTCCTCAGCCAGGCTTTGATCCCAGATCCCCCTCTGCTGGGCTCAGATCTCAGATCCCCTGAGTTAGTCGGGCTCACATCTCAGACCCCCCTCAGTCAGTCAGGCTCAGATCCCTTTCAACATAATGTTCAATTAGTCATCCCTCCATCGGGCTCAGACCAATTCCAGTTTCCAATATAACTTTACACAAACTTGCTTTAAACAAGTTTTCATCAACTACCAAAGACTTTCGAATGTGCATGAGGTTTTGCTTGACCCGATAAAGGACCACTTTGATTTCACAATTCTTTATCACTCTTCACATTTGCCACCTTTCAGCTGGATACCTAACAGAGACTTTCAAATGAGCACCCACGTGATGCTGGACCACTTTGTCTACCGCATCATATCTTGGCTTCAAAGTTTAATCACTCATCTGTTTAATTGTGTTTGTGTCACTTGACACACACGCTTCATACACTATTCTCTTCAGCTTTCACTATACAATGTTGCTTGCAACCTTGGCTTCAACACAGACCGGTCTGGTATCAGTCTACCCAACTCAACGGCTGTGCTGACTTCACTAGCGCTACTTTGTTGTAGAAGCCAAGGACAGTACCACAGCAGCAAACTATTCTTTCCACCTTCACTATTGATGGGGGAGAGCCCTGGGTACCTCTGACACACAATGCAGGATTCTTCAGCCTTGAATCTTGGTCTTACGTTTCCTATTCTCAAAGGTTCGTGAAAGTAACAGTCTCTCATTGAAAAGGTCATGGGCACTTCCCTCCTTGCAATCCTCTTCAGTTTTGCAGTCTTTCATCTTGTATTAAACTGCCATCTTGGAACTTCTACTTCCTCTTGTGCTTTGCCTTGCTCAGAGTGTGCTTCCGTGCTCCACCATTTATCAGTGTGGGGAAGAGTGATGGAAGTCTGCCTGACCCTGCCTGACCTTAGCATTGGGACATGTCAAGTATACGGCTCGGGTGTTAGTCAATTTTCTCTTTTAGTGAGCTATCCGTGAGGAAATGTTTGTGTTGGGAAAGGGAGGGGGTTGAGTTCCTAAGTATTCTACTTAGTAGGATGGGGTAGAGATGTTACAGGGAAGAGGATACCGCGTCTCGCCATCCGGTGTCGCACTTCCACTCCCCAAAGACCCCTTACCCAGGTGATCCTCCTGCACTAGTCCACCCCCAGGAACTTTATCCGAAAGCAATGGCTGTGTCCTGGCCACCTTTATGACAGATCCCTGGGGAGACACCTTCAGGTTTCTCATACTTCTTACTCAAATTGAAGGCAAAGAATGAGTAACCATAGCATTTGCACCAGGAATTCTGAAAGTGGCAGAAGAGAGGTACTCCATAATTGAAAAGGAAGCTTTGGGAGTAATCTGTACAGGTGTGTGGTTTACCCATTGTTATCAAGTCAGATCACAAACCACTCATACATATTTTTAGTACCAGGGGCCTTACCTCGGTTTCCCCGAGAATTAGAAGATGGGTGGTAGAAATAATGCAGTACTATGGAACTGCACAAGGCAAAAAGAACAAGATAGCTGATTGCTTATCATGTTTACCGTTGATGGAATAACAGATAATGGGAGGGACCATTTACTACCACAAGAGGATCAAGAACCCGTAATAGCCAGAATACTTACAGGCATCATTAAAAAAGACAGGCAAAGAACATCAGATACCAATGAAGACGCAAACACTTTGTGCAAATGAATACAGAGTGGGTCAAAGACTATTGCCCAAGAAACAAAACATTATACACAGGTTTTCCAAGAGATCACAGAAGAATCTGGATGTATTTATAGAGAGGATTGTCTAATTCTGCCACAATACCTTAAGAAGCTAAATCTGCAGTTTGTTCATGAGGGACACTTAGGCAGGAATGTGAAACAACACCAGCTTAGAGAAAAGTAATGGTTGCCCAGGAGGTTACAAGACGTTGAAGATGGTTTCTGTGGAAAAAAATAAAGGAACACGCTGTTGAAAAATGCCGGGAGGTGCTGCAAGGGCAACCAAAGGAACCTGAACAGCAGCAGCTGCATGGTCCCACACAGTCTTCATCCTGACATGCAAGCATAGATATGCGAAAGGCATCGAAGAAGTCCTAGGATCCCCGCGCTGCCCCTCAAGGGTTGACCACATCCAGATGCCCCACACTGAGGTCCCTTTGGTGAAGTCCAGAGATTGGCCAACATCTTTCTAAATGACACACCTCCAAGGTGTAGCCTTCCTCATGACACACCTCCAAGGTGTAGCCTGTAGCAGTGCCAGCTACGGGAGGTGATGCAGGGTTTCGGTTTGGTTATGAGACCAGGCTTTTGTGCACAGCACCAGTGGGAGGAAGACTAAAGGTAGCAGGACACACTATCTCTGAGAGCGGCATGGGAAGGAATGAGTACCAGAGACCAGGAGCAAGAGGTAGAAGCTCTCCAGGTGCAACACGAGAAGCACCAAAGCCTCAATAAGAAAGAGCATGTGCTACACAATAATACCGAGCACCTAGAGGTGCTGAAAGAATGCGAGGCGGGTCGCGCAAGCAAAGCAACAGTGCTCCGGTGTCAGGGCAGTGTGAAAGGAAGTCCCGTTGAGCGCTGGAGGTCTCGGGCTGTCCAGCTGTGAAGAGGGAGATGCAGTGAAGTTCGGAGCACTTTTTCTCCCACAATAAGAAAAAAAACGGTGACAAATCATCTGTCTGCCAATCTGAACAGCATTTGCAGGCTGCTGGCGGTGAACAGGTGACTGCTCCAATGTAGGAGCTGAAGTGCAGTCCCTGCACAGACCCCGGCCCGCTGGCTGTGAGTGAAAGAGAAGGGATCAATCAATGTCACTGGGGGGAGCGTGGCCAGCATGCGAGCTCGGTGGACATGAGTCTCAGAGGCGCCTCAAGCCGCCAACACTATCCTGTATGAAATATCCTCTTTGGCGAGGCAGATCTGCCACAATCATAGCAACAGATGGAAATATGCATACAGCTACTCTACACAAACTTTCAACATTGAACGCGATCCTCTGTTGGAGATAGAAAGGAAAAATCACTGGCGCGAGTGGCGAGAAAAATGACATCCCAAGATGGCCGCGGCGCCCTGGACGGGGCGCTGAGTGAGGATTGCCCAGTGTGCGATGTGTGTGCTGGTGCCTAAAACACCAGAAGACTCTCGCCCCCGGTCCACCATCAGTAACCCAACACATCAGCGGGAAATTGGAGGCAGACTGAAACGCTGACCGACAATGCGGACTGGTGAGGACCCAGCTGCACAGGGAGTGGATCGGCCCCCTGCAACACCCTCAGAGTCGTCCGAGACCCGCGAACAAGAGAACTGGCAGCCCGCCATCAGCCCAGAGTCCATTGCTGCCTGTGCTGCGATGTGGGATGAGTGCGCGACCTCCTCTGCCCCCTCCGACTGGTCCGCCATACACAGCATTGGTGTTGATTTCACAAGAGATCCCGGGAATGTATAGGGCCCTTCCCTCTCACATAAACATCCGGAGGGACGGGGCTCAGACCAAGAGGCGTCTATCGGAACCTCCCGAAGTGATTGGAGTTGCTGGATTAACCTAATTCCCGCAAGGCTTACACACCCCTTCAGGAATAGCCTCACCACTGATCCGCCCAGGAGAACACAGCACGTAACATACTACTCATCCACACCCCGCGCAGTTACGACTGAAGACATGGGGAAGAACAAGGGGAAAAAAACCTCCACCCAATGCACCATGGACCAATTTGCTACGTCCAACATAGCCACAATGTCTGTGGAGGACCTACAACCCACCTCCACCTCTCCACTGGACCCCCTAACACTAAAGGACATCATGACCGTAATAGCCGATTCCTGCTCCTCAATGGAGAAAAAGATGGACGGTGTCTCCGCAGAGGTTTCTTTCCTTCGCCATGACCTCCAGAAACTAACCTCTCGGACTAATGAGGTGGAACACCAGGTGTCCGGAGTGGGGGATGACCTCGGTGGAGTACGACAGCAACTTTCGTAGGCTATGACCCATCTGAAATCATTGGAGGCACGGGTGGACGAGGGGGAGGGCAGGTGTTAGGGAGAATTCTCATTTTATGGCTAATTTCCCTTACCTTTAGAGTCCCCAGCAGCTTTGCTGGATTTGAAGGGTTTGTTTTTTCTCCTGCTAAGAGTGAGACTCTTTTTCCCACTCTTAGACAGATTGCTGATGTATGTTCTAGGCTGTTTTTTGTGTTTAATGTCTATGGGGTTTTTCACACCCTCATAGGAATCATCTTTTTAACATGTGTGGTACACAGCACCCTCTGTGCCGTACCACAGGGGTGTTGTATCGACGCCCAAACATAGACTCCATACCCTGGGGCCGACTACTGTCTCCCAGGGCATTTAAAGTCCCCATTGACTTTACTAGTCAATAATTATGAACTAAACCAGTACAACCCATCTTAAAATGGACGTACTGGGAAGGGTTAATCGTTTTTCCCTAGTGTTCATTTTCGAGGGAGTACCGTACAGTCCCTCCCTCAAAAGTTTCTGGCTGGTGGCAGTGGTTACTACCATAAATATTCGACCGCAAACATTTTCCTATGGGATTTTCCCATTGTTCGAGGCTACCACCTTTACTGACAGCCTCTAACATACTGCCGGTTTATTTTAATATTAACTTTAATCCAGTGTTTTTTTTGCCAGAACTTTAATAATATTTCTTTCCCATATCTTTCTCTGAAATCCTAACCCGGGTCGGGGATCCTTTGTTCGTCCTATTGGCGGGCCTCTGCACAGAAGCCCTCCTTTCAGCGCCACTGAGTCTGGGGTAGACAGGATGTGTGGGAGGGGGAATAGGCGCCCTGGACAGGGTTGCCTACACAACCCAAGTTGCACTCTGCCCTGATAGGCTGGGGGGTTCTCCTGCCAGGAGAGCCACCCCACTGTATGAGTGACAGCTAGGCTGTATGAATGGGGGTCTTGCTGTATAAAAGCAGGGTCCTGAGGACGGGAGGACAATACGTTGCCACTGGAACTAAGAAAACGAAGAGGAGAGAAGCTGAAGACATCTGCAACGACTGAACCACCAGTGAAGTCCTGCTGCAGATCCTCACCACTTTTCTCCAACGACTTGAGAAGATCTTCCTCTGCAAGAGTCTTCTTCCCTTGAGCTGGTGGGGCCAACCAGTTCGTCAATCGCTTTCCAGGACCTGCCGCGGTAGAATCGCCAATGCCCTGAACTCGGAGACCGGATAGCCAGGCACCCGTCCACCACGACCGCGATTTAAAGTAGCAGTGCAGTAACTCGAACCTTCCTCCACAAGGAGAGCCTCTCTTCTTCTGCTGGACAACACGAACTGCAGGAACTGCCAGGAACCACCGCAGGAGCCGCTTCCACTTTTTCAGGTACATTGTTCCGCCAGGCCTCCCGTTTCGAGGGGTACTGCTAAAGGTGTTTGAAATCCTTTACCTACCTCCTGTGTTGGCCGCCCCTATCGACTAACATTATCTTTTATCTTCTGGACCCTCCTTTTGAATCGTTAAACCAAAGACTTGACTGCAGCTACTAGAACAGTTTGATCCTGGGCACATTGCCCTGTACCACTAACTCTGGCACAGGCCTATTGACTTTGGCTAAACCTGTTACAACTGCCTTCACTAGATTGCTTTTCATCCTCAACTGTGTTGGTGCACCAAAAACACTTATAACCACTCTTCCTTCCCTCTTAAGTATTGCTGAAGTGCCATTTTGCGCGGTTTTCACCTATGTATGACTATTGCTAAAGTGCTACCTTGCTTAACTTGTTCACAGTCCACTTGGGAAGTGTTGCTCATGTGTTTAAGAGGTTAACTCTGAATAACTTGTCCTTTCCCTCCCCTTTGAGAAATTACTAGAGTGCCAATTTTGCTTGGTTGACCCTGTGCCATTTTGCTCAGTTTTCACTCTTGCTCAAACTTGTCTATAATTTAAATAGGGAGTTGTGTATACTTTTCTTGACGGTTTTAACTTGCTTTGATAAATGTGATTTATGTGTTGACCTAGAAGTGTGTAAAATAAATATATATATTCTTTTTGATACAAAGCTTTGGTCAGTGTTTCCTTGTACCATAGTACTGTATTCCTAATGTGTAAACCCTTAATACTGCGCATCTTCCTCTTGAGATAAATCTGACTGCTCAGCCACAGCTACCAACGAAATCTTTGTGGTACAGACTGATACCAAAGGGAATTTATTGCATATACCTGTAGTCTTAATCTGCTGTAGTGCTCCCCAAGGGAACTGCAGTGGATTGTGCCTAACACTGGTGTACAGCAGTGAGGATAAAAGTATTGGATATACATTTTAGAGTGCTGCAAGTACCTTGGTTCAATTAACCACAAGGTTTAACAATCACTAAAAGTTAATTTTAAGAAAATCAAAGATGGAAATCTATAGCCAGGAGACCCTCCTTACAAATACTGCTGATTATGTAAGGGATCTGTGTAGACAGAAAGGTCTTCCTGTCAAAGGCAAGAAATCAGAAATGATTGAAAGATTGTTGGAAAAATAAAGTCTGGAGAATGGGGCTGTAGTGCCTACCCCTCCAGAAAATGTAGAAAACATTCAGGATGATAATGTTGATGATGTTATTGTTGAAGCAGAAGAGGAAGAGGAGGATAACAATGTCATCCCCTCTGGTCCTCTGCCTGCTCAAAGGCCTCAACCTGTGGCTACTGGACTATTGTCAGGTCCCACATTAAGACCTGAATTTATCACCCTAGAATAAATGAGACTTGAACTTGAATTCAAAAGAATTAGTGCCCAAACTGAATAGAAACATCAAGAACTAAGGCTCAAAGAAATGGAGCTCAATCATGCTAGAGATGAAGAAATTGTCTTTGGAAAATGCTTCTCTCCCCAAATCCTCTAGATCTTCCAGTCCAAAAAGACGCCGGACCCCTAAAGAGATTGTGGGTATGTATGAACCTAAATTGGATGTGTTAGATTGGTTAGCTATGTTTGAATACAATCATGGGCTCCAGGAAATAACAGGCAATCAGCTGATCCCCTGGTTATTCTCTAAGCTCCCCCCTGTTGCATCTGATGTGGTAAAGAAGTTGGGGGAGGTGGATAGGATGGATCATGAAGGTGTGAAAATAGCTTTGATAGCAAGATTTGGGAAGACCCCTTCCAAGTACCTTAAGAGGTTTAGGACCCTCAAAGTGTATGATAGTACCCCTTGGGCTACTTGGGTGAATTAGTGTTTGAAAAGCTTAGAGGGATGGATTAAGGGTTACAGAGTGAACACTTATGAAGGAATGAGAAATCTTGTCATGATGGAGTCGGTCTGTGATGCCTGCTCTCCAGAGCGCAGACAGCACTTGGCTGATTCAAAAGAACTGGATTCTAAGAAATTAGCTAAGGCTACTGACTTGTGGGTTGCCAACAGGGCTACTCACAAGGATTCAAGGGTCACTCAGAAAAAGGATTGGGGGAAAGCAGCCGAAGAAAGATAACAAAGAGATTTCAAATAATTCCAATTCCAAAGAGGGCCACAAACAAAATTCTAAGGGTAAGCCACAAGGGAAACCTAATCAGGCTAGTGTACCTTCTGGTCCCAGACCAGAAGGAGGTCAGAACAAACCACCATTCATAAAGACATTTGGAAATTGTTATGTTTGTGGCTCTACTGACCATGTGAAAGGGGATCCCAGATGTAAGGGTAAACCTTCAGGGATCCACAGGGTCTCCTTACCCTTCACTCCAGATGAGGCAGTACCAATGACCAGTGGAAACTTTCAACTACTAGCTGAAGACCCCATCCGAGTTTCAGCTAGTGTATCTTTAGTATCCTTGGGGTTGTGGGAACAACATAATTTAGATGTGTATAATTCTATCCCAAATAATACTAAAGAGTATTATAAGGACAGTGTCCTAGTGAATGGTCAGGAGACCCTTGCCATTAGAGACACCAGGTCCAGCATAACTGTGGTGGATGGATCTTTTTTCAAGGTAGAGGATGTTGTTAAGGCACCCAAATGCCTCACCAAGTTAGCTGGAGGGCCTGTGCAGATGCTTCCCCAGTTACCAGCTCTCATCTAGTGCAATGACATGACTGTCAGAATACCTGTTAGTATCCAATCTGAAGTACCTGGATGGGTGTTGTTGGGCAATGATCTCAAAGATCTTGGAGTAGTATCAAGTACTCCCAGACCTCCTAGTAAGAGATTACAGGAGCTCACCAGACCTGCAAGGGAGAGGACCTTGAGAGGCTCTCCTGAGGAGATGATAGAAAAAGAAATCACTCCTACTCCACTGGAGTTACTGTCTGCAATTTCAAATCAACCAGAAGCAAAGGGGAACCCCAGGGCTTCCAAAAACAATCCAGCAGAAAGCACTCCAGTGCTTCCAACCAGGAGATCTCCTAGGATGTCAAAAATCACTCCTGTGTTCCACCTCCAGCTGCGGCTGAGAGGGAGGTACCACCATGTGTGGTTGAACTAGAGCCTGAGGATTCAGATCTAGTAGAAGGCCAGGATCTGATTGGAGATCTGGACCCTTTGGACCATCCTGAGCTGCAGTCTTTACTGGCAGTAGGTGGCCCCAACAGGGCAGTCTTCAGTAGTGGACAAAGAGAATGTCCAACTCTGGAAGGTCTTCGCCACCAGGCAGCTTCTCAGCTTGAAGGGCAAAAGCCTGGGAAGTATAGGTTACATTGGGAAGAGGGCCTCTTCTATAGTAAACCAACTGAGTCAACCCCTGGAGACTACAAATGACTTGTAGTGCCCCAAGGGAACAGACTCCAATTCTTGCAACTAGCCCATGAGATGCCTTTGGCTGGTCACTTGAGTTTCAAGAAGACCAAGGAAAGGCTCTTTCTCTACTTTTATTGGCCTAAAATGGGGGTTGAGGTAGATAAGTATTGCAAGAGTTGCCACACCTGCCAAACTTCTGGTAAGAGTGGTTCCAAGAATGTGGCACCTTTAGTGCCTCTCCCTGTGGTGAGAGTACCATTTGAGAGGGTGGGAATCGACATCGTCGGTCCTCTTGACCCTCCAACTTCTTCAGGCAACAGGTTCATCCTTGTTGTAGTAGACCATGCTGCTATGTACCCTGAAGCAATTCCTATGACAACTGTTACCGCTCAGGCTGTGGCTAAGGCTCTCCTGGGTATTTTTACCTGGGTTGGGTTTCCTAAGGAGGTAATATCCGACAGGGGGGTCACATTTAATGTCCCACTACATGAAGGCCATGTGGAAAAACTGTGGAGTTACCTACAAGTTCTCAACAACCTACCACCCACAGACAAATGGATTGGTAGAAAGGTGTAACAGAACCACGAAGAGCATGATAGGAGCTTTAGAAGACCCCCTTAAGAAAAAGTGGGATCTTCTACTGCCATGCCTTCTCTTTGCATATAGAGAAGCCCTCAGGAGGGAGTGGGTTACAGTCCCTTTGAACCTCTCTATGGCTATCCGGTCAGAGGTCCATTGACCCTGATCAAGGAGGGGTTGGAGAGTGCTCCTTCCCCCAAGCCAGTCAGAGTGACTGATCATGTGATAGGACTCCGGAGGAGAATGTCACACACGATGGCTGAGGCAAGTAATAACTTAAAAGCAGGTCAGGCTCTGGTTAAGCATTGGCATGACCAGAAGGCCAACATGGTTGAGTTTGCTCAAGACCAGCTAGTTCTTGTTATGGTGCCAACAAGGCAGAGGGCCTTGCAGGACAAGTGGATAGGACCCTTCAAGATTGTGGGAAAACTTGGAGAGGTGAACTATCTGGTGGACTTAGGCAATCCTAAGGAGGCTCCCAGAGTCTTTCACACCAACCGTCTAAAATCTTATATCTCAAGACCACAACTGGGAGCTTTGCTTCTAGCTTCAGCTCAAGAGGAGGAGGAGAGTGAACCTCTGCCTGACATTCTCAGAGGCAAGCCTCTAGATGAGCAAATAAAAGGAGTTAATCTCTCTTCTAATCTGACTTCTGAACAACAGGAGGAGTGCAAAGTTTTGTTAAATCAATTTGCCCCCTTGTTTTCACTTTCACCAGGCTTGACCAGTTGGCGCCAGCATGACATAAACACTGGTGACTACCTGTCAAAAGCAGGGGTTACAGAATGTCAGAAAATGTAAGAACCCACATCAAAGGAGAGGTCAACAAGATGCTTGATGTCGGGGTAATAGAACCCTCTACTAGTCCATGGACTAGCCCAGTTGTGTTAGTACCAAAGGGAGGATCCAAGGAGTTGAGATTCTGCGTGGGCTATTGAGCTCTAAATGCAGTCACTAATACTGATGCCCATCCTTTGCCAAGGACAGATGAGCTGGTGGATAGACTTGGTTCAGCCAAGTTCCTCAGAACATTTGATCTAACGTCAGGCTATTGACATTAGCCCTGACAGACCATGCCAAGGAGAAAACTGCATTCTCCACCCCAGTTGGCTTATGCCACTTTAAGTTTATGCCTTTTGGCTTAAAGAATGCACCTGCTACATTCCAAAGGATGGTTAACTAGGTTCTGAATGGGATGGAGGACTTCTGCATGGCATACTTGGATGACATTGCAGTGCTCAGCCCTACCTGGAAAGAACATATTGACCACCTGGGATATGTTTTGCAGGCTCTTGAGCAGACCCAGTTGACCATAAAGGCAAGCAAATGTCAAATTGGTCAGAGTAAAGTGGTCTACCTTGGTCATGAGGTAGGAGGTGGTGAAATAAGGTGTTACGCTCACCTGGTATCTACAGGGACGCCACCCAGCCCTGGTTGGATGATTTGCACTCTCGAACCCTCTCCCGGTCCCTAGGGGTGTAACTTGCCAAATCACAATGGACCATGTAATCCATGTAATCTAGGGTCCTATAGACACTGTAACCAATGAGACGTTGATGACCATGGGCCGGTAGGCGAAAGCGCGGTGTGCGCGATGCTGTCCGGTGAGTAATGTTCAATGCGAAGCGCTGTTTCGCCTTTAATATTGCTAACCGTTGTCTTTTCTCTCCTTGCAGGTCGCGATGTTCCTCGCCGAGCGCCATGATGTTCCAGCGCTGATACTGACCAGGAGATGACTACCCAGGTAAGAATTGTGCGGCTTTCTTCGTTCAGGAGGAAACGTGAGCAAACTCTTACTAATGCTTTCTTTCTCCTCTTTCCAGGTTATGGTATTCCAGGATGCATGCAGTGCCGGATGATGGAGTTCGTACCTTCAGGTGAGTGGAACTGAAGTCGGCGATGGATTGAAGACAGGATACTATTCCAGGTAGGTTTTGTAGTGTTCTTTCTCTCTCTGCAGGTCCTTGGTTTCCGGTAAACTGGCATCAAAGAACTGGACACAGTGAGCGTTATGCTGCCCACAACAGAATAACACCAAGCATGTTCTGCTGTTTGGGTGCGGTTTAAATATTGTCAGGTAAAGTAGTACAGGTAAAATAGTCCCAGGCCTGCCACACCCAAAGTAGTCCAGGTAAAGTAGTCCCAGGCCTGCCACACTCAAAAAGAGAGTCTTGGATGAGGTTTTAAGGCCTTTCATCTGGCCCTAACTGGAAGGCTGACTTACCAGTGAGGACCAGGGGTAAGGGTCATGACATAAGGCCTTTGCTCAGCAAGATAGAAGCTGTGCAAAATTGGACAATACCTACTACTCAAACCCAAGTGAGAGCCTTCTTAGGTCTCACTTGGTATTATAGGAATCATTGAGAACTATGGGACCATAGCTTCTCCAATGAATGTAATCTCTTCTCCTATGTTCCCTAAAAAGGTCAAATGGAATGAAGAATGCAATCAGGCCTTTGAAAGCCTAAAAAGAGCCCTTTGTCAAGCTCCAGTTCTAAGAGCTCCTGACTACCACCAACCCTTCATTGTGCAAACAGATGCTTCCAATACAGGTATAGGTGCAGTCCTTATTCAAATGGTTGAGAAAGGTAGGGAACACCCTACTTGCTTCATCAGTAGGAAACTGAATGAACCTGAGACAAGGTGGGCAACTATTGAGAGAGAATATCTTGCCATTGTGTGGTCTCTGAAGAAGTTAAGGCCATACTTGTATGGTTCTACTTTCACCATTCAGTCTGACCACCAACCCTTGAGATGGTTGATGCAAATGAAAGGGGAAAACCCAAAACTGTTAAGATGGTCAATCTGCCTCCAAGGGTTTGATTTTACCATTGAGCACATGCCAGGATGTCACCACCAAAATGCTGATGGTCTCTCTAGGATGTTTTTAACTGACTAGAGGTAAGAGACTCATCCAGGAGTGGATTAGATCCTCCTGTCCCTTAGTCTGGAGGGGAGGGGCGAGTGTTAGGGAGAATTCTCATTCTATGGCTAATTTCCCTTACCTATAGAGCCCCCCAGCAGCTTTGCTGGATTTGAAGGGTTTGTTTTTTCTCCTGCTAAGAGTGAGAATCTTTTTCCCACTCTTGGACAGATTGCTGATGTATGGTCCAAGCTATTTTCAGTGTTTAATGTCTATGGGGTTTTTCTCACCCTCATAGGAATCATCTTTTTAACATGTGTGGTACACAGCATCCTCCGTGCCATACCACAGGGGTGTCGTATCGACCCCCAAACATAGACTCCATACCCTGGGGCTGGCTACTGTCTCCCAGGGCATGTAAAGTCCCCATTGACTTTACTAGTCAATAATTATGAACTAAACCAGTACAACCCATCTTAAAATGGACGTAATGGGAAAGGTTAATAGTTTTTCTCTAGTGTTCCTTTTCGAGGGAGTACGGTACAGTCCCTCTCTCAAAGGTTTCTGGCTGGTGGCAGTGGTTACTACCATAAATATTTGACCGCAAATATTTTCCTATGGGATTTCCCCATTGTTGGAGTCTACCATTTTTACTGACAGCCTCTAACATACTGCTGGTTTATTTTAATAATATTTCTTTCTCGTGTCTTTCTCTGAAATCCTAACCCGGGTCAGGGATCCTTTGTTCGTCCTTTTGGCGGGTTTCTGCACAGAAGCCCTCCTCTCTTCGCCACTGAGTATGGGGTAGACAGGATGTGTGGGAGGGGGAATAGGCACCCTGGATAGGGTTGCCTACGCAACCCAAGTCGCACTCTGCCCTGATAGGCTGCGGGGTCTCCCGCCAGGAGAGCCACCCCACTGTGTGAGTGACAGCTAGGCTGTATGAATTGGGGTCTTGCTGCATAAAAGCAGGGTCCTGAGGACTGGAGGACAATTCACCACTGGAACTAAGAAACCGAAGAGGAGAGAAGATGAAGACATCTGCAACGACTGAACCAGCGGTGAAGCCCTGCTGCAGCTCCTCACCACTTTTCTCCAACGACTTGAGAAGATCTTCCTCTGCAAAAGTCTTCTTCCCTTGAGCTGGTGGGGCCAACCAGTTTGTCAGTCGCCTTCCAGGACCTGCCTTGGTCGAATCGCCAGTGCCCTGCACTCGGAGACCGGATAGCCAGGCACCCGTCCACCACGACTGCGATTTAAAGGAGCGTACCTTTTAATCCCTTTTGGCATCACCGGGGCTGGCTTCTTCCCTGGGCAGTGCAGTAACTGGAACCTTCCTCCACGATGAGAGCCTCTCTTCCTCTACCGGACAACACGAACTGCAGGAACTGCTAGGAACCACCGCCACCGCAGGAGCCGCTTCCACTTTTTCAGGTACATTGTTTCGCCAGGCTCCTGTTTCGAGGGGTACTGCTAAAGATGTTTGAAATCCTTTACCTACCTCCTGGGTTGGCCGCCCCTATCAACTAACATTATCTTTTACCTTCTGCACCCTCCTTTTGAATCGTTAAACCAAAGACTTGACTGCAGCTACTAGAACAGTTTGATCCTGGGCACATTGCCCTGTACCGCTAACTCTGACACAGGCCTATTGACTTTGGCTAAGCCTGTTATAACTGCCTTCACTAGATTGCTTTTCATCCTCAACTGTGTTGGTGCACCAAAAACTCTTATAACCACTCTTCCTTCCCTCTTAAGTATTGCTAAAGTGCCATTTTGCTCGGTTTTCAGCTATGTGTGACTATTGCTAAAGTGCGACCTTGCCTAACTTGTTCACAATCCACTTGGGAAGTGTTGCTCATGTGTTTCAGAGGTTAACTCTGAATAACTTGTCCTTTGCCTCCCTTTTGAGAAATTACTAGAGTGCCATTTTTGCTTGGTTGACCCTGTGCCATTTTGCTCAGTTTTCACTCTTGCTCACATTTGTCTATAATTTAAGTAGGGAGTTGTGTATACTTTTCTTGACGGTTTTAACTTGCTTTGATAAATGTGATTTATGTGTTGAACTAGAATTGTGTAAAATAAATATATATATAAATATATATATATTCTTTTTAATACAAAGCTTTGGTCAGTGTTTTCTTGAACCATAGTACTGTAGTCCTAATGTGTAAACCCTGAATACTGGTCATCTTCCTCTTGAGATAAGTCTGATTGCTCAGCCACAGCTACCAACTAAATCTTTGTGGTACAGACTGATACCAAAGGCGATTTATTGCATATACCTGTAGTCTTAATCTGCTGTAGTGCTCCCCAAGGGAACTGCAGTGGATTCTGCCTAACAGCAGGTCAAGATGGAACAACATCTGCATCCTGGGCCTTCCGGAGAAAGAAGATGGGATCCACCAACCATTTCTGGAGCAATGGTTGGTGGATCTCTTCTCCCCTAAACTCCTATTCAAATTCCTCACAATCGATAGAGCACACCGGGTCCCAGCGAATAGACCAATTTCCGGAGCGCCCCAAGGACGATCATTGCTAAACTCTTGAACTATCGAGATAGAGATGCCATACTTCAAATGGCCGGACCAGGGGCTCCATCACATACAATGGCGCAAGGATTGCCTTCTTCCCGACTACACTTGTGAGGTCCAGAGAGCTAGACAATCATTCGAGCACCTGAAAAGAAAACCTCACTCCATGAACGAGAAATATGGCCTCCTTTTCCCGGCCCAGCTAAAGATACAACATGGGGGTACCACGGTACACTTTACTGATCCACAAGGGGCCTGGAGGTGGGCGGAGAACCACATTGAAGGTGATTGGACAACGAGGAGCCCAGGAGCGGGGCCTCACAACAGACGAAGGTATGACCGTTCCCTACGCCACCCGATGCTACGCCAACAGCCTGAGCAAGTAGAAGGAGTGGCTGAACCACAGGATGATAGACCCGGGTGATGTAACACACTACTGTAAGGACTGCATCCTTGGCAACCGAAGCAACCCCATGCCGATGCATATGAGAGCCAGACTCCAGGACAAGAACTCTGTCTTGGACCCTCTCCATCCATGGTCCTCACTTCATCGGCTTAACCAAATCTAGACCTGACTTGGCTATCAACTTGGGATGCCACTATACTGAGAGGACACCACATCCCTCCGGGGGAGTGGCACCATCTCTGCGTTTGCCTTCCCGCCAAATCACATGCTGCAATATCGGTGGCCATGAGGCCACCACCCAGAACCCTACACTCCCGGTTGGTTTTGGGAGCTCTTTTCCTTCTGGAGAGAGAAAAGTTTCTTGTTGTGGAGTTAAGCTGACGCCCTAGTTCCTGAGGGTCGGCAATGTTTGGGCGACAGGTACTTCATGTTGGGGTGGAGTATAGGGAGGAGGGAAAGGGGGGGGGATTTGCATTGTTTGCATTGGTTTTCATTGTTTAGTGGTTACTACATATTCACAAGGCAGGGGGATCACACCACTCAGTATGCACCATCTCATGTCACCTCACATAGACACCATACTCCCACAGTACGTACCAGCAGGAAGGTGTCCCCTTTTTCGTGACCACGGAATCCTGCAGATCCTTTACTACATGCTCTAAATGGTGCCAACAAGATCTCACTTGCCATCCACAGATGACACTAAGTCTCTCAAATTGTTCACATGGAATGTGAATGGGTTGGGCTCTGGGATAAAAAGACGCCTCGTAATGCAACTTTTTAACAGACACTCCCCCGATGTAGCCCTGATTTCTGAAACACATCTGGCCAGCCTAAACTGCACCTTCTTTCCGAGAACCAGATACCGCTCTGCACTACACGCGGGATACACAATGGGGTCCAAAGGCACCTTAATCTTGATACATAAGCACCTTCGGTTTGTCCCACAGGTGGTGGAGCACGACCTCAGGGGTCGCTATGTGCTAGTTCTGGGCATGCTCTCGGAGGAGACATTGGCCATTGTCTAAGTATATTCCCCACCGGGACTAGGGGAAGAATTATTAGCTGACCAGACCACGCTTATCGCAAAACACCAACCCGATGGGTGGATTCTGGGAGGTGACTTTAACGATGTCATGTGTAACACCATGGACCCACATTAGGCATCGCAACCCAGACACCCCCACGAAACTAGCTAAATTTATATCTGCCCTTGGCTTCTGTGATGTATCGAGAGAACTCCATCCCGGAGCCAAGGGCTTCTCCTTTCACTCGGGAGCCCATGGCTCCCTGTCCAGGCTGGACTACCTCTTCCTCCCGAGCACAGAGATACACAGGGCAATATCAGCAGAGCTGCTTCCCCGGGGTATCTCAGATCATTCACCCCTGCTGGTTGAAATGCATATGCATGGTATAGCCCCCCCAGATCATGAAGACTGAACAACTACCACCTTTGTTTCCCTGACTTTGTTTACCGCCTTACTGAAGTAACCAATGAGTACTTTGAGATCAACGAAGCTGCAGTGGACAACCCGGTGACAGTATGGGAGGCCTATAAAACCGTCTTGAGGGGGGAGATAGTCTCCTGGATGACGAACAAAAAGAAAGAACAAATTAAAAAGATATATCAGAGGCTGAGAACGAGATGTGCGATCGAGTATCCAAGTATATTCTTGACCCGACCCCCGAGAACCATGGATCCCTTAAACACGCCACAGAGTGCCTGCGAAACATGATGTTGTATACTGCTAAATGAGCCCATTGGGACTCCAGGGCGAGGGTATATGAATATGGGGACAAAGCGGGTAAAATGTTGGCCTGGCTTGAAAAAAGAGATGAGTGTCAACGCCATGTTAGGGAGATTATAACCCCGCAAAACGGAAAGTGTCAGTCAGACTCAGTAAAAGCATTTGCTGAATTTTATGCCGAGTTATATCGCCCGCCAATATCTACAATGGACCCTTCCCTCCTAGATGCAATTGCGCTGCCATGCTTGTCAGAACACCAAAGGACGCTATTAGACTCCAATCTCCCTGAAACAGAGATCGCAGCTGCTATTGCACAATTGCAATCCTGGAAAACGCCGGGCCCCAATGGATTCCCGGTTGAATCTTGGAAGAAACTGGGTGGAGAAAAAATAGCGTTCCCCATTCACAAAATGTTTCTCAGTGCCCGGGAACAAGGCACCCTCCCCCCAGACTTATGCAAGGCCACAATCGTAGTAATCCCCAAATTGGGCAAACCCCCTGAGTAATACGCTTCCTATAGGCCCATATCGTTAATTAACAGTGAAACCAAAGTCCTCGCCAAACTCCTGGCTAATAGGCTACAATCAGTCATATCCACCCTGATCCACCCAGACCAATGCGGCTTCATGCCATATAAATCAACACAAATGAACCTGCGACGCCTTGATCTCTTACTGGAACGGGCTCCCATTATAGATACGCTGCTTGCCTTATTGGCAATTGACTTCGAAAAGGCGTTTGATTCGGTCCGCTGGGACAGTCTTTGGGACACCATGCGACACATGGGGTTCGGCGACACTTTTCTGGGTTGGTTATAAATACTATACGCTAATTCCCAGGCAGAAATTAAGGTGAATGGGTGGCCTTTGCAAACTTTCCCTCTTGGTAGAGGCACACGGCAGGGATGCCCCCTCTACCAGCTCCTCTTTGCTCTTGCGATAGAACCACTCGCTTTGTGGCTTCGCCAAAGCACAGCTTGGCGGGATTCAGATGGCCGGAAGGGTATGAGGACAGAACATCCCTATATGCTGACGATCTTCTGATATACTTAGGGGACCCAGTCCGGACTTTCCCCATTGTGACACAGATGCTTATACGCTTTGGTGAGTTCAGCAGACTTAGAATCAACTGGGGGAAATCTGTCCTCTTCCCGGTAAAAGGTGAAGTGCAGGCTATCCCCCAAGACTGCCCGTATAAGGTTGAACAAAGTGGCTTTCGATATTTGGGGATCTGGATATCCGGGAACTTGACTCGTTATGCATTACACAATCTTCAGGCAATCATCGAACGGTGCATCAGTGACCTTAATCACTGGAAACTTCTTCCCCTAACACTCATGGGCAGAGCTGCGCTCTTCAAAATGATGACCCTCCCAAAATTCCTATATGTTTTCCAGAATGCCCCGCTCAAGATCCCAGATTCTGAATTCGACCGGGTCGAGCCCCTTCTCAGGGAACTCATATGGGGTGGAGGACAGCCCCGAATCGCTCTAACCACGCTTCAGAAGTCGATTTGGGACGGTGGCATAGAAGTGCCCCGCCTCCAAACCTACTATTGGGCATCACATTTGGCGGTGGTCAACGATCTGCTCCACAGGGACAGAGAATGACCCCACATAAGGGATGAGATGGCTGCCATCCACAATGTAGACCCAATACATCTGCTATATCAACCTCTTCCAAGGCCCCTACCGCAGACAACTACCACACACATCATATCAATCTGGAGGCAGGCACATGCCTTCGTAGGATGGAAAAACAAACTAACTGCTGCACAACCCCTCTGGCATAACGGTTACCTGACTGAGACAGGGAAGCTAGAACCATGGCCTAGATGGGTCGGGCTGGGATTACCAAAATAGGAGATATCCTTGTAGATGGGAAAATAGCCCCTTTCGAGGCCCTAGAAACGCAATACTAAATCCCGAGCACTGAACAATACCACTATATCCAACTGGTTCACGCCCTGAAAACACACATCCCAGCTGGCATTGCTGTCCCTGAATGCACACCAATAGAACGCAATATGCTTCCAACATACATCGCCATCAGATGCACCTCCATTCTCTACAATGCTATGTCCTCCTTCGCCACTCCTGAGTTGACAAACCTGAAAGCCAAATGGGAAACAGACGTGAGAAGGATAGACCCAGAGGACCGGATTCAGGTACTAATGCACCCTCGAGAGATTGCCATCTCTTCCAGGCTCCGTCTGGTACAATTGAAAAATCTGCATCAAATATTTTATACTAGAGTGACCTTATATGGCTGGAAACGGACCTCAGACCCGAACTGTCTCCGCTGTTGGGAGGAGGAGGGGACCTTCATACATATCCTCTGGGGGTGCCCCCAGATCCAAGATTTATGGGCAGCATGTTGCAACGAGCTATCCGGAGTCTTGGCCCGCACTGTACCGCTAGACCCGAGAATGCTGCTACCTGGTATACCCGATGAAAGGGATACTACTAAATGGGAAAAATTGTTTCTATCCACGGCAATGGGGTTGTTAAAACGGAACATTGCTCAAAAATGGGGGGCCCCAGAATCCCCGACACTGGACCAATGGGTGATGGACATGGACACATGTACCATAGTGGAGCGCAGGATTTACAATGCAAGGGGATGCCCAGCCAAGGCTTCTAAAATATGGGGAAAGTGGGAAGAAAGAGTGACATAGTATTGTCTGATACGCGCTGGGAGACCATGAACAACATACGGAGATGTCTATGAATGGAATACTGGTGATTGACACCACTGAAATGTCTTTTGTTTGTCAACAAAAATGCATGTTCTTTGTTTTGTCTTTGCTTCTATGTTCACTACATAAAACAATAAAAAATGTTTTATCAAAAAAAATCAATGTCGCTGGAAAAGGAAATAAGGCAAATGGCCCTACGAAGATCCCGGGCCTCAGGGGTGCAGATTGAGGCGCTCTGATTTTCGGAGCTTTTCAAAGATAAGATGGGGGTGAGAAAGTTACATGGCTGCCCCCGTTGGTGTGTCCTGGTTCTTCAAAGGTCAGGCAGTGTTCCATAGTAGAGCAGCTGTTCCTACCCCTCCCTCGCCCCCCCAGCTCTGCCAAGTACCACTTGCATCGGAATGTCCAGCTGAAATGCGTAGCATATTACGAGTTTACTCACTAGAGACACAATTCACCTACACCTCCATCTGACCCATGAGTGAAAGTTCCAGAAGAGAAGTGGAGTAGAAGTTTGGGTTAAAATAAAACTAATAAAACGTTTGGATTGACTCCATTTCAGCTGAGGGAGGACGGAGCTGCATGGCAAAGTACAATGCTACATAAGGGGCTGCCAACATGAAAGGCGAGAACCATGCAATTTCACTGGTGTTACGTGGCCTGGAGATGGCTGTTGTCAGTAAAATACCATTGTTGCGTTTGAAACTGAGAGGCACTTGCAACAATTAGGGAAGCATATGACAGTGATAGCTCGAGCGACAGTTCCACGGCATTTCCCCTTGCAGTGTGGCCGCTGCCTTAACGCTGGAAAGTTGCCAGCAAGCCCGTTCGTGACTGTGTTCTGAAGACATGCCACGAAGGGAAGAAGTGTCTTGCCATCAGCGGGAGTGCATGAGGCGAAGAAAGAGGCCACCCTTCATTTGAACCTGATGCCTCACACAAAAGAGCTGGGCAAGAAAAGAAGCAGGTGTGAGGCTGCAGAAGCAATGGTCCAGTCATGTTTCCACCTAGCAAAGCGAGTACCTACCTCCAACACTCTGTGTGATAAAGGGTGTGTGAGCTTGATCCTGCACTGTGCTGAAAGGTAGTGCTCGGTAGCAAACATAAGATTGGTTTAAAGATGCGAGAGCCACACTGGAACACCATCTCGGAGGCGACAACACGAAAAAGGACAGGGCTCCCGAACGCACTGCAGTGGCAGCTAAAGTAAATGGTGACGGGCCCAGTCAGATCCCGGGCCTCTAGCGGCGAACTCAATCTAGTGCTATGTACGGAGGCCCAGATGCAGAATGAAGGTCCAGGGCTGCACAGCGTTGCTGTATGTGTGCTCACAACTTCAGAGCAAAGGTAAAAGCATCCACGCCAACGTTTCCCCTTATGCCCCAGGCCACTGGAGGTGACAATCATAAAGCGCTGCTCCGGTCCCTAAAAGGATAGGAACAGTACTGTCTACCCGGCGTGAGAAGTTGTGTTACTAAAAAATGATCCTATTGGCTCGCAAGTGCAGGATCTGGACGTTGTAGGTGACATCTATGATCCAAGCAACCATGGCTCTGTTAGGCAGAATCTTGTGCAGTGCCCTTAGGGTAGGGTGACCAGATTTAAAAAAAAAAAAAAACGGACAAGCCATAGACATAAAAGTAGGACTACCATAAATAGGGGGAGGGTGGGAGGGGGGATGGGTGGGGACTCGGATGGGGTGTGCTCACATGCACACCCCTCTTATTGGAGGAAAGTTTGCCGGGGAGGCCAAGGGAGAGGAAATGGGGGCGTTTGCAGATTTAAAGTTGCGCCGGGACCCGATTTCGGGATTTCGAAATCGGGTCCCGGCACAAACAGGGACCTTGGGCACCCAACCTTGCAAACCCCAGATGGGGTTTGCAAAATGAAAATACTCCCGGGACCCCGGAACAGGGGGTGATTTCCCCGGACTGCCCCGGGAAAACCCGGACGTCTGGTCACCCTACCTTAGGGACCACTACACACAATTAAGACTACAGGTGACAATACAAGTTTTACCTTTGGTACAAGCCTGTACCTCTATGTCAGAGTGGTAGCAGTGGCGGAGCAGCCAGGCTTATCTCAAGAGTATATGAGTAGTAGCAGAGATTACACAAAGGGACCCCAATTACTGTGACTCAAGCAAACACTGACTCAAGGTTTCAGGTAGAAAAATATAAGTACATTTATTTTTAAACCATTCGTTATAAACACAACACTTCTATTAAACTTAAACAAAAACCACATGTTAAATATACTACAACTAACCAATTCACTTTGTACAGTAAGTCTCAAGGTAAGTACCCTGTGTTTGAGTGAACCGGTGTTACGAACAAAACACGTTACCGCAAATACGATTGCGATCACTTTTTGACAGTTCGGTCTACTAAATAAACGCGTATCCGTGACATGAAATGCTACCGGGGCAAAAACACACTTAGCACCTGAGATATCCAGAGGGAGTTGGATGCAAAAATCACAGGCAATATTTTGGTTAGGCAGACAGAAACGAGAAACACTCAGAGACAGGAGATCAAAAGTCAAAGGGCCGGAGCCAGGGTCAAGTGGCACCAGGGGCCTGTTGCCAAAGATCACACAGTCAGACAGTTCACGATTCAACGTAGCCAAGAGTACTTCGATATTGTCAATGTTCGGAAGCAAAAGTTATAAGAAGGAGGGAAGACAAGGGCAAGCCTTGGAGATGAAGAAAAGGGGTTCACCCAGTTTCCTCAAGCAGAGCACAGTACCTTATTCCAATGGTGCAGCTGGTGCCCTGGCAGTTGTTCCTGTTGGTTTCCCGCAGACCCACGGTTCCTGGAGCTTCGCTGTGAAGGAGGACGTCTGAAGGGGGTCTGCACCACACAGGGATGAGGCCGGTGTAACGTCACTTTTTGCTATCTGTCAGAAAATCCTATCGGTAGGAAAATCTGACAGGTATTGTAATGTCATTTTTTGCTACCCGTCAGAAAATCCTACCGACAGCAGGCATTGGGCAAGCCACCCAGGGGTAGAGGAAAAAGTGACGGCGTAGGAAAATCTGACAGCCTGACCTGTCATTTTTTTCCTACCCATCAGAAAATCCTACCGACAGCAAGCATTGGGCAACCCACCCAGGGGTAGGAAAAAGTGACGGGGTAGGAAAATCTGACAGCCTGACCTGTCATTTTTTCCTACCCGTCAGAAAATCCTACCGACAGCAGGCATTGGGCAACCCACCCAGGGGTAGGAAAAAGTGACAGGGTAGGAAAATCTGACAGCCTGACCTGTCATTTTTTCCTACCCATCAGAAAATCCTACCGACAGCAGGCATTGGGCAACCCACACAGGGGTAGGAAAAAGTGACGGGGTAGGAAAATCTGACAGCCTGACCTGTCATTTTTTGCTACCCGTCATAAAATCCTACCGAGAGCAGGCATTGGGCAACCCACACAGGGGTAGGAAAAAGTGACGGGGTAGGAAAATCTGACAGCCTGACCTGTCATTTTTTCCTACCTGTTATAAAATCCTACCGAGAGCAGGCATTGGGCAACCCACACAGGGGTAGGAAAAAGTGACGGGGTAGGAAAATCTGACAGCCTGATCTGTCATTTTTTCCTACCCGTCAGAAAATCCTACCGAGAGCAGGCATTGGGCAACCCACCCAGGGGTAGGAAAAAGTGACGGGGTTGGAAAATCTGACAGCCTGACCTGTCATTTTTTCCTACCCGTCTGAAAATCCTACCGAGAGCAGGCATTGGGCAACCCACCCAGGGGTAGGAAAAAGTGACGGGGTAGGAAAATCTGACAGCCTGACCTGTCATTTCTTCCTACCTGTCAGAAGAAAATCCTACCGACAGCAGGCATTTGCCCAGGTACCAGGAAAGTGGGGTAAGTGGAGTAAGAGGTTACGGAATCAATTCCTCTTTTTTCAGTTTGATGACATCCCCAAGTGGATTGAAACCTCTCCTGATGCAAGATCCTCATGGAGCTCGGTGGAGGATTCTGAATGCCCAGCCAGCGTGTGTGTGCCGAGGGGGCAATGTTCAAGGCGCTTTAGGAAGTAGCAGCCTATAGAGAGATGGGGCATTGCTTAAAGAGTCTGGGACTGAGACCCTGTGAGTTCCCGGCAGTATGCTGTCACACGTGGGTGGGGTGCAGAGTGCCCTCTTATGGCAGCCCATACACCGATGTGCTTTCTTCAAAGAGGCGTTTTATTTGCAGGTAATTTCTTAATGGGGGCAGGCATGTTAATGGCAAAATGAGGAAATCAGATTATTGTGTAAATATAGACTGGGGTGCAGTGGCGTAACACATGGCCTGGGGGCCCCCCTGCAAGCCATGCTGAGGGCCCCCCCCAACTCAGCAGAAAATCACGGGTTCCGCCACACGCTGGGCCGGCCTAGATACCACGCTTGCGCAATACGCACAAACGTGTTGATGAAGGGGTATACCACACACTGCACTAGGAGAAAGATATAAATATGTGTTTTAATGCTATATACAGCACACTTTCTGAGAAAAATTGGCTAAAAAGCCACAGTGTTTGGTATTGTTGTGTAGGGTAACAGCAATCCAATACATGCAAGTCACCAACAGTGTACATGAACATTAATGCTTTGCTATTAAAAATGCCATGCCACAATGAAAACATGTCCAACTGGCTGCACAATGTAGACCAGTGTAGACACATAATAACATTACAGTAAAGCATGCCAGGCCACATTAAGACATACCTAGACTGGTTGCACCAAAATGCCAGTCGAAGCAATAAGACTCATAAAGAAGAGAGCACACATTCAAGCCTGTGTCTCTGCGGCCTCTAACAACACAGCCAAACTCTTTAAAATCTGCAAGGAACTGGCCAATCCTGTTGCGGTTTCTACCTCTCCTGTTCCCTCAACAGGTCCTCTGTACAGCTTTGACCTCTCGCTTCTCTGCTAAAACTCAGGACATCCTGTCCACTATCTCCTCTTCCTCTCCCTCTTCCTCTCTCTGGCCCCTTTGGCCATCTCTCCCTCTCCTCCTCCTTTCTCCTCTTTCTCTCTAACACCTGACTAGGTTTCTAGACAAGTCCCACCTATGGAAGTGTCGGCGAAACAGGTGCTCGCCTTCTCCTCCAGAACCATTAAGGACCACATTGACACCCTTGATCCATTTCTGTAATTATACTTTTGCCACCGGAACTTTCCCCTCTCCCAAACTCTTGGAAAAGCTGGCCAACTGCCAGCTTACACTCCAAACTGAATCTGTTGGTTGTCTCCATGACCATCAGTCTGGTTTAAGAGCTGCCAGAGGCACTGAAACTGCTCTCCTGAATACCTGTGAAGATCTGATCTCTAACCTTGATTCCAGCATTCCTTCTGTCCTCATTATCCTGGAACTTTCCTCTGCTTTCGACACGGTCAACCATGCCATCCTGATCAATTGACTCTGTGAGAACCTGGGCATCATGGATCAGGCCCTGGAGTGGCTGACCTCCTTCCTCTTGGACCGCCCCTCCCAGGTCCAACTTGGTCCCTTTCACTCCGTCACCTCTCTCTACATGTAGCGTTCTCCAGGACTTTATCCTCTCACCCTGGTTTTCCAACCTCTACTTGGCCCCTTTGACCCACCTAATCACTACCTTGTCCTCTAATTTACAGTGTTATGCGGATGACACTCAGCTTTCCTTCAGGCTCCCCTCAGCCTCTCCTCTCTCGCTCATTCCTGGTGTCATCTTCAACTCCACTCTCTCTCTCTCCTCACATCTCGGACATAGCCATGAAATCCCACTACCAGCTGCACCTCCTCAACGGGACTCTTACATTTTTCACTTTCCCCCAGAAGCTCACTGTCTCCAGAGCTCTGGTTCTCTCTAGGGTGGACTACTGCAACAGCCACTTTCTCAATCTGCCTTCCTCTACTCTCCGCCCTCTGCAACTAATCCAGAACAGGATTGCGAGACTTATCCTTGGCCTCAAGCCCAGGGACTGTATCTCTCCAGCCATGAAATCTCTCCACTGGCTCTCGGTGGCTGCAAGGATCAAGTTCAAGACCCTTTTCACAAGGATTTCTGGGGCTGGGATACGCACTACATCCAATGCTATCTGCCAAAATACCTTCCTTCTCGAGCCCTAAGGGTTAGATGCTTCTCCAGGCAGAGAGTGGGAGGGGGTAGATCCTTCTCCCCTGCAGGTGCCTCCCTCTGAAATGGCCTCCCTGACCCTCCCAAACTTGAGCCGGACCACATGATGCTCTGGAAGCAGCTCAAAACATTCCTCTTCTCCTCTGCTTTCTCTCTCTGCCTCCCCTGCTGACCTACCTGTCCGCTGTACCAACTGGTTGCTTGGCTACCCTCTGTCTCACTGAGTCCAGGCCTACCACGCATTTAGGGGCTGTAACTGTAACCCTACAGTCCCTTATTCTCCTTGCACTACCCAGAGCCACGCTGTCCTGGCGGCACTTACTCAGAGCATTGCTGCCGTGTTTTCCCCTCCCCTCTCCCTTGCACTTCTCGTTCTCACACTTGCACGATCTGAATGACACAAGGCTTAGTAAGATCATTTGTCTTGTCCTCCCTCAGTTTTCCTTCCCTTGTCTTGTCGTGCCTAAAAACACTTGTGTACAGGTGTGTTATATATGACTTATCATATCATAAAATATCATTTTATCACAGATGCCCAGAAAAATATACAGTGCCGCAGTAAGAAACGGCTAGACTGGCAGAACCCAAATGTCAGTCTAGCCAGGAATTACACTTAGCAGGACTGCTCTATCAGAAATGCCCAGTTACAAAAAAGTCATACCAAACTGAGGAATGACTAGACTGGCTGCACCAAAATGCCTCTCTAGCCCCTAATGCCACATATCATGCCTGCATAGCATGGACATGGGCGACCATTATGATTTATTGCACAACCCCACGCCCCACACATCCCTTCTCCCTCCCATCCCCTACCCCAACCTCCAAAATCAGCTCATTGGCCCAGAATTACCTGCATGTCCCTCTTCCTTGTCCCAGTGCTTACGTATGAGGCTCCTTGCCTCACTGGTAAGTACTGGGATGGGGCAGAGTGGGACTAGGAGTAATGAAGATTACAGGTAGCTAAGTCAGGCATTACCTTCATGTACCTCTACCTTATACCAGTACTTGTGCATGAGGCATAGTGCCTTATACACAAGTACTGGAATGAGGAAGAATAGGCATAGGTGAAAGATGATTACCTATAATTAATTAATTAATCAAGGCATTAAACACAAGTAGTGGTGCAACACCATTGAGATGACTGGGTTTCAGCACTCCCTCCCCCCACTGAAATTGTGGGCCATGTTGACTTGACCTGGCTGACCTACAGAGCAGTTGCCGGACAGAAAAGGACACAGATGTTAAACGGCACCTGGGTTTTGCCGTTAACAAGGGCCCGGCCCAGCAATTACTAATGAACAGCATTTCACTGTTAGTACCTGCATTCAAATACCACATGTTTTAAGCAATTGAAATTGCGATGTGGGTTTAGTACTTGCTTGCCAGGGGAGTGATTGGAAGGGTAGAGAGGAAACAGGAGACCAGTCATTCTCAAAGCAGCCCATAAGTGGGTGCTTTCAGACCTAAATGAGAGATTTAACTGCTTGTAACATTGAAGCTGCACTAGAATAGTCTCATTAAAATGCGTAAAGAAGTTAGATGCTGCCACATAAATACGTTTTCTCCTCCCCACCACACGTGAAGTTAGAGCCTCTCCCAACATTTGAAGGGTTAGCCTCCCTGAAATGTAGGTTTTGTTGTGCCCCTGAACACAAGCACACACACCATTCACACACCCAGCCATCCATATATTTAAGAGTGCACTCTTTCACCATACAAGCACACCCAGGCAGCCACCCGTACATTTAAGTGTTCTCCCTTTCACCACACAGCCACACACACCCAGCCACCTGCCCATACATTCAAGTGTGCACCCTTTCACCATACAGGCACACCCAGGCAGCCACCCATACATTTAAGTGTAAGTGTGTATCCTTTCACCATACATGCACACCCAGCCACCCATACATTTGTGTGCACCCTTTCACCATACACTCACACAGGCAGCTACCTATACATTTAAGTGTGCACCCTTTCAGCATACCCTCACACAGTCAACTATACATTTAAGTGTGGACACTTTCACCATACAGGCACACCCAGGAAGCCACCCATACATTTAAGTGTACATACTTTCACTGTACACACACACGCATAACCAGCCACCCATACATTTGTGTGCACTCTTTCACCATACACTCACACATGCACACGTCATGGGTTGAGGGGAGCCATAATGCTTCAAAAATTCATTTGGCCTCATTAGGACCCTGGCGGTGACGGTATGAACGGTGGCGGTAGGGCACCGGCACCGTTCATACTCTCCCGCCGCATTATGAGTTATGCTCGCAGGTTCCTGACAGCCCGCCAGGTCTAACCTGGCGGGCTGTGTGGCACCAGCGAGCATAACTCGTAATTGCGCCGTCACCGTTAACATCGGTGCCGGCACAACCATGCTCCCCACCCCCATTCTGCCCTATAGGGGGATCGTGAGCCCAGCAATACCGCCACCCGCGAATGGGAAATTACCAGCCCATTCAGCTTGTAATGGGCCGGTTATTGCCTATTCGCAGGAGGCGGTGCCATGCTCGTAATGAGGCCGATTGTTTCTTTTTGAAGTCACTCTGACTTCATAAAGAAATTATTTCTGTTAAGGACTAAACCATAATGGAAATAATTTCTTTATGAAGGCAGAGTGACTTCAAAAGTTTATTTTTGAAGTCATAGGCTTCCCCCACCCCATGACATGGAGGCCTCCAGCCTAGGGTCTTCATGTCATGGGGTGGGGGTAGCCACCAGACTTTTTGTATTCACTCTGCCCTTCATGCAGAGTGAATTAAAAAGAAAATGTAAAAAAAAAAGTTTAAAAAAAAGGTAGATTTTTTTTTTTTTTACATAAGTGGGGCCCCCTTCCAGAACATGTGGTCGCGGGGCCCCCCGCACGGCAGGGGGTGCGGGGGCTCCTGTTACGCCAGTGCTGGGGTGTGAGAAAATTGCCCCTCCAACAAAAGAGCCCTGCCTCTCTGACTTTCGATCCTGATGAGGCCCCCAGCCCAGCCCAGATCCCCCATGAATGAGGGTCTTCTGGAACGCCAGGCGCCCTCTCCCTTCTCCCTGACATCAGCATGCTTTGCCCTGCACGCCTCATGTTACTGCTGGGGAAGATGGCTTATCCGGGCAGCACTGAGCCTTGACCACATCAAACAAGATCTAAAGCGGGGGCACCCCCTCGCCCACGCCCTGGGCCGGTGTAAAATGGCTGAGGTGTGTAGACACTGCCCTAAGCTCCCCCTCCCCTGCCCCTACTGCTTTCCTCTGTACAAAGATGCCTCTGCTATTTCGCCAGCTCTGCCCCCACTATTTAACTATAAGTCATGACTGAGCATGCACACGCACTGCCCACTTTATTTAGTGTTCAAGTTAAGAGCCAGAACAGTTGAATAGCTTTAGTAAAAGGCAGAAGTCAACAGAAAGGTATGGATGTAATAAATGAAAGATAGGAGGAGCGAGACAGAGAGCGAGAGAGAGATAAAGATGCCGTGGTATAGAAGTGTAGTGATAGAAGGAGCGAGACAGAGAGCGAGTGAGAGAGATGCTGTGGTACAGAAGTGTACCGAGGCTAACCGAGGCAGCGTACGAGTACGCAGAAAGAACTGCCCGAAAGAAGGGTGGACAGGTCTGCAACAAGGACAGTAGCAGGAAGAAAAACAGGGACCAAAGACACAAGAGTGTGAAAAATGAGTAAAAGAGCTGGAGTCCAGTAGGAAAACTGCGCTGTGCTTCCTCTTGCAAGGCAGCATGTGTTACACAGAGTTCTGCCTGCATCGTCTCACATGACATCTGGAGCACCTCCCGGCATGCATGTAGCTCAGCCGAGATGGTGTTCTCAAGCTGCTCCATCCTCACTTCTAACGGCTGCCTCTGGGACATGTTGAGCACACCCACAGTAGATCTGAGGGATTGGTGATCTTCCCTCAGGGCCTCCCTGCGTGCCTCTGCCTAAGCAGCAATTACTTTGCGCAGAGACACCATTTCAGCCCAGGGTACCCTGTCTGAGGATGCCATGCCCAGCCTGAGTGAGCAGCACGTGGACTGCGTTGCCTGCTGCTGGAGCTCCACCTGCCTATCAGGGGGAGCATGGATTGGGCCACACTTTCCATGCCTTGAGCAACCTTCTCAATAGCTACCCCCTGTTGCTCTCAACTGGCATACATGGCATACATGGCATACTCCCACTCAGTATTCCACAGTGGCGCACCGCCACCGTGTTGCCGGACATTATACCTGTGCGACCCAAGGAGCCGTGGTCCTTGCCGGATTGGCACCACCCGCGGCTGCAGGACTGTATCCCTCTCTCGACATGATACACCAGGCACATCAGCAACTCGGACGTTCCAACACTGCCTGGCCCCTCAGTGCAGGTGTCGCGGACAGAAGATCATCCACATCAGGATCACTCACTGGCGATGAATTGTCATTATGCGCATCCAACTCAACATTGTGCTCAGAGTGTTGATAAGAGCTTGACTGATTGCCAGCCCTGGACACGACGGTCTGGAGCACAAATGGGTTCTCGTGGTCTACCACCTGACGACCCCCACTTGTGCCGGGTTGCTGAGGTAAAAGCAATCCTGTGTCTAGAATGACATCACCATCCTCTGGCTTCATTGCGTCATTACCTGTAACGTAAACAAAACAAACATGAGTACACATGTCAGCAGCACATAACCCACACACACATAGACATCACTACATCGACAGCCAACACATGAAGCAGACATGTCACACACAACTCAAATTCCGGCATGCATCCAGTGGCATTGATATGCAATGGCATCCCGAAAGCAGAAATGGATGCGTGTAAATTGCGAAGCCTACACATGTACTGAATGTAGTATATCACCTCCATCACACCACCTCTCGCAGGCACATATCACAGGCAGAAACGACAGATGGCATCAAATAGATGGCAGTAACATAAGCATGTTTGAACAGCCCAATGGCCACAGCTGCAAGTGAATCAAAACACACCATGACACACGTAATATGCATGTAGACATGCATCACTAAATCATCATCACCAATATAGCTTCATTGATCTGCAGCTCGACCCCTACCGGGCGTCATGGGCCCTGAAGACATAGTGAATAGCCCGAGCAAAGCGAGGGCCTTCAACGAGATATGAGGGACCATAACGCCCAGTACGGTCCGAGCTGCTAGTCCATGAAGCCTCTAGAACACCTTTCAGGGCCTGATTCAGCACTTTGTGCATTGAATGTGCCAAAAAACATGATTCAGTGTGTCAAATCACCACGCCCAGGCTCCACCAGTATTGCTAAGTGGGCCTGGGCGACAGTGCACCTTCAGGATTGTGCCGGTTGAAAAAAACGGGCATAATGCTGAAATCTCAGCAGCATTATCGTAAAATAACAACATATTAGTTATTTAACAAAAATGCTGCTGAGAACACATGTGTAAATAAACATTTTCACACACTCCTAAGTAAGTAGCTGCAATGTTGCACTACACAACGTAGAAGCTGCTTGCATATGTATATGGGAAAGTGTTTAAATACACCTGTGTTCATATACACCCATATGGCGTATGTGTACAGCATCCTATACAGCAAAGCAAGCAGCTTCAACGCTGCTTGCTTTGATGTATGTGAAAGTGTACACATACACACGTGCAGGCAGCTCCACGGTAATTACAACCCCATTTGCGGGCTATAATCAATCTGTGGGCTATACCAGTTAGTATAGGCTGCAGATTGACCAATCAACTTTGCTAAATACCCGCTAGGGTGTTCCAATACAGAGTACATGTGTCACAGGATGCACCTGTGCTTGTGCGTTTCATAACAGTGAAGGGATGAAAATCTGAACATACATGCCAGGTCGCTTTGACATTGCAGCAGTGAGTAGGCATGTAGAACGGTGTAACATGGCTCAGAAGTGGGTGGGTGCAGTGCAGTACATGTGTACGTTACCAACAATCTACATCAACAAGTACGTTTTGATGTCAATCACTTAACATGACGGCAGTGTAAGGGCAAGTTCAGCCATCATGTGCAATGTGCATGCACTGGGTTGCATGGCTACAGTTAATACCCCTTAGTGAAAATACAGGGAGGCATTGCATGGCAATGAAAGGTTGACCAGAGAACTGTCTATTGGCAGACAGTGTTGGCTAATGTCAATTGCATCACCTCAGTCACCTGACACCACAGCAGATGAGAATGGGACAGTAAGCAGGACACATGATGAACTGTCAGTAGTACACCCATTCATGCAGAAGGCACTACACCAGTTGAACAGAGTCATGGGGCCTGCAACAGTGGGAGGCCTGTGCCCAACACAGACAATGACACCCTAAACATGTGCGTGATGCAGGACTGAGCCAGAGTGAGCATGGAATGGATGACCAAATGCCATGATATGTATGTAATCCCGGACACGTACTACAATGATCATCCTGCCAAGGACAAATAGCGGCGTGCATGGAATGCACATGGAGCATGAATGGGAAATCATGTCCCCGGGGAGCATCTGCCATCTGCACAGTCTGAGTGAGACACCCTGCATCAAGGACAAAGGATGTACCCCACAGTATGTGTCTGGCAGGTTCGCAGGGGGAAGTGTGCATGTACAAAGGAGCGTGGAACAGGCCATTGCAGTAGTCCAACATGTTACCCACCAGTGCCATGGTGAAATTGAGGTGCAGTGGGGTGGAACCATGCCCGCATGTAGTACCCGCATGCAGGCTGAACACACATGCACGTCAGTCATGCAATGATATATTCTGAGTGCTGAGTGGAAAGACACCACAGGCTACATGCAGACAGGTCAGTGAGCTGGAACATGGACCCGAGGGGCAGCCGTGTGACTAGCATGTGAGTAGGGTGCATGTGTGGTGATGAGGACAGTCCCCGTCTGCTTCACATGTCCAGCATGCATCACAACAGGCACGCATTAGTGAAGCATTGCATGACTCGCACATGAGAACCATGTAGTGGCAGTCAAGCACAACACATCACACAAGCAAACAACACATGGGCTGGACAAAAACGCAACAACACTCACAGGACGAGGCATCATAATCCTGCACCTCTCCCACTCCTTCGATACAATTGTGCCGGGATGAACTCTGCAGCGATCTCCTCGTGCGGAGTGAGTTCTTCCTCCTCAGGTGGTGGCCCACTGCCAGTAACGTGAGTGATGGCATAATTGGAGGCACGCTTTTGCTTAGTACAGCGTCAGAGGTCATCCCAATGCTTTTTGCAGTCCTGAGCTGTGCGCACCTGATATCCGAATGCACTAACATCATCCGCAACATGCTGCCAATGTGCCCAACGCTGGGCAGGCATAGTATGGCAATTTGGGCCCACCAGTATATTGCGTTCATGTTCCAACACGTAGCGCACAAGGAAGTTCAGTTCCTGCTTGTTGAAAGGCTTCTTCCTCGATCTGCTCGAGGCCGTAGTCGTGTCTGGGGTCCCAGCTTCTTGTGCAGGAGCAACCTTCCTCCTCTTGGGCAGTGGTACAGACCTTGACTGGCAAATGCCGCCCTGATCAGTAGGGTCAGTGGCGCTGGTGGACTGGACCAAGGGAGTGGCAGGTGGAACCAGGACGGAAGCCCTGACTTGCGTCAGTGGCTGCTGGGTGCTCTTGACAGGACCCAGCGCAGCAACAGCCGCTGTGCCAAGGTCTGTGACCGACACAGTCCTGGCTGGCAGACTCACAGCCGGGATGGTGTTGGCTGCATCTGCCCGTGCAGTTGCCAACACCCGGCTGCTTGGGGCAACAGATGACAACACTGCCCCAGGGACATGTGCCTCGGTCCGAGCATCCCTGCACGCACATTGCTTGTGTCCTGACCACCTGGAATTCAGCCTGGGAGTCCTCAGGTGCCAACACATCATGCGCTGGCCGACCCTGAGCCTGGGTGGTGGTCGCCACAGCTGCACCTACAGCTACCACTACCGTTGGGCCTGTGACAGTAGATGAAACTGACTGCCGGGTCACATGGGCGCCAGTGTCAGATGCAAGAGCTGCATCTCCCGTAGCCGCAGGGGGTGGTGGCATGACTGCACCAACACGTGGCAGAGCATCCTGCCCAAGTGGCACACCCCTGCCTCTTCCCCCTCTGCAGCCACCCTGGACTCCCACTACTCCCATGTCACCCTGGCCACATCTCTGATCACACCCACCACGTGGAGAATGCCCCACTAAGGCGCCCCTCACCTTTTGTGGCCTCCCAACCATGGCACGGATGTACTAGTGCCAATGGGAGGTGTGTACCACTGTGCTCCTGCAAGGCTGTATGTGACCCCTGGGAGAAAATGACGGGTCACGCAACGCTCTGGCACCCCAAAATCTGCAATAAAACTGTGCACGCAACCCCCGGTAGCCCACGTGTGTGGAATTAACCTCCTGCAGTACCCGGTGGCACCCAGGGACACAAAAGAAACACCTATGCGTGGGGCACACAGGCTACTATGACCTCGAAAACAGGTACGCGATACACAGGGGGACCCGAAGTGGGAAAAATAGCGTGCCAGACTCACCGTCTGACTAGCGTGGGAAAGAAAAACACGCGTAGGCAAGACCCCCGCCAAAATAAGAGGTACGTCCTCGATCTGCTGTGAAGTGATGGCGCGTGAAATAACAAGAAGTAGCAACACACGCGTCGGTCTCCACGAAAAGCATGTACAGCGAACTGCTGGCCCGCGCTCACCTTTAACCCGTGTCGAGGAAAACGCCTGCGCACATCACGTCACTTACGTGCTTACGCTGAGGCCCTTTCCTTGAACTACACGCTGACGTGCTGTTTTTTCACATGCTAAATCACTCTGCATTCAGCTGGCCATGCGACAACACACGGAAGACCACGCTCCTGCCAGAAGGCCATTTTCCTGCCCCCAGAGCCACGAGCCATCTGCTGCTGCCTGCCCGCTGCCCACGTGCCCTGCTATTTGGCGCCTGCACATCAGCCATCTGCAGGGGTCCAGTTGCTGTGACCACCCCTGCTGGAACAGAAGACTCCCGACTGCTGTTCCATCTCTCCATAGCCCAGCCCCAGGACCCAGTTGCCCACCCACAGCTGCCTCAGGGGTTGCCATGTTGGGGCAAACACCATCTGAGACCACTGGCAACCCCCAGCCAGAGAGGCAGAGGGCTGTCAGCTTCTCAGCCACATAAGTTTGTTATCCTGGTGGAGAAAGTCCTGGGGCATTATGATGCCCTCTTCAGATGACCGTGCACCGACAAGGAAAGACGGAAGAGGACCTGGTCGGACATTGTGGTTACCATCCACGCGGAGTGGGTGGCAACCCGCGACTTGAAACACATCAATATGCGCCGGGAGGACTACAGCTCCAGGACCCTCAAGAAGGCCCGGCGCCTCTTGCGTGCAGCATATGCAGGGGGGCGCCAGGTCCAATTTACCATTGACCAGGTGATGGTCCTGGAATGCATCAACCCAGTGCTTCACCACCAGGTCCTGGAGAGGCGGACCCGTCTGGAGTCGAGCAGTGACTGTCTGGCCTATCCCATTCCACACAGTGCATGTTGAGATGTGGCAGGAGTGTACAGCTTGGACATATGTCTGACATCACCCATGTATGGATGTTTGTGTGCAGGGACATGCCCGTGCTGCATGTGAGTCCAGTCATGTGTGATGCACATCAATGGTGTATGTGTTCCAAAGCATGATGTCCAACTGCATGTGGAGATGCACACATGTTTGCATTTATGTGTATGTACTATGCCATGGTTGGGGTGTGACACATGGATGCTGGTCCCACCTTCATGTACGTGCACGGTGTACATGTGCGTGTATCTGTTTGGCATGTGTGTGACAGTGAGACGCCATGGATGCATGTGATCCGGACATCTGGGTACCTGATTGGCAGATGTGACATAGTTGCCGATGAATGCACTGTGACAGGTGGTTGAGATGTACAGATGCATGTCTGTCTGGTGGCATGTGTGCATGTGATCGGCACTCCCCATGTTGCTTGTGACATCATGCCAACCTTTGGATGGTCATGCAGTTACTTGTATATAGATGCTGATGCCTGCTGCACGATCCCAGTTTATTTGTGCATGTGTGTGTGGGTTCAGATGACATGAGTGTTGGGGAGTGTGATGCCATCTGTGATGGCTGACACTGACACTCATGTGCAACTGTCATGTGTGTAGCAGACCATTGTACGGTGACCTGATGCCTGTGTTCTGTCTCTCCCTGTCTGCAGAGTCGATTGATGAAGAGGGCGGAGACAGTGCTGTGGAACCCAGCGAAAGGGATGCCACCGCCAGCCGGAGAGGCAAGGCCCAGCTCCCCTCCCAGGTTCTAATATCTTCCGGGAGTGAGGAGTCTGGTGCTGCGTCCATGGTCGCAACTGCCGGGTGGAGGTCCAAGAGGCCAAGGTTGGAGGTGGACGCCTTGGCAGCAAAAGGGGCAGCTGAGCCTCCACCCCTACCACCCCTGGCCATGCCCCACAGGCAGCCCATCCACCCTGATCATGCCCCACAGGCAGCCCATCCACCCTCCCCATGCCACGCAGGCAGCCCACACCACAGGAGACACCACTGTGACCCCTGGCCATGTTGTACAGGGGTCCCATCCGCTCTCCTGAACCCCCTTCTTAACCATCTTGAAAGGCCGGTGTGTACTGTGGATGTTACACAGGCACTGTCAGAGTAGATGGTAACACTTTTCCTTCACATTCCCTGAGCCCTAATATCAGAGCCACTAGTTCTGCTTGCGCTGAATATTGGGGAGGTAGTCAAACACGTTTTACTACCTTTGTAGGGCTTGATGTCCTGAAGATGGTGCCAAACTGTTTGACCTTTAATTTTGACAGCTCTGTCTACTACCGCCTCAACTATGTGAGGGCCGGTAAATCGGGGCATATTCCAACGCCTCGTGAAGTTCCTAAGGAGCACCGTGTCTCCTATTTGAATAGAATGTTCTTTTCTAAGTTCCTGAGTATTGTCACTCTCTTGTATGTTGTCTTCTGACCTCCCCTGTGTCCGTCGAATCTTTTGAGAGATAAAAGAAGCGCTAGAAACAAGTGAATTCACATACTCATGTATTTCCGTACCAAATACCTCAGCAGTCCCCTCACAATCTCTTACAGCTATTGTGGGTGCAGCTAATGGGAGGTGCATGCGGCATCCAGTCACCACCTCGTGGGGTGTGAGATGGTGATAGGAGCCGAGTTTATTCCGCAATTCGATCAAGGCCAGGGGTAAGCAGTATAGCAAGTTCTTTTTTGTGCTTTGCTGCATTTTGGCTATGTTTTCTTTCAGGAGTCCATTGAGGCGTTCACAGATGTCATTTGCATGTGGGTGATATGCACATGAAAATTTATGTTTTATCCTCAACATGGTAGTTATGTGCTGGAATAACTCGTTAGCGAAGTGAAGGCCGTTGTCAGACCGGAGGACCTCACAGACGCCCCATCTTGGGAATACTTATTGAAACAGGAATTTGGCTGCTCTTAAGGCATCAGCCTGGAGCTTGGCCCAGCCTCTATCCTCCTTGAAAAGGGGCAGAGCATCACAATCATGTATCGGTAGCCTTAACAAACGTTGATCATGTCCACATAATCAATGTGGAGGTGCAGAAATGGGCGTTTGGGACAGGGTATTGCTCTTCTTATCACTCTTAGGGTGTGCCCACGAGTGAATTGTTGGCATGTTAGGCAATTACTGATAGAATTGGATACATGAGCGTTCAAGTCAGGGCAAAACCATGTTTCTCCAATGCGTGTTGCAATGACCTGTTTTCCTGTATGTGTAGGATGGTGTAGCTGGGTTAAGGCTATTTTCAACAGTGTAAGAGGCATTACTACCTTTCCTGTGTTGTTTTGCCGCCTTTTCATCCATTGGTGCTGCTGCCTGCAGTTCCATTATTTGTGTTTCTGTTATGTGATTATAACCTTCTTTCATTAGTATCTGTCTCACCCCTCCGCTTTCTTTTTGTTTTTCTTTGAGGCCCCACATTTCCCCAAAATATGAGGCATTTTTTGCATGGTAATCTGCTGCTTCATGCTCTTTTGAGATTGGATCGTCTCCATTAGTATGTGCTTGTGCTTGGCACTTAACTAATACGTGTTCCGCTGGATATGTCACTACTCTATTAATTCTTCCAATAGGAGGGCATGTTGTACAGGGGTCCCATCCGCTCTCCTGAACCCCCTTCTTAACCATCTTGCTAGGCCAGAGTATACTATTGATGTTACGTGGGCACTGTTAGAGTAGATGGTAACCCTTTTCCCTTCACATTCCCTGAGTGCTAATATCAGAGCCACTAGTTCTGCTTGCGCTGAATATTGGGGGCGGGGGGTTGTCGAACACTTTTTACTACCTTGCTCGTCCAATCTTCTTTTAACCTTACCACTGCCGCACCTGCTCTCCTAATCCCATCACCTTGATCAATTGTGGAGGAGCCATCAATGTACAGCACCTCTCCCCCTCAAGTGCATCTTCCTCTACCTTCCGTGTTTCTGTGTATACCTCAATAGCGTTTGTGCAATCATGGGCATATTCTCCTTTTTCGTATTCTTCTGCCAGGAAGTGCGCTGGGTTTACATTTTTGTACCTTACTATTTTCAATTCTGGTCATGACGATATTATCTCATACCCTGTTGCTCTTTTTGTTGTCAGCGTGCTTTTTGGCTTATGCAGAATCGCAAAGAGGGTATGTTCCACGTAAAGTTTTTTAAACAATTTTTATTAATTTTTAACAAACAAAACAACGATAAAAACCAAACAGTGAACATTAACCATAGTTCCAAGCATCATATACAATTTCATGACATGTCCACTGTCCCCCCATTGCCCTCCCCCTAACTCGAGCCTATTCTACTTCATCATCTTCCATCGCTCCATCTGGGGGTACCCTCCCCCCCACACTCCCAGAGGAGTCGCCATCTTCTAGGCAGGTCTGAGCAGACCCAAACAATGTGGCCACTAAGTGCCTCCAGGCCATCAATGTGTCCGCTTCTTCATCCCCCGCTCTGCTAACTGCTTCGCTCCACACCGCCGTTTCTGCCTCTGCCCATTTCTGAAGGTCGTGCCACCAAACTTCTACCTTTGATCTATTGTTTGCTTTCTATCCCATGGCAATTCTACGCTTGGCCAGTATATAGGCCAAGTCTTTGAGTTTACTCATGTGTATCAACTTGCGCGGCCTGGAGAACCCCCCCACCATGCAGGCTCACAAAGATTCCACCTCCAGTGTAATTCTTTTCTCAGACAAACGGTGGCCCACCTCCCCCCAGAATCTCCTAATTTCTGGGCATGCCCAGAACATATGTATAATCCCCGTGTTAACCTCCCCACTCTTGGGACATGTTTGTACCCCTGCATTCTTGAACCGAGCAATCCTCTAAGGGGCCATGAACGCCCTGTGGGTAATATACAGTTGGATTTGTTGCAACTTTGCGTTCCTGGACACTTTCTTGTGGTACCTCTGAACCTTCACCCACAACCCATCACTCATAGAGTCCCGGGCTTCCTCCTCCCAGTCCCGTCTCAGCTGGAGCACCTCCTTTCCCACCCTGGTCATCAACAGTTCATAAATTTGGGAGATCTCATGTCCTCCATCTCCCATAGTTATTGATGATGCTTTTTTTATAGCGAAAGCTGCAGCAGCCAAATGCTGTTCGCAAGGGAAGTGTCCTGTCATTACTGGGTCTAACTGTCCACTGTAGTATGCAATTGGTTTGTGACCAATGCTCGTTTTTGTGTGAGTACTGCCTTCATGACCACCCCATCAGAATGTGAGAATATAAAAAATCTTTTTTGTAATGTGGGTGCCTAGACTGCAGATATCGCCTTCTTCAGCTTATGGAATACATCGGTCATTACTCTTGTCCACCCAAGCTGTTTCCTTACCCTTTGCGCTTCTTTAAGGGCTATATGTAGGGGACACGTGTAAGAACTGTAATCAAAGACCCATTCCCTACAATATTTACATAGGCCGAGGAACTGCTGTAGCTCCCGTAACGTTTTTGGTTGGGGTGTGTCAAGTATTTCCTGTGCTCTCTTTGGTGCTATATGTCTGCCGCTTTGAGATATCAGCTGACCTGTGTACAGTACCTTTTTCTCACAATATTGTAATTTTGCTTTCTCTACTTTGTACCTTTTTTCTGTTAATACAGTGAGCATGTATACTGAGTCCTTCCTGCACTCTTTCTCTGTGGTGCTGCAAATGAGAATGTCATCTACGTACTGTAGAATCGTGCTCTCTGTTTGGTTATTGCCTAGATCCATCTGAATCACTCTGTTAAAGATTGATGGTGATTCACAATACCCTTGTGGCAATCTAGTGTGTTTCCATTTTCATTGTAGTGCATGAAGCTGGTTAAATCTTTTGAATATGGGTGTAATGGTATTGAGAAAAAGGCATTTTTGAGATCGATAACCAAGAAACATGTAGCCTCGGCCGGGATGCCACAGAGTATCGTGGCAGGGTTAGCCGCTATGGGGTATTCTGCCTCTACAATGTTGTTAAGGGGTCATAAATCCTGGATAAAACGCCACAACGCCCCATTTGCCTTGCAGACGGGGTACACAGCAGTGTTACATGGGGATTCTGATGGCACTAGGATGCCTCTGTCTATGAGGGCATTGATTGTCTCATAAATACCTTCATCTGCTTCTTTCGTCAGGAGATATTGTCTCACTCTTGGCAAAATAGCTCCTTGTTTCAACTTTATTTGCACTCCCCCTATGCTTTTTATAGACCCTACATCATAGGGAATTTTCATACACAATTTGTTGGTTACCTTCGCTAAATCTTCCTCACAAAAGGAAGGTGGTGCTGGGAGGGGCGCTTCTAACACCATTGCCACTTTTTTGGGCAACTTCTCTGTATGTTATGCGCAACCAAACATATACCCTCATTCCCAGCACCATCTCACTCTCTCCTTTCCCTTGTGAGAATAGTTCCTCATCAGACACTTGAGTTAATTGGCACCCTCCATGCCTTTCCCTCGTCGTCTAGGGTGTGCACTACAACCCAGTCTACCCTTACCACAAATCCCTCAAAATCAATTGATATGAATGCACCCTCCTTCTCAACTGCTGGTGTCTCTGGCCTGAAGAGGTACTCACCTGGCCTTCACCATACCTTCCCCGCTATTCCAAGCAGCCATGCAAGTGCCATGTCTGTTACAAATTGGAAAATATCAGGGTCAACTGGCTCCCCCCTCTATACACTCTTCCCACAATACGCCTGGAGTATTTGTCTAGCTGTGAGCATGTGAATGCCTGGTGTGGAGCACACTATGCCTTTGTCTGTGAAGGAGATTGTCATGTTCAGTCTGCTCATTATGTCGCGGGTGCATGCTTAGAGTAAAGTAGAGGTGAAGATAAATGGTGATCTCCTATTGATAAGGAGATGTTATCAGTGAAGGGAACCACTTCTCGAACCCCATAGAATCCTTGAGTGTTCACGGCATCGCCTGACATATGCATGACCTAGTGGCCCCAGTGTCAACAAGAAAGAAAGGTTTTGTCACCTATCGCCATCTTTATGCAAGGTTCCTCCGCAGGGTTAGGTGTTACTGAAAGGATGGGACACAGCAAGTTCGTCTGTGGGCTATCCTATTGTGGGTACAATGACTGTCCATTTCCTGTGTACGGGTTATGTCCCACTATTGTTACCCCTCCCATCCTAGTTATTGGTACCGCTGTGTTGTGTCCATGGGTTGTGATGAGTTGTCCTGTAGTTGTGTCAGTTGTTGTGCTGTTTCTATATGTTGGGGTAATGGTGCAGCCATTTGTTGTGGTTGTTGTTGTGGTGCTTGAGGCGTTTGTATTTGTTGTGTCGCTGGAATTGTTTGGTGTTGCGTCTGTGGTTGAGGTATGTTTTGTTGTGGCATATTTTGTGGTTGTCCTGTCTGCTGGGTGTCTTGCGTAGAGTATCCATTCTGTCCGCCCTGGTAACTTTGTTGCCCTTGTTCACCCCACCCTGGTTGAATTCCTCTACTCCTACATGTGCGAGAAATGTGGCCTAGTTGTCCGCATGTCCAGCACTGGGGCGTTCCCGTGCTTGCCATGGGAATCCTCCTCCTCCCTCACCCTGTCCCTGTTACCCTTGCTGTGTGTATCACCTGGAACCTCCTCCTGGGTGGTGTGATTGTGGTCCAAAGCCCCACCCTCTCTGGAACCCTCCTCTTCCTATATAATTGTTTTGATACTTGCCCATTCCAATAGGGAACCCCTCTCCCATTGGTGGTGCATATTGTGGTACTGCATTGTACTGCCGTTGCAGTTGGAGTTGAGGTTGGGGTTGTGATACTGCTGTCTGTGCTGGCGGGGCTTGGCTTGTTGTGAGTGCTCCTTCTAGAGCGTATTTCTATAGTTTCTTTTGGACCAATTTTGCTTCATCTGCTTTTCTATCCTCTGGCTTTTGCTTAATCTTTTCTTGCCACAGCCTGCAATGGTGTACTATTGTGAGTTGTATTTCTGACTATGCCTTTGCTTCCATCCCTACCATTTTCTTCAGTTGCCTCTGCACCGGCTCCGGTAAACCTTGTATTAAAATGTGGTAGAAGATAGCTATCGTTTTATCCCATGTCTCCCTAGTCTCGAGGCACCAGAGCTCTTGGATTTCTTGGTTGTAACTAACGGGGTCTTCATGGCTCCTATATCTGATGTATCAGGGTATTGTGACCGCAGTGCCTGCCACTCCGCGTGTCTACAATTTGCAAATGGAGATCCGTCATATGTTGTGTTTTGGGTGGTTACACCCGGGAACCCTGCCCTTTTCCAAATGTCATCTTCTGCGTCACCAGATGTGGAGACCAGTAAGCCCTTAACGTCACCCACCGCCAACCTGTGTCCCGCTGTCAATTTCTCCATTTCATATAACACTTTCCCCGCTCCCCCACTTAAGGATACTAATCTATACTTTATGTTTTTCTTATCCGTGTGTTTCCAAGGTACATACTGTGGTCTTGTCCTTCCCCTTTCCAATAGGGGCATCTGCGAATATGCGGCCCCCTCTTCAGGTGTGCGCCTATATTGTTGTATCTAGATAGCCCCCCTCTCATCCTCCATGTCTGCCCCTATGTCTGTCATGTCTATAGTATGTGACCGATATGGGGTGTCCCGTGTCCCAGTGTGTCCACCCTGCGGGCATGAGTGCCCTCTGTTGTGTATTATTGCTGCCTCATCTCTCCTACGCCCTGGGAGGTCTCTGAGCCTGTTAATGTAGGGCATTTGCAGGGCGACGCCTGCTGTTGTGTCTTGAGTTATGTTGTCAATGTGTTGCCCCCTGCCCCTTTCATCTTATGTTCTACACTCCCATAACATTCTTGTGGCTTTTTGCGTTATATACAGCATATTTGGCCCCTCTCTTTCTACATTACCATTTTCTCCATCTCCATCTGCCTCTTCCTCATCGCTACAGAATCCATCCGAAAATGTCAATTTGCGTGGAAGTGGATAGTGTACATTTACTGTCTCAAGATCAATGTTTGCGAAGCCACACGTGTTCTCCTCTTCCCTTACCACCAAGCCTGGGACATCTGTCCCCTTCGTATGCACCTTAGATGTACTTGCGCTATCCACTGTGCATCCGTTAGGGACCTGTCTGTTCTGTTGTCCTCCCCGGTGCGCCTCACCCCTTCTGTTCCTGTCCTGCTCCTCCCTTAATGCTTCGCTCACCCTTTGGAGTGCCCTTTCGCCTTCATCTCTCTTATTCTGTGCTCTCCCTACCCTCGCCAGTTTTAACTCCTTCAGTTGTACCTCTTTATATATTCCTGTGTCTGGTCTAAGAATATCTTCCGCCTCCAAAATGCCATTTCCCTTTCAGACTCATCCCCTTGAGTCTCTTCTATTCCCATTCTCCTTGTCTCTGCTTGCACATTGCTCCTTTCACCTGTCGTATTTCTCTCTAGTACCTCTCTCCGCTCCTTTTCCAACAATGCCAAATGCTCCTTTCTCTCCTGTCCCTTTAACTCTAGCTGTCTCTCTAACACATTCCTTTGCTCCTTCAGTTCCGCTATTTTCACTTCTAATTTCGCTTCCTGGTCTTCCCGCAATTGCTCTTCCCTTAAAACGTGCGTTGACCTACCTCTACATCCCTGTCTGAGCTTCAACTCTCCTATGGCCTTAGGTGCCCCTTTAGCCTCCCCAGAAGTGACCTCCGTGCCTGCGCGTAATTGAGGGGGGTTGCCGGACAGTGGCAGCCCTGTTGGAGGCGGTGTGGTACAAGAGTACATTGTGCAAGGTGTGGGGCCGCAGAAGCTCGTAGATAACCACCAGCCAAACTGAACTGTATAATCCACAAAGTTGTTTATCCCTGTTCTGACTGCGGAGAGTCAACAATCTCAATTAGAGGTTAGGTAACATACAAACCAACCATGTTGTACCATCGGAGGGGTGGGAGGGACATCATATAACGGGTCTGGAACACTAGTGACTCCCATCCAGCACCTTTGCAAAACTCTCTCCATTTATAAGGATAGAATAGTGAATTATAGTGTAAATGGACAAAAAGTACTGACGGGAAAGTAGCCGTACCAGGGCTGCCTAATGGCAGTTTCTCCAAGGACGTGCTGCAATCACTGATGGCCCTTCTACAGAACACATACAAAGGGAGGAAATTAGCTACCCGTATGGAGACATTTGAGCTGTGGCGTATGTTCCAGATGGACAGGCCATGGATGATGAGCTTGCAAGCAAAGAACACATTTGCGGGAATAGGTCCAGACGAATGGGTTGTGGCACAAGTGCTCTTGAAGTTACAAGTAGTGGCACCCTTTTACTGAATCTTCATATTGATCAATGTTTTTACTGCGCACAAGCCGTCCACGCACTGCCGCTCGTTCACCTGCTTAGCAATCCCAGCACTGGGCTGCTAACCCCTCACTCATTGATAGCACAGTGTCCTTTGCAATGGCCAATGGGTGACGTCACCAAGCTAAGAGTTCATAGAAGAAAACAATTTGTGCACGCACAAAGCAACAACCCCTCTATTCAATCCCACATTTATACCCCACAATCACACAGCTGTCTTCCCACATCCCCGGAGTGGAGTATACTTCATCAATTAATTAAACTGCACCCGTCGCGTCGCCTGAAGTGTGATATGTTTCTCACCAGGGAAAACTTAACCAACTAATGCACCTTCTGCAATCTAAGATAGCTCCAGCTTAATTTTACGGGCATACGACATCTATTCACTGAACTAGAGCGTTAAACTCATAGGAAAACCGCACACCTACGCATATGTTCACTGGCCAGACCTGTCGGCGTAACAACCCTTGTTTTATTCGGGAGCCTGTTGCCCCGCAACTGGAACGTTCACTAAACACAGAAAAGGGACTACCTCTGCTCCAATCCCTACAACAGCACACATGCTGAACAATACCTTGGTACCGAAAGTTAAGACAATTTTACATTACCCTCGTTCTTATTTACACATCCACCCACCCACAAAATATTTGGTTGATGGTTGTGTGGACCACACTTACTTTAGTTCCACGTCTGTCAGTGCCGCTCAGGCACTGACTCGCCTCTCTCGGCTCCTCTCGCCCCTTCTGGACTGTGTTGGGCAACTCGCCGACTGTGGCGGGATGATTTTTGAAGTCGGCTCCCGATGACCAATCTCCGGTTGCACAGTGTGGTTCTCTCGCAATTCTCGTGAGGGTCCTGCAGTTCTCCAAGGTCGGATGGCTGAGGAGACAGCCCCTCTGAGCTGACGTTACAAACAATATCAGCAGTGCCTCCAACTTGTTAGGGTAATTCCTGGGCAGGCAAGGCCGTGCTGGGGGTCCGCAGACTCCCAGCTCAAGGAAGGCCCTAACTCCTTCCTTGTCCCAAAGAAATTGAGGGCCACATAAGCAGCAAGAATTACCGCAGTTTATTAGAACAAACACACAGGGGTCATATGCGCAGAGCAATCCAGGCATATCTCGTCACAGTCTGGCTCGCAGGCCACGCAACAACCTTCGTCACTTGGCGGACTCCCTCCTAAACCTATCGAGGCCTGCGATTGGCCTGCTGACTTGTAGGTCTAGTATGGGAACATATGGAGCGCACTGTTAGTGGATGCTGCTATGTCAGGTTGTGTGCTTGGATCATCCCTAAAAATTGCTACTCTGAAAATGTTACATTGGGTAAGCCCTGTGATTGGTCGGTAGCCCCCGGCATCTGCCCCTAGACCCCAGGGCTCTCATTGGTCAGGCAGCAGGCCCCCAAGCCTGGGGAAAACTCAATTCCCAGCCCGCGAGCAACCAATTTGCGCTACATGTATACTATGTGTCAGCGAGGTGCAACTATGTGTCTGCGTTATACAATAGTGTGTTGAAGACTAATGCCATGAGAGTGTTCCATTCCCGTCGTACAAGGTAGCTAGAGAGTAGCGAGTATGTTGCCAACTGCTGTCTGGTTGTGGGATGGCTACTCGTTCCGAGCCTCCGAGCCCTGGCCCAATGTCAGCTTGGCCGAGTCACGTGGCTGGAGACCACTCTCGCGGACTTACTTGCTTCGAATTAGCTTGTATTTTGCAGGAAATATTCTTTGCTGCAGCTGGTGTCACTTTGGCTCTGTGTGTGGAATGTTGTTTGCAACATTATGGCCTTGGCTACCGTTGCTCCTGCCATGGCTATTCTGCTTGCACAGCATCTTACGGTTTGAAATTTCTGTGAGACGGTCCTGGCTTGCTGAATTTTCCTAAGGCCTACTCTGGCTCGGAATATGTCATCTGCATAATGTCCATAGGTTAAGATGTGTCATTGTCGGACAGGTCCCTTGAGTGCTCCTGTCCTTCCATAGGGTTAATAGCAGGTAGCATCTGCACGCATGTACATGAGCTCTTCTGGCATCTTGCGTTTCTGCGTTGCTGTAGCGGGCCTAAGTGGCAAAATAATTAATATGCAGACTGTATGTATATATCACTGTTCTCTATCTCATTGAACTATGCGCATGTATTCTTCGTGTAGGTTGCTGTGTGACTGTCCCGAATGTGCGGAGTGCACTTGTGCTCCCTGTCTAACGTAGCTATGTCGTTGTGACTTCTCTAACGACTTGCAGCATGGCTTTGTGGTGTTGTTAATCGATTCGGTCCATGTAGTCATCTCCAGTTCGGTCTTGTCTCTCTTCGCTCAGTTTGGGTAGGGTTTGTACCACCGCAGGGTTGTATGGTTAGCTGGCCAGGTAGCTTTCGTGGTGTGTACCTATGGTGGGAGCAGTGGGAATCGGTGTGATCTCATATGATCAGTGGTTGTTTTGTCGCAGAGGCTTCTTCCGGTTGGGGGGTCCATCGGGAGTGAAGGTATATTTAGGCTTTCCCTCTTCAGTTGCCATTCTCATACGGGCAGCACTGTTAGCCTTCGAAAAAAGCACCACCTTGGCAGAAATCCCAAGCTCTTTCTAGATCCTCTCTGAAATTTGGGAGAATCCGCGAAAAACGCAACACATTAAAATTATTCCTCTATTTTTAAAGGAAGTCACAGTGATTCTTTTTTTTTTAAACATAATTTTATTGGTTTATTCAAACAAAAACAATACAAACTAAACTTGCAGTGCAAAATATCAACAGCTCAATTTTCGTTTTACAAATTTTAGCCACTGCTCCCCTTATCCCACCCTCCCTTGCGAGCCTATTTGTTCCACGTGCTCTGTATCCGCTTCGCGCGGTTGGGTCTCACTTCCAGTGGAATCTGTCAGATGCTGCAGGTTTCTGAACAATTCTGTTATTAATGATTTCCATGCCAACAGGCTTCCCACCTCCTCTTCTCCCCCCGCAGCACTCGCCTCTTGCCATACCGTGGTTTCTGCCTCCGCCCATTTCTGTAACTCCTTCCACCACACCGCCACCCGTGGCCTATGGCACGTCTTCCATCCCATGGCGATCCTTCTTTTTGCAAGCACATATGCTAGATCTTTCAATTTACTAACGTGCTTAAGTTTCTGCGATCTAGGGGACCCCCCCAGCAAGCATGCCCAAGCCGTATCAATAACCATTGTGACCCCCTTTTCCGCTAGTTTCTGCGCTATTTCGCCCCAGAAGCGTTCAATTACCGGGCATGACCAAAACATGTATACCATACCAGCATTTTCTTCGTCACATTTGGGACATGCTTGTCTCCCAGCATTTTCAAATCTAGATATTCTCTGGGGTGTCATGTATGCCCTGTGCATGATATATAGTTGTATCTGTTTTAGCCTCGCATTTCTTGACACCTTCTTGTGGTACCCGCGGGCTCGCTTCCACATCCCGTCCTCTATCGAGGTTCCTACTTCCGCTTCCCAGTCTAATCTTAGTTGTGTTAATTCTTTCCCGACTTTGGACATCATCATCTTGTACAGTCTGGAGATCTCGTGCACCCCTCTGTTATGTCATAAATTGTGTCTATACTAGCATCTGGTTCTTCTTCCAGTACCGTTTCGGGCCATGTTCTTCTGATTCTCTGCACCATTCTGTGGTACGTAATATACTGGCCCATGTGCAACCCTGTTTCCTCCCCCAGCTCTTCAAAACCTATGATAGTCCCCGCTCGCCAGATATCTCCCATTGTCACTAACCCCACCGACTCCCAGAGGTTCCTAATTACCATCCTTAGCTGCTTATCTCCCCCCGTCAGTGCAACTAGTTGTACCTGCGGGGAGCATGGAAATGGGTTTCCCATCATCTGGCATGCTCGGCGCCAGATCTTCCAACCCAGCATCATCATCTTAGGGCGCTCTTCCATTTCTGACCTAGACAACCAGATCATCTCTTTTAAGTAAAACGGGGCACAATCCTGTCCAAACAACCTAGATTCGGGGGTCTGTTCGTCTGAGAGCCATTTGGCAACATATTGCAGTTGGCTCGCTACATAATAAACCTCATAATTAGGCAGTTTTATTCCCCCTTCTTCATAAAAGTTCTGCAGCTTCCATAGTGCCATCCTGTTCCGGGTACCATGCCACAGGAAATCCCTACACGTGCTGTTCAGTTTAATGAAGAACTTCTTGGGTATTAGGTATGGAATATTTCCAAAATAGTGTAAGAGCCTAGGTAGGACCACCATCTTAAGCATTGCCCCCCGTCCCATCATTGCTAGGGGTAATTCCTCTCGATTCTCTCAATGGCTACCATGGTATTGTGCCTGTGCTCCTCTTCCACTGAGTGGTACACATCTATTCCAAGGTACTAGAACGTACCAGCCGCCCATGGTGTTTGTAATACTGGCAACCGTTCCACAGGAATACCCTTATAACTGCCTAGCAGGAAAATACTAGACTTTTGTGGGTTCACCACTATACCCGACAGCCCCGCATATCTGTCCATCAATTCTAGGATGTACTGGAGATTTTCCTCCGGGTGCCTCAAGTACAGCAGCAAGTCATCTGCATATAAGGAGATTAAGTGTCTTTCCCCTCCAATCTCAATTCCTATGGTGTCATATTGTTGCCTAAGGTATATTGCTAGGGGTTCCAGGGCTAGTATATAGAGCATTGGGGACCATGGACACCCTTGCCTGGTGCCTCTACTGAGCTGCCATCTCTCGGATATCACTGATCCTGTTTTGACCCTGGCCAGCGGTTCGCTATATAATATCTCCGCCCACCTTATGTATCCAGGTCCCATACCATAGCCTGCCAGGGCCGCCAGCAACCAGGGCCACTTGACCGAATCGAAAGCCTTTATCGCGTCCAAGGACACAATTGCCATTTCGCCTTCGTTTTTACTTCCCCATTCAACGACCCGCTGGAGCCATCTGTGGTTATGAGTTATATTTCTATTTGGGACATAGCCCGTTTGGTTGGGGTGTATTAGCTTGCCAATGGCTCTCCGCAGTCTGTTCGCCAAGACAGCCGTTAATATCTTGCTGTCTTGGTTCAACATCGACAGAGGTCTGTAGGAGCCACAGCTATGCCCAGGCTTGTTGGGTTTGGGGAGCGGTATTATGATCGCCTCTCTGAGTGACTCCGGCAGTCGTCCTACCTCAAACGCTTCATTTAACATTTCTAACATTGGTGGGCGCCCTTCCTCCTTATATACTTTATAAAATTCACTTCGGAGCCCGACCGCCCCCTGGAGTCTTACTAGTAGGCAGCTGCCTCACCACTTCTCCCAACTCCTCCAAAGTAATCGGTGCATCTTGCTCCTCTCTTTCCTCAGAACTTATCTTGGGCAGTCCTATGTCCTCCAATGTTTCCGTTATCTCTCCATGACTGCTCTCCTCCTTATTTCCATATAGTGACCTATAATAATCTGCAAATTCCTGATTAATTCCCTCTTGGGTGTCCGCTACTCTACCATCTCCTCTCGTTATCGTTCTAATCAGGGGTCTGGGTGTTTCGCTCTTGTACAACCATGCCATAAGCCTTCCTGTTTTATCCCCTCCCGCATGCTGCCTCTCTCTATATTTTTTATAGTTGAGGTTGCACAATCTCTCCCATTGCGCCGCACATTTCTGCTGCAGTGCAAGTATCAGCTCCATGTCACTCTCCGTGTCACCTCCCCCTGTCAATACCTTTTCCAATTCCTTTTCTGTTTCCTGTAGGTCAGCCAAGATCCCACCCTGCAGGCCCTTTGATTTTGCTATGGCTGCACCCCGCACCACCACCTTGACGGCTTCCCATAA